>NC_053154.1:113563419-113875419 GCF_016835505.1 Polypterus senegalus
ATACATACTGCTACAGCAAGTCAGTCTACTGATCTGAAGAGATATTCAACTGCATTTTGATTCATTTGTAGTGACTTGGTGCTTCTGCCAGCAGAGAGTTGCATTTGTCCACATGAGAAAAGAACAAAGCCTAGACCCGGAGTTGTGCTGCATACTCTGTCAGATACAGTCTTATCTTGAGGATATTGTACAGAATAAATTTGCAAGACTGAGAAACCATAGCAACATGGTTCCTGAAGTACACCTGGTCATTAATCACCACCCCAAGGTTGCATAGCCAACTTGGTGTGTGTTAGTGAGTCAAGCTGAAAAGAGATGGGGTACTGAATAGATGGACATGCTGGGGTAACAAGAAGTCCGTCTTTGCCAACTTGAGCTGGTGTTGGTGTTCCAGTTTGTAGCATCAGTGAGACATGCACAGATTATAGTTGATACTGTGTGGTCCTCTGGAAGGAACGACAGGTATAGCTGTGTATCATCAGCATAACATTGATATGGAGAACTATGAGACTGGACCATTGGACTGGTGCCAGCCTGGTGCACCCTACACATCCCTCCATGCCAAGACACCTGGTAGGATCTGCCCAGGAGGTAGTACTCAAACCAACTGTAGGCAGTCAAAGTAATGCCAAGGTCAGCAAGGATGGCAAGGAACATCTATTGGCTATGGTAGAGGAGAGATCTAGCAGCATAAGCACAGATGACATTTTTGTAGGTCTGACCTGTCCTAACATGTCAACATTGGAAAGCAGAGCAATCTCAATGGAATGGTCTTTGTTAAATCCTGACTGATTAGGATCAAGCAGTTTCTTCTGTAGAAGAAAGGAAGAGACTTGATTAGAGGTAGCACATTCCAGTGTTTAGATAGAAAGGAAAGGCACAGATTTGTAATTACTTCAGATGGGTCAAGACTGGGTTTCTTGAGGAGAGGAGATGAAAGGGCCTGTTTGAACAATGTAGAACAAGTGTCTATGCTGAGTGAGGTGTTGACAATGTGTGTAATTGTAGAAATGAGTGAAGGAGATGTAGTCTGGAGGTAATCTTTCAAGGTCAGATGTGATTTTCAAATGAGAATGTATGGCTGGGAACTACTCGTTTAAATGTTTGTTGTGAATAGCAGAGAAGTCTACCACTGTAAAGGCTCTGCCCACAGGGCTTCTTTCTAAAAACCTGCCCCAAATTTCCTCTAGTCTATGCACTTTAAATGACTGCGTGTTACATTGTTCCTCAAAAAAAAAAAAAATCTTGTGTATTAGGCAAATTTGAAATATAACTATGAGAAGTTAGGGAGCAACCAAAAGAACCTGAACAAAAGACTTGAAGCTGAGAGATGATAAAAATCTAAAATTGTTAACAATTTGGGACCTCAGTAGCATAAGGTAATAATGATAATAAACAAACTTTATTACTATTATTATTATTTAGCACCTTTCCCATGTTCAAGGTGCTTCATGATTAACTAGCTTAATTTGCTTTAAACACTTAATTAATTAAGCTTAATGATTAATTTGTATTTTATACTTAGTACACCACTGAAGAGACAGACACACATGTAGACCGCAGCCATATGAGAAGATGCTTCTTTCTGGTACTGTATCTTTCTGTCATTTTCATTAATGCCATCACTATATGGAATTACAACAACAAATAGACTTTACACAAGCCATGCGCTGTATGGATATACTGTGTTAAAATGCTGCTGCTACTGTATATTCTCTATGTCATGTTTGAATTTCAAATTAGACAGTAATGTCAACTCACTTGAGGTGTTCATTTAGACCTGCAGTCAGAGGGAGGATGCTGTACAACCTCATCTGAGTTCTTACTGGAGTGACGTCAGTGTTGTAGGATCATTTACTGATTTGGGTATTTTGAGTACTAAAATCTGCATCTCCTGAGGCACTTCATTATCAGCTCTCTCAACAGCAGTCATTTTAACCTGCTTTTGATGGGGTGTGACACACCATTTATTGCAGTTCATATTTTCATCTTTTTATATTTTCATGAATGTAGCTGTCATTTCTTTCAGTCTTACATCAACTCCTACACTCCTGTCCTAACTGAACCACAGAGAGCACACATGGTACCTGCATCTATGTATCATTCACTTGTACTACTTGTCCATTGAGGTCTTTAAATGCCAATGTATAATTTAATTTTTTAATTTTACCATAAGGTTTTTCCCTTGCACAGGTTATGTTTATTTTTAACACATGCAGTGTGATCTCTGCACGCACAACACACATTTATAAATTTAAAAAGGGTCTTTTTAGGAGACGGGTATCGGGGCAGCTAGAAAGGTTGTTGGAAACATCAACAGTGGTTAGAGGAGTGAAAGAGGAGAATGTTATGGTGTGTTCAGTATGGAGCAGGCTGGCTGGAGGGGGTGATAAGAATTTACTGCTGATAACAGAAACCTTTTCCTGAAAAAAGGATGCAAAACCATCAACAGTCAAGGAGGTTAAGGGTGAAGATAGTGGTGCGTTGAGGAAAAAGGCAAAAGCAGATAACAAGCCACAAATGTGAGAAGTATTGCTAATCTTATTTTATATGAAACTTACCTTAGTACTGGTTATAGCCGAAGAGAAGGAAAATAGAAGTGATAGTACTGGTTATAGCCGAAGAGAAGGAAAATAGAAGTGATTGATACTTATCCAGGTCAGCCTGGGTCTTTAACTTCCTCCATTTCCTTTTAGCTGTTGTAAGCTCTGTCTGTAGGCTGCATACGGCTTCAGAAACCAAGAGAGTTTTTCCCATGCAGGTCTAGTGGGGAAAGAGGCCAAGCAGAATCAAGGTAACAAGAGCTTAGGGTCTTAGTGGCAGCATTGGGGTCAAGATAGGAGAAGTGGTCAGATGGAGGGAGAGCAGAGGAGACTAGGGAAGAGAAATGTTTGGGAGAGGTGGAGCAGAGATGATGATAGAAGGACTTATGGGAGGAACAGCAGTGGGGGAAAAAGGGAAGAGAGAACTGAATGAAAAAGTGTTCAGATGTGACAGTTGTGTTTCCTGGTGTGCAGTTCTGTGAGGAAAAGAAAATCCATAATTTTACTGACTTTGTGATGGGGTGGATATAGAGCTGTGAAAGACTGAAAGAGGAAAGAAGAGTGAGGAATTTTTCAAAGTGGCTTATAGTTGGAAGAAGTTGTACATAATTTGTGTCTTTGTCTTAAAACACTCTGCGTCAAGAAGAAGGTACGTGTATATAATACAGCACAGGAGGCACAAAAGGAAGCCAAGTATGAGTAACAATTGCTCTGCATCAAATAAAATCTCTTCAAAAAAACTTGTACAATTTAAGTAAAATATTAGAGCGAGTATTTTGTCCACAGTGGACTCGAAGTTGTTAGTGACAGATGTCATTCTCCAGGGAGACAAAAGAAAACAAGGAATAAATCTATGAATCATTTGCTATAATTGCATGTCAAACCTGCATGGAAAGAGTTTTCCTCCACAATTATTTGTTGGAGTGGCAATAGGACATTTTCTGATTTTCAAATTTTGAAATGTGCTGAATTGAATGATGAGCACCTGTAGGCAAAATACTGGTTGGTTTGGTATTTTGTATCAAGTTCCTGGTTTTATAAACACCAGCTTTATTGTTGTGCTGAAAATGTATTAAAAACTAGTGAACACCTTTAAACGCACAGCACAGAATGTGCAAATCTGTTCATGCAAAAGAAAATGGGAAATTTGCACACATGCTTTTATTTATTTTCTTTTGGAATCATATTTTAATTAAAGATTAAAGTTAATTTCACAAATAATGTTTCAAATCCATCATTAAAACTTATTTTGCAAGTTAAAGTCTTGATCCTCTTTCAGTAGTGATTTTTTTGACATGTATGTCACAATATTTCATGTATCATATTTCATGTGCTAAATAGACAAGCAGAAAACTCTAAATTATCATAAAAATGTAATATAGGCAGAAGTTCCTGGAAAGACAGGATTTTGGGTTCTTGTCATGCTTAGAATATTATGAAAGTAAAGGCGAGGGAAAACAAAGTACTAAAGGCAAAAAACTTCTGCTGCTACTCTTGCCATCTCACTGTAAGTCTTATAAAGTGGGAGTGGTGTATCCAAAGGACCACCAAGCAGCCCCTTTCTTCTCTGTCATTAGTGTCTCTTACAATCTTGACCTCTTTTTATCCTGACAGTGAACACTTGCCTAATGCATTTCCTCTCATCTTAAGATTCAGTCTGTTCTGTGGCTGAAATTATTGTGATCAATTGGATCTTTCCATCAAAGTAGGACAAAACAGTTAGTATATTTGTTTGAGTGGGGCAGATATCTGGTATGGACAGCATCCTGGACAGAGGATGGTTTTATTCACATTTAAATAATTACCACCCAAAACAAATGGACTAGAAATGCTTGAATTAGTATACAATACAAACTCATATCCAGCAGTCAAAAAACCTATAAAGGAATTATACCAGTGCAACTAGTTTTCTCAAGCAAAAAAAAAAGTCCTCCCTTTGAAACAAACTTTAGACAGTGACTAAGCATGCGGTTGACTCTTAAATAATAAGCATGTGGGACATTCCATTAATGTGCTATCATAACAACAGACATGACAAAATGATGATCAACCAATAGAAAATAAAAATAAAATATTAAACATTAACATTTTGGATGAAACATGACATTGATGTTGACTCTCTCCTGTGATCAATTTTGACCAAACACTGGAATCACTTTAATGCACAAGAATGCATTGTTTTAATGCAGGTAGAGCTTGCTCTTTCAAGCTACTTTTGTTGCCCTGTACATCTAAGCCAAAAGGCTAAATTAGTGCTCAGCCCACTAGCAGTCAGGCCTCCATAAGTTCCCCTTAAATGGACATTCTGGCCGTAGGTTTAACATTTAGTTACCTTGTGCTTCCTTCTGTTGATCTGCAAGTCTTGTGGTCTATATCCCACCTCCCTAACCTTTCTGGTTCTCTCCTGATATAGTCTTGCCAACTCCTGGCATTTGATAGACCAAATGTCCTCTAAGATACTTTGGAAATCTCCTCAGATTCCTTCCTGATTGGCAATCATTGTTTCTTAGATATGTCAGCCTGTCTGCTATTCTTTTGGGGCATCTTACTTTACATGGATTGTTTCTTTCAAATTGGTGTGGTCTTTCCAAATATCATACCAAGTTCCTTTGTTTTGTCAATGTGGTTCTGGTTTTTGCTAGAGGACTCTAGTGCCATCTTGGTCATACCCTTGACCCTATTAATTTCTTGCCATACACTCAACCATCAGACATTCTGCATACCTTTCTCAAAACCGTTTTTTTAATTCAGGATCTCAGGAAGCTGGAGCTTCCACCAGGAGACTGTGCTGCACTAGGCAATAATGCATTGTTGGCCACACTCATCTATACCTCCACATTCTCTCACACCAAGCCAATTAAGAATCAGCCTGACCTGAACTTCTTTGGGAATTACAAGGACTGAAGAGCATCTGAAGAAAACGAGTTTAGACAAGGAGGAAATATGCACACTTAGTGATTAGGCTGGAAATGAAATCCAGGATGGTGGAAATGCGTTAGCAGCATTAATCACTGTGCAAGATTTCCCCATAGCTGACAGAAGTTGGTGGGTCAAAGATTAAAGTGGATTTTGGTTGACTGAAAATAAGAAATGTACTTCAAGGGAATAAAGACAGTGTCAATAACTAAAATAATAAACAAGGTATTTTTTAATAACACTGCACAACAAACTTTTTGCTTCTTGAACACTGTTGGGTGTTTCTTATAGATTTTTGGGTGCTGATCATGAATATCACATCATAATTTACCCATCACGTGCCATTTCAGACTTTTGTTATGATTTTTTCTTATATTTGCATCCAAACATTTTCGCTCCTGTAAGTGACTTATCAAACAGTGGTTTATGCTGCCTTGGCATGTCCAGGTATGCCATCAGGGCAGGTTTGAAGCTGTTCTGTGGAAGTTGACATCCTGGGCATTTCTGAACGAGTTTAATGCTGTCTCAGCCTGCTATAAAGGTGGCTTGCATACATCAATCCTGCCATTTGGTTTATATAGATAGTCAGTGTGTATGTAGAGTATCAGTATAGTAAAGTATAGTATCTGTAGTAATATAACAGTAAGTAAGTTTGATGCTATAGACGTTTTGGTGTCTCGTCAATGTTGGAACAGCCGCGATACATTCTGCTCCATCTGTGTGTGTCGAATATACACTTGCGCCTCAGAGACATTGGATTACTGCTCTTGTGAAGAAAGCTTATCATCTGTATTTCAGCTGGTGATCAAGACAAGGAATGGGCACCTCACATTTGCTGTGCGACATGTGCTGTCAGTCTGAGAGCCTGGCTCAGAGGCACTCGAAAGATGGCGTTTGCTGTTCCGATGAAATGGCGAGAACAGAAAGACCATGAGACGGACTGTTACTTCTGTTTGACTAATGTGTCTGGTTTCTCTGCCAAAAACAAGAAACCAATTGAATATCCTAATCTGCCTTCAGCAATGAGACCCGTGCCACATAAAGACAGTCTGCCAATTCTGAAACCACCAAGGATTGGACCTTAGACGAACTAGATGAAGAAACTGCAATGCAGGGTACTGACAGTGACATTGACCAGGATTTTGAACCGTGCTTATCAGGCGATCCACATCTGATAACATAGTCTGAATTGAACGAATTGGTCAGAGATTTGGGTCTGTCAAATGCAAAAGCCGAGCTGCTGGGTTTGAGACTGCAGGAATGATGTTTCCTGTCACCAGGTACGAAAATTTCTGTGTTTCAAGGTCAACATCATGATGTATAACCAAATTTTTTGCACAAGTCGACAGTCTCTGTTTCTGTTATGACATTGGAGGATTGTTCTCAGCCTTAGGTTGTGATCACAACCCAGAAGAGTGGTGTCTCTTCATTGATTTGTCAATGTTAAGCCTGAAAGCTGTTCTGGTACACAATGGCAACGTTTATCCTTCAGTGCCTGTTGGCTATGCAGCACACATGAAAGAAACGTATGAGAATATGGAACTGTTGCTGAAGCACGTCCAGTATAGCAGGTACAACTGGAATATCTGTGGAGATCTTAAAGTCGTTGCTCTGTTACTAGGACTGCAGCTCGGCTATACAAAGTACTGTTGTTTCATCTGTGAATGGGACAGCCGTGCCAAAGAGTCGACAGAACTGGCTACTCCGTAAAAAGTTCGTTCCAGGACAGAAAAATGTGGCATGTGAATCGCTTGTCAACCCGGCAAAGATATTTTTGCCTCCTCTTTACATAAAACTGGGACTCATGAAGAATTTCGTGAAAGCACTGAACAAGGAAGGCAAAGGTTTTCGTTATTTAAGACAGATGTTCCCAAGAATAACTGACGCCAAGATCAAAGAGGGCATTTTTGTTAGCCCTCAGATCAGACATGTTATGAGTGACAAGCGGTTTGAAAATAAGTTATTTGGGATAGAAAAAATTGTCTGGAAAGCCTTCAAAGACGTTGTTGATAATTTTCTGGGCAATTGCAGAGAACCAAACTACCATCAGCTGGTAGACAAATTTCTCAAAGCATACAAGACAATGAAGTGCAACATGTCACTCAAGATTCATTTCCTCCACTCACACTTTGACTTCTTCCCTGCAAATCTCAGTGCTGTCAGTGACGAACACGGTGAAAGGTTTCACCAGGACATTACTACGATGGAGAGACGATACCAGGGCAACTGGAATCCGTCAATGCTTGCTGACTACTGTTGGATACTGCAACGTGAGGCACCAGACGTTGAATACAAAAGAAAATCAGGAGCAAAACACTTTGAATTCTGTTGAATTGAATAGCTTATGCAAAACATAAATATGACTAAATACGTTATGGTCAGTAAACATATAAATGTCCATTTCTCAGAGTTCATATGTGATGCAGTAAAACCAAAACTATATCTGTGCATAGCCAATAGGTAGCGGTCACAATCAAGACATGTCAAAAAATTTTTGTGCAGTGTAACCATAAAGGTGGAAATCTAATATTAAGTCAGTCAATAAAGAGCTAGTTCCATGTGCCAACAGAACAACATGTATCTGGCATGCCATAATGTAGAATTCTATATACAGTACTAGTAAACTTTACATGGAAGAAGTGCTTCAGTTCTTTCACAGGGAACAACACAGGCACATACTCATGGGGCCAATTTAGTGTCGTCAGTCCACCTAATCTTAATTATATGTGAGAACTAGAATAAAAGTGGCCTGCTGGGAGAGACAGCACAGGAAGTTCATATAAACACCACATACTGTAGATAGTGACTGGGCTAGGAACTTCACTACATGGATTTCTAAGAGTGAATCTTTCTCAGCTGTGCTGCAATTCAGGCCTGATTGATTCATACACTGATAAAAATAGAAACCTGAATTCCATAAGTGCTTCATACACTTCTTTAAGGTGACAGTAAACTTTAAATGAATAAAGGATAATTGAATTATCTTGCAGAAGGTTCTGCTCCACTTACTACAATCATCTTGTCTATGAGTCTGGAGAATATGACCAAGTAATTGAATGCAAATATTGATAAAAAAAATCCTGTGACAATTTACGTCTTTGATGTTGTATAATTTATAGATGCTTGTAGATAGCAAATGCCATGGTCAGAGTAGTAAATGAGTTTTGAATTAGAACAGCTTTAAATGTCAAAGCAGCAATAATATATTGCTTGAAATGAACATTATTTTTGTTTAAAGAACTGCAACAGGCTCATGGAGACTGTAACTGTTATTAAACCATAACTTACCATGAGCAACTTGCATCATGTGTTCTTCAGCTTGTCTCGATATCAATTACGGCATGTGATTCAATGCCCAGGGCATTTGTTAGGGGAAATTGATACACTGCATCTCCCACAGTTCCCCATGATTATTCAGAAGATTCTAAGCAATTTATTATTTATTAGCTGTCTCTTTTATATAGCTGATTTGATCAGATGCATGTGCCATACTGCACGTTTACAGCTCTTTTTATTTATCAGAACTACAGTGATAAATGAAGAGTAACTTTATTTGCTAGATATTTGAAATTCACTTTTATGGACGAGTAAGGTATTACTATTTTTTTTTCCGGAAGAAACTGCTCAAAGTCACCTGTAGTGCATTTAGTCATCAAACCACATTACACATAGTGGCAGTACACACAGAAAAGACTTTTGGACGCTAAAAGATTCAATATAACTTGCATAGGTGAGTTACTGGCATAATGCATGCAATGCTGGAATAAAATTCTGGTCATCTGATTGTTGAAATAATGAGAATCACCATCTGCTACCAGATAATAGAAATAGAGATCACAGGATGTCAAATAAGTAACTTTCATTGTTACATATTTGCTTAAATATTGTAGGTCAGTGCTTCCTAGTCATTCCAACGGCACAAATCCATAACCAGGAAATTTGTGAGAATACATTGCCAGAGGAGCCAAACTGCAATCATTTGGAAATTAGGTTGAAAAATAAAGCTTGTTTGGTTTTACAATTTTTTCTCTTAATAAATAGGTCAGGCTCAAAATCTTTTGGTCACCACTGATATATACTGTATATATATATATATATATATATAGCATGTGTCTAAATTTTAAGGTGATTAAAAGCTGATCCCTGTACTGAAAGGATGGCCAGGGAAACCAAAATGCCAATAAAAGAGAAACAAAAGAACAAAAAATAGATAAAATAGCCAAACCTTAGCCTTCAGGACCTATTTTAACATCAAAAGGTCTGGATAAAATTTTTTATTTATGTACAACATGTCGTTTTAAAGGTTTATCGGTTTATAGGAGTATGTATTTTTCATTTTTCTTTCCGTTTTTGCATTAGTTATTATCATTACATTTTTATTTTATCATGCTGTCATTTAAAGTTTTGTTTTACTCTTCGGAACACCATTTTGTTCATTTTCATAGTTAGCAATGAAGTTCCACTGCTGCTACATGGAGGTTAGATATTGTGATGCTTGACATCATTGGATTTCCTCTATTTAAGATTGTGGTGTGTTATCAGCATCATCCATTTTTCTAGATAGTAAAAGTGAAACCTTTTTGTGGTAGCTAGTAAATGATCTATACAGGGCATGATGATATTCACATGTTTTGTTCAGTTTCGTTTTTGTTTAGTGTATTAAGCTTTGGTGTGTTTGATGCTGGTTTGGTACTTTTGGTTCTTTTGGTTTTCACCACAGGTTCTATTTTGATTTTTTTTCTCAGCTCCTGGTCCTTTCTGTCATTTTATTTTTATAACTTTGCAACTTGAATTATAGTGACAGAAGAGGACACTATCTGTCTCCACCATGGGGGGAGTGGTGCATTTCCCTACTACCAAAGACTTTCTCCTTCTCACTATGTCAGTAATCTAATCCACACTGGTTCTCAAGTATAGTCTTGGGGTGCCACTATTTGCTGCAGCCTTTTCATAAATCAGTAGGCCAGGTTTGTATCTAATTGATCTAAATATTAACAAACTTTCCTTTTGTTCTGAACTTAGAAAAAGGTGCTGGTATGTTGTTTAAATTTAGAAGAAATACCATAATTTGTCATTTTTGCCTTAGCTTTAAATGCTTAATTTTTAGGATTTTTTTTTAAATTTTCTTCTGCATTTGCTTCCTTAATTGTACCCCATTACCAGACAATTAGCAACCAGCACATGACACTAAATACGAAGTGGAGCTGCTAATTCAGTGTCGTATTCATTTATGTGGAAATCCTTAAATCTATCTGTCTGTTAGGAGTATATAAATCAGCACTTTAAGAGTATACAAAAAATAAGCACTTTCTGCCGTCTAAATGTTCTCCATCATTAAATATTATTAAAAATTAATGTTATTAAATAATAAAACAAAATGCAAAATTAGATACAGGGGGTCCAGGGAGAACAAAAATATTATTATTTACAGTTTTTTATACATTAGCATCTTCCAATGTCAATATAATGTATGTTTTTAGTTGACCTCACCTGCCCAATTTTGGAATGGATTCTAACTATCATAGCACTGAGAATCAACAACACTAATCTTTGCTGTACTGTTTCTCCTTAGGTATATTTAAGGGAAGTGATTTTTGAATATGTTATTAACACCTAACCATGCCAATAGGAACAAAACACTGATGTCCGGTGTGAGCCATTCAGGATTGGCAAATTCATTAGGAACATATCCTTTTTTTGGTTTTTTTTGTTTTTTTTTTTGCACCTTGTCATTTTTACTTACAGGTCATTAATGACTGTGGGTGGAATTTAGTAACTGCAGACTTTTTCCACACTTCTGGTACAAAACATTATTCCTGTTGCAGTGGGATTATAAAATCCCAGCAGAGCGTGCTTTTAAAGGTCAGTTGAATTACAGTTCTTGGCATGGGAGTAAATTATTCTGCCCTGAACAATTGCACACACAGACTTGGGAGTTCAAACTTCACTTAGAATCCAGGAAACAATTTTAAGATAGCTTGCCTGCAGATATGAGAGGTGGCCTTGTTTAATCAAGTTGGCTACGACCAATGGTGTTGACTTTACACTTTGTCTAGGCATTTCTTGATTTAATTTTTTTTTCAGCAACAGGCAGCTCACTGGAAACAAAAAAAGGAATATGTTTATGTTGAATTTCATGTATCTTTGGTCACTGATTTTTATAGTAGAGGTCCTATTTGAAAAAGAAAAAAGAAAAATAAACAATGACATACAGTATATCTGTTTATTCAGCAGTTTGGTATTGTTTTACTCAATCTAGAATTGGAAAAAGAATACCATCAGTTTGCCTTTAAAGGATTTTTTTAACCAAAGATGCTCAGTATTTCATCCTAATGATGCTGCTCTAATTGATTTTCTGCTTGGCTTGCAGAGGCATTAGTCAGAAATGCTCCAGTAAGTTTCTGTATTAAGAGTGAGGTGCAGTATCAAGGCTAATGTTGAGCATTATCCTACACGATCTGTCCACATTTATCTTACAGAGTGCAGCCATCATTGAAAAAATGCTTGAGATACATACTTAGTTATTGTATTTAAAAAAAACATATTCATATCTTTGGGGATGTGAGAGGAAAGCTAGAGTACCTGGAAGAAAACTTGGACAGACACAGGAAGAATATGCCAAGTTCACATTGATAACAACCAGGTACAGGGTTCAGATTCAGAATGCTGATCCATGAAGCTGCGTAGATAACCCTCTGCAACGTTCGTGTCCATCCTAACAAAATATAACTAAAAAATGAGCACTTAATACAATTACAGAAAAAAAAATATGTGGGGTCGCTTAGACTGACACATACACAGACCCTCTGGCACTTGGTAATGCTCTGGAGTCTAAGAGATGAAAAGGGGGAAGGGATTTGTAAAAACAATAACAGCAGGTAATTGAAATAGCAAGGCTTATATACTTGGGAAAGAAGCTTAATTAGATGGCATAACCATAGGAAAATCTAAGATATTGTCATAATAACCGAAATAAGACGAAACATAATCCATGCAGATTCATTTAAAATGGGTCGAGTGCGTAGACTTTGTAATTAATATGCTGAATTTAGAGCCACTTGAGGTATTTTGCTGTAAAACACATGTCTGGTCTTCTTCTGCAGAATTAAAGCACTTAGTTTACATCTTGTAGGGAGAAGAAAGACCGGCCAAGGTGCTCTTTGCAATGTATGTCCTTCTTCATATTAAAGAACAAATACATACTTAAAAGAGGCATAAACAATGCGATGACGAACCACACAATAGAAAATATCCAAAAAAATTTCTAGGATGAATGAACCAAAATAAGATTTATTACAATAATATTTGCTGTAATGAATTTTATTACAGACCTAATCTTCTTATATAATAAGCAACTGTGGCTGTCAGTTTGTCTGTCCAGGATTTTAAATCACCTGTAGCTCACAAACCAATTTGGTACACATATACTACGTGATGTCTGCTATCTGCTCTCAGGGTGATGATTGACCTTCAAGGTTATTCCTCTTTTTATTTTTATTTTATTTTATTGTAGAATCAGCTCTTGGCAGCGGTCAGCAGGGCGGTCCTGCAGCGCATGCGTACAGGTGCCATTCTCATTTCCTACTACCTTCACTTTCACTTCCCTTACTTTTTCATATCTTAAATCATTCTTGAGGCAGATTGAAGAATTGGAAAATTAACGAAAACGTATTAATAATTGCAACACAAACACTGACTTAATCAGTTTCAACGCGAAAAGATGCAGGCGAAAGAAAGGAAGAAGCGGGCTGCTAGGGTGGAGAGAAGAAGAGCTGCTCATGAAGCAGCAAGCGCATCAACTTCTGAGCAATCGAATGGTAAACATACAGAGAAAGATTCTGAAAACTATGAATGTTCAAGTCAAGTGCAGTTTGCCGTTACTGGTGCATTATAAAATGTGCTGTTTGTAAAGTGAATGAGTGTACGGTTTGATGGCTTAAAATATACTGTGAACAAGGAGCCATAGTCTGTGTGCCACAGCACTGGGTGCAAGACAGCAGCATTAATCATTACTCCAAAATGAAGTTTTTTTTATCAAAATAAGTATTTTTAAGCATAAATAAAGAGTACAAAATAGGGTAGATAGTGGAAGAATAAAAACAAAATAACAAAGACACAGAAAATAAATCCCAGCTGCTTCATGAGCCTTGTTATACAGTGTTAGTACCCAGTTAATAAGATGGCAGGCCACTTGCCCATTGTTGGGAGTACAGTGTCACAAGCACCAAAGTTAGCTGCCTCTTAACCTTAAAACTCTATCCTACTCTCTCATAAAAATGGCTGCACTACATACTTGTCAGTTGAGCACTTGCCCATGTTGCCGCTTAAGGTGGCTTCTTCCCCAGCCTGGGGATACTTTCATGACAATCTCAACCTATTTGTGAGGGTTAGCAATTTCTTCAGAAAGCTCTGTGGCCTTTTCCTAGAGCTTTGTCTGATGGTCCAATACAAAATTAAAGAGCCCAACCTGTTCCACTTGAGGACCCTCTGCTGGTACCCATTGATCTTTGGGAATTTTATTGGCCATATGTCCATTTTCTTTATGGCAGTGCTTGTTATTTAATGTCTGTTTGCTGCATTTTTGATTCCATACACTGTTCTAGAGGTTGGCTACCTCTGAAATATCTGCTGCCCTGTATTATACTTACTTAAGCTCATTCAGTAAGACTTGTATGAAAGTCTCCTTGTTTACCCATACTGTACCTAAAGAAGCATCCCCTGCCACTCATGTTGGAGATTCTTTTCCTAAATGAGATTCATCAGAACATTTGTCTTCAAACTTAAATGTGTATGCATGTGAGTGTTTGTGTGCGTGTATAATATACAGGTCAAATTCCATTACAACGAATATCGCCATAACGAAATTTTCATCACAACAAAGTATTTTTACGGTCCCAACAGTTTCCCCATAACATAGAGTCCATAAAAATCTTGTTACTATGAAATACATTCAGCAGATACTTTCATTACAACAAAGTGCTGAAAGACCTTGAAAGGCCTGAATGAATCATCCACAGAGCAGTTAGAATTCTGTGGTCGCAGCTCTGCTGTGCACAATGATCCCCGAACAGAAATATTGTAAATTTTTCATTTCTTCGAACTTTCCTCATGCTGTTTTTTGCTGTGTTTGTTTTCTGGTCTATCTTATTACCTATATATACAGTATATGTATGTGTGTATGTGTGGGGAAGCCACCCGTATATTGTTCAAGGGCTGCAAAAATGAGGTTTAAATTAAACAGAGATGTTCACAGATGTGAGTGAAAAACAGAACTGAAGTTATTGAGTCAAGAGGGCGGCTTTAAAGGCCAGTCAAGGAACCAGAAGTGATGTCGTCATTGGCACTGGACCCGGAAGTGATGCCATCAGTGCCGCTGGTACCCTGCCGAATTTCCCATGGACAGTCTGCAAGAGATTGG
Source organism: Polypterus senegalus (assembly GCF_016835505.1). NCBI lineage: Eukaryota > Metazoa > Chordata > Cladistia > Polypteriformes > Polypteridae > Polypterus > Polypterus senegalus. The sequence goes on from NC_053154.1 coordinate 113,578,297, forward strand.
GAGAGACAGTCAGTGCACCCCGCTGCACCCTGGTCTGGCGTGGAATTACTATCATTTAGGTTCTTTGTGCAGAAAAATTAGATTAAGCACCTGATTATAACACTAGTCATAAAAATAAATTTAGAGAAACAATAAAAAAGAAAACCTAGTGAACCTAGACCTGTACTAATGGGCTCCTGACAAATCAATCACAATTTCCTTTATTTAATATGTTTCCCATATTGAATACCTTTTAAGGTGGTCCCTTGAAAATCATCAAAGGAGAGATCTACTGGTTTTATAGATATTGCGTATATAATATAATACACAGTATGGATTAATTCATATGTTAACACATTGTGTACCCATATATAAATTTAAATGAAAGAAAAATGGGATATTTGGATAAAAGTGTCTCCTAAATAACTTAATCTATATTTTAAATATATGTGTGTCTATCCATTTTCTAACCTTTTCTAATTTATGTAATTTAATTTTCATTTTGATGTTATTTACTTTTTTATCACTTTTTTTCAGTATTTCATTGATGCTACTATTTTGTGTGGTTTCTTTGTGGCTGCAGCCATATTGTTTCCTGTTCCTTGGGCCATTGCTACCACATGACAGGAAGTCATTATGACAAAATGGGATGGGCCATTTACTATTTAGGGTGATGGTACCCTATCAGGAATGTCCACATTTCTGGACAAACTCAGACATTTTGTAAAGTATTTCGCTAGTTCAAACTTTTAACAAGTATTTAGGCTATTAATTCTGATTTGTGTTTTAGACCTGGTTATTTGGTTTATTTTTGACCTCCTGGCTTTTTGATTGTGACACATTTAGACTGTTTTATTTTTACACCTTCTGGTCCATCGTCCCTATTTTGCCCTAGTAGCCTGTTTTCTTTCATCACTGGCAGTACAACTAAACAATTATATATAGTTTTTGGAACACTGGAGTATTTAGAGAAAATCCATTGAGACACAGAAAATGAAAAAGGTCCATGGAGCAGTGCTAAATACTGCTCAACTGAAACACTGTATGTATTATATATAAATTTAAAACCTTAATTTTAGTCTATGCTGTAGGAAATGTGAGAGACATAAATAAATGTAGGAAATGGTGTATTGATGTGAGAAAAATAACTAAATGATTAATGTGGGCGAAGTGGTGGCTCTCAAGGACTTGAAGTAACTTGAAGTAACTTGAAGGTTGCTGGTTCAAATCCTGGCAGTGACAGGAGGAATGCTACTCCATTGGACACTCAAGGCCCTTAACCTACAATTGCTTCAGGGGCTCTTTACAAATAGCACTTTGACCACAAAAACTGTTTGGAGTGTAAGTTGGAGTATAAAAAATGACAAATTTCTAATACAAGAAATTGTATATTAGAACATTAGAACATTAGAACACTCTTGACGAGAACAGGCCATTCAGCCCAACAAAGCTCGCCAGTCCTATCCACTTATTTCCTCCGAGAAAACATCAAGTCGAGTTTTGAAAGTCCCTAACGTCTTACTGTCGACCACACTACTTGGTAGCATGTCCAATAAGGGGTTAAAAAGCACATAAAAAAATCAGTGTCAGTTTTGCCTTTGTCACTAACAGTAATTAATTAAATAATTTGGTAAAGCTTCCACTTTATCTTTGTTACCTTTTTCTGTAGGAAGGGTTTTTGACCATTAAACTTGTATTAAGTGTAATGAACAGCACATGTGGACTGGTATCCCGATTGCGAATGAACAAGGATACTTATCTGGCTGAGAGGCCAGTACAGTGGAAGGACTGGGGGTAAATGAGCACTGCTAAATATTTTTCCTCCAGTACGGTATATGGCAGGTGCTTTGATTTAGGAGTCCCACATGGATGCCCGCAGGGCATGCTGAGCCCTATAGTCCCCTGAGGCTGCCCTGTTGGGTTTTGCAGGGGCTGCCAGGTGTAGCTGATGTGATTCATAATCTCTACTTTGTGGGACTTCTGATTGACCTGTAAGTATTTCCAATGGGCTATCCCCTAGCACCTAAAGTATTCCTGCATCCAAGATAAAAGAGACCACTTGACCTCTTCCAGGTGAGTCAGTGACGGGTGGAAGAAGACAAAGCTTACCTGGGAGGTGTGAAGAAGGAAGAGAGAGAGTGAGAGAAGAATAATTGTGGTTGGTTTGTGACACTTTTTAAAGTCTTTGTACAAGATAAATTGTGTGAATAAACCTTATGGTTTTACCAGAAGTTGTGTCTGTGAGGTTGTCTGAGGTTTGGCATGCTGCTAACGCCCTCCAGTGGTTACACAAGGTAACTGAAGCACATTCATTCTAAAATATGGAATAATAGAATTTATTGATAAAAACATGACTTATAGAAGTATAACTATGTGTATATTGGCATAGAAGGCACGGCACAATACAGCAGAACCCAGCTGTTTAGAGTTCTAATTTATCTTGGCACAGATAAAAAGTTTTTATATACCAAGTCTTTAACGATGATGTCTGATGATGTGTGTGACACTGCATGTTGTTGCACTGGGTTCAAGTAAAGTGCTCTTCATATGTTGGAGTGCACTCATGGTGTTTGCTGCATGGTCATTTCTGGTCCAATATGATGCTGCCTTCCTGAGATTATTGTTATGCTCTTTGCTGTGTCAGCTGCAGCTTCATAGGGAAAAAATGTACATCTTTCTGGCACAGGAGAGTAGGTGCTGATGTTCCCTTCTTGAAGTAATGGCTGCTTCTGTCTCAGACATGGATCAGACACTGGCACAGAGCTTGGCTTGGCAGAGTGGATCTTTGAGGTAGTTCAGGGCATCCAGCTCTGTAGAGAATAGCTTCTAGGCCAAAGAAAGTTTGTGAACTTTTTGATCCGCAGAGAGTGGATGGATTTGCACCCCAAAGAGAGTGGCTCATCATCTTTCATCTCATAAAGAGACCAGATCATAAGTGTTGATCTCCCACAAACAGCGCAGCTCCTCATCTTTCAACTAACTTCAAAGAAAGTGAATTGTCAGCTTTTAGCTCCCCTAAGAGAAAGAAAAGATGAGTGCAGCTAGTTCTGAAGTATGGTGTAACCATTGGTGATTGGATCAAGATTACTCCCATTTACAGAACCAGTGCCTGCTTATTGGTTTCATATGGATATCAATTTTGTCTGAATGACTTTTTTGCAGAGGTGTCAGTTCAATTCTGATTTACACCTTTGTTATCAGATGAAGTACAGAGATGACCAAAGTGTTGGTTTAAGCTGCTGTTCAGCCATTCACTCAGGATAGCAGGTTGGGGTGTGCACCTGAATTTCTGCATCCCTATTAAATCTGCTGTCTTAAGAGGCTTTGTGTTCCACTAAAACGCCTAGCAAAATGGGCATTGCCCACTTTGTCCTACAATACATATATGTGTGTTATATACTGGTGAACAATATCTAAGCTAGTGTATACATACAATATATGTCAGTGGGTTTATTTCAGCTTATGTAAAAGGCTTAAATTTAGATTTGAAATATTATTTTCTGCTTCATCCTTAAGAGTTTTAATGTAATAAACAAAAATTGTAAATATTATGATGTATGTGTTCTGAGATTTTTCAGGTAAAGGTGTGAAAAGTCTTTAGTTGAGGTAGGTAAAGTAAGGAAGATAATAAGGCTGTTAAACTCACTATGACACTGTAGACTGTTGACTAGTAAATAAATGCACGGGAGAATTTCACTGTACTCTGTACATGTCACAACAATGAACCTACAAAAGTAGAAATCTGTACTCACTAGGAATACATTGAAATTCAGTTGTACTTAATTTTATTTTGCTTCCAGAACATTATTTCTTATTGTCATTGTTTGTATGTTTTTATCATTGTAGTAGTGGTTTCATTGTATTGTAACTTTGTTTATTTTTCTGTGAGTGCCTCCATTTTCAAGTTTTTTTAAATGAGCTCTGACATCTCCTTGTTAGTAACAATGTTTATGGTCAGTCATAATGATATAAGATGACTTTGTGTAGTGAGTGTTGTCCAAACTTCCACAGACCTAAACAGAAGACTTGTGAGAGACCATTGCTTGAACAACTTGCCAGACATATTAGGAAATCAATTGTGGTTTTCAGTTTATTTGGCTTACTATTCTGGTTTGTGTTTTAGTTTTGGTAAAAGATATTGTCACACACGTGCGAGTAGGAGGCAGCTAAAGAGCCTGAGTAATTGTAATAAAACATCCGACCAGGGGGCGGTGGAGTGCGCTGACTGTCTTTCTCAGTCACCCAGATGTACAACACCGCCATGTGTTTCGTGAGTCAGGGAGGAACACTAAAAAAAATTCCGATGTCGGTTCACCCTAATCCTCCCTTTCCAGCAATTCTAGGGCAGGACTGGTCAGAAAATAAATGCGGTAAACTATTGACTACTCCTGATAAAAACGTCCACCTCCTTGGAGGCCATTTAGGCTCCGAAAAAACTTTAGAGTGGATTAAGCTCAGATTTTATTGGCCGGGAATTAATGAGGAGCTTCACCGTTTTTGTATTTCTTGTCCAGAATGTCAATTGCGGCAAATTTCTAGGAGGGACCGTGCTCCTTTCGTTCACCTTCCCTTAATTGATGTCCCCTTTGAATGAATCGGTGTCGATATTGTAGGACCCTTGGAGCCCTCAGCCAGAGGACATAAATATATATTAGTCCTCGTGGATTATGCGACCCGATATGCGGAAGTTGTTCCCTTGCACTCAGCTACATCTAAAGCAATCGCATGGGAAACTAGTAGGAGTATTTGCACGTGTCGGTATTCCTAAAGAAGTCCTAACGGACCAAGGAACACCTTTTACCTCAGAGATTTTCAGGGAAACGCCCAAGTTACTGAAAATAAAGCACTTAAAGACCACAGTGTACCATCCTCAAGCCGACGGTCTAGTGGAGAGATTTAATCAGACTCTCAGGCAGATGCTTCAAAAGGTGGTCAGCGGGGATCCCAACTCCTCCCCTCTTTCTCTTTGCCTTTGCCTCTACGGGGTTCTCTCCTTTTGAATTGTTATACGGATGACAACCCTGAGGTATTTTGGATAATTTGAAAGAAGGCTGGGAAGGAGAGGCTCTTCCCTCTACAAGTATTTTGGAATATATCGCACAGTTATGTGATAGATTTGGGAAAATCCGACCTATTTTAAAAAGTCATATGGAATAGGCACAAGCAGCACAGGCCCGTTATTACGATCATGGCACAACACTCCGAGAACTCCAGCCGGGGGATCATGTCATGGTATTAGTTCCCACTTCCCATTCTAAATTGCTCACCCATTGGCAAGGCCCTTATGAAATTAAGGAGAGAAAAGGATTGGTCGACTATTTGGTGAAACAACCCAATCGTAGACCAACTGAGCGGGTTTATCATGTGAACTTGCTGAAGTCATGGAAGGAGAGGGAACCAGATCCCTCCTCCGCTCCGCCTTGCTAATTCTTTGCTCACATAGACACCCTTAATTTCGGAGAGGAATTAACTTATAGACAAAGACGGGAGCTGGAATCAGCTATCCTGTTTTTTTCAGAGGTGGTGAGTGAAAAATCCGGAAGGACCTCACTGATTGCGCACAATATAGTGAATGAAGCAGGGGTTATAGTCCGGGAACGCCCCTATAGACTTCCTGAGGAAAAGAAAACAGAAGTGGAGCTGGAAATCAAGTGGATGCTGGAACTAGGAGTGATTGAGGAAAGTTATAGTCTCTGGTCCAGCCCAGTTGTCTTGGTTAATAAGGCTGATGGCAGTTGGAGGTTTTGCAATGACTTCCGTCAGCTTAACCAGGTCTCCCTTTTTGATGCTTATCCCATGCCTCACGTGGATGACCTCCTCGAGAGACTTGGACAAGCTGAATTTTTGACCACGCTTGACATGACAAAGGGGTACTGGCAGATTCCTTTAATGGACTCCGCGAGGGTCAAGGCCGCGTTTAGCACTCCTAGCGGACACTGGCAGCATCGTGTTCTTCCATTCGGGTTACACAGGGCTCCTGCGACTTTCCAGCGTCTGGTGGACAAAGTGCTCTAACCCCATAATGCATATAGTGCTGCCTATGGATGACGTCGTCATCTATTCCAGCACATGTAAGGAACACATACAGCAGGTCACTGCAGTATTGCGGACACTAGGAGAAGCCGGGCTTCGTATTAATCCCAAGAAATGTTTCTTTGGATTGAAAGAGACTAAATATTTGGGCTACCTGGTGGGTCGGTGTATTGTGAAACCACAGTGTTCAAAAATAGATGCCATTGTTAAATGGTCCTGTCCGCGAACCAATAGGTAAGTCCAAGCCTTTTTCAGGTTGGCCTGGTACTACCGCCGGTTTGTACCTAGGTTTTCAGAGAGAGCGGAATCCTTGACTGATCTTACAAAGAAGAGGGCTCCTAATCATGTGGTATGGACTGACAAGGCAGACGCTGCATTTAGTGACTTGAAACAAGCTCTTACGTCAGCACCAATATTAAAAGCTCCTAATTTTTCTCTCCTTTTTATTCTCTAGACGGATGCTTCAGACACAGGCCTGAGTGCCGTGCTAAGCCAAAGTGTCGATAGTGTTGAACACCCCATCATGTACCTGAGCTAGAAACTGTTGGGTCGGGAGACCAAGTATGCAGCGGTGGAAAGGGAAGCCCTTGTGATCAAATGGGCGATTACACAGTTGAGGTACTACCTCTTGGGCCAGGAGTTCACTCTAGTGACGGATCATGCTCCTTTACAGTGAATGACCCTTCACAAGGAGTCGAATCCACGGGTCACTAGGTGGTTTCTTGACCTTCAACTTTACAAGTTTTTGCTTTTTCATCGTAAGGGTTCTCTCAATGCCAACGCTGATGCTCTATCTCGTGCCCATGACCTCTCTGTGCAGGACGCCCGACCGAATGGGTCTGGGCTGAGGCGGGGGCCTTGTCACAAATGTGCCAGTAGGAGGTATCTAAAGGGCCTGAGTAATTGTAATAAAACATCCGACCAGGGGGCAGCGGAGTGCGCTGACTGTCTTTCTCAGTTCCCTACAAGGTTCTGGTGCCTCAGAAGATGTCACTTCCGAAACCGGGCCCTTTGATGATGTCACTTCCAAAGCTGGCCCCTTTGATGATGTCACTTCTGAAGCTGGCCCCTTTGATGACGTCACTTCCAAAGCCAGCCCCTTTGATGATGTCACTTCTGGTTCTAGCCCCTTTGCTGACATCAGTTCCTCACCAAACCTTTATAGCTTCCATCTTGGGCTACTATAGCCAGTTCTGTTTTGGATTCTGTGATATGCACATCGTGTATTTGATTCATAAAACCCTTTTGCAGCTGGGAAATACTATACTGGTGGCTGCCCCAAACCTTTATAATGTCTTGGACTCGTATTTATGACAATATAAAAATGTAACAGGCCTTTGCAATAACTTTGACAGTACTCTGGCCAAATCCCTAAAAGAACAACTAATTTACTCACCTTTGCTCTTGTTATATTAACTCATGCCCGATTTAATTTACCACTCTACCCAATTTGAACATCACAACAGTGAGAATGGTTTACTGGGGAAAATTTAAAACAAGTAAATAATTACTAGTTTATTGACTATTAGCATATACAGAATACATTCTTCACAAAACAAATACAATTATTAATAATAGCACTTATTATAATATGTGACTTCGTCCAAGCAAAACCACAAATGCTAATGCTTTCTGCACCATGAATTGAAATGTTTTTGAAGTGGCACTTTCCTTGAGTGGTAAAGCCTTAAATTTATTGTGTAACTGTGTACTTAATCTTACATGATACAAATCAGAGTATTTCTCTTTACATTATATTAATCTAGACATTTTTCAGTACTATTTCTGGCTCCAAGTAATAGCCAAAACATCACTTTACACTTTGCTTTAGAAACATTTAATATAATATGCAGTTAACAAAGTGAATGTTACAATGCAACTGGTACAGCATGGTGGAGCATTGGTTAGTGATGTTGCTTCACTGATCCTAGGTTCCTACACCCAGTTGTTGATTATGCAAAGTTACATATCCTAGATGTGTCTGCCGGCTATACTCATTTTACTTTTACGATGTCAAGGATTATCTCTATGGTTAAATTGGCCCTGTGTGAATGAGTTTTGGATGTGTGTGTAAGTTACACTCAATTTCAGTTAATTTTTGCCTTTTGCCCAATACTACAAGAAAAGCACCCCCACAACAGTTAAGTAGTTTTGATATGTAAATAATTATGCACAGCTTATGATTTGGACTTAGAAGAACACACATAAAGATACTTTCATCTTAATGTTTTCCAATGGAAGTTGAAATATGAGATAAAAATAGCTACTGCTATCACACACAAAAAAAAAATCAAAGCCAACAGATGCTATATGTCAGGTGGTAAAAAGTAGACTGTTCTTTTACAGTCAATTGGAGTGGATATCTAAAAGTTTAAGAATAGTGTTGTAGATTTTTGTTTTTGATAATGCAACATTATTTTGAGGCATTTGTAGTACATGTAATGTTTCTTTGCTAAGTGTTCAATTTTAGATGAATCACTTTTATCATCAAATTGAAAATCAATTAAAACAGAAGCATGCAATTCTAATATTATATGCTGCAAAAATTAATGTACTACTTCTCAAACAATTCCAGGCTTTCAATTTCTGAACATCTGAGTGAATATTTTACATTTTTAACTATGCACACTATTGCATGGTGCAGGTGGTTGTGCAAAATAGTACATAATAAATTAGAATGAAAAGTAAGTGGTTTAAATACAAACTGTGGCGGACTGAACACCTGCCCTGTTATTATGCTAGTGAGTTAGCAAGAATCTTTAAGTAGTAACTGAGAAAAAAAGACAAAGTCAAAAAAATGAAGAAAATGGGTGAAAACCAAGAAGTCATCTGCACTGATACCAAAGTCAGATTGCTAGACAATAAGTTAGAAATATGAGCTAAGTGAAAACCCAGAGAGGCAAAAGTAATAGCATTTTAAGGCTCAGGTAAGGTTATTTTGAATTTGAACACACAGATAGCAGAGCGCTTTCCAAGATCACCTTTTAACCTGTTGGTTGTTAACTGGACATCACAACCTCTGAGGACATGCCCCTAACAACATGAGAAGTTTCCTTAATGATGGGATGGCAAAATAGAAGTGATCATGAGTAAACAAAAGCGACAACAAACAGAATTATGCTTTATTATAGAAAATGAATGCCAGATTCAGATTCTAAGATTCTGTAACCACCAAAATGAGTGATGGGTCTTGTAAAATGATAGAGAATAATGTGCAAAAATTAAATAATGAATATTTATAACACCTGGGTTTATTCTAGTCTTTTTCCCCCAATGCTGCTTGAATTGCCTCCTACTCCTATGACCTTATTTTGGAATCAACATGTTTGCAACGGGTCACAACAAGGTAAAAATCGTAAGAAAACATAAGAGCATAAAAACTTTCAAACAAAATTGAAACTTTTAACCCATCATACATGTTTAGTTTAATTAATAGTGAATTGTTCCAGTATCACATTAAGATCATTATAAAAAGATAGCAAAACCTCCAGGACATTGTTTCAAATTTCCAAAACGCTTTATGTGAAAAAGAGAGTCATAGTTTCCATCATGAATATTACTCTGAATTTGCATTATTGTGCTTGAACATGTGATTTACTATTTAACAGAAATAATTCAACTGGTTTAACTTTCTTGAATTTTGAAGACCTGAATGAGATCCTCACGTGACCATTTCTGCACTAGATTGCACATCTTTATACAACCTTTAGGACTATTTGGTGTTTAAGTAGTGCATTTACATTGTTTAATATCTACAGGATTGGCTGAGATAGGAGTTTAGCAAGTGCAGCCTCATATGTTTATGTAAACAATATAAGTGGACAGAGATCTAAGATTATTTAAAAAAAAAAAAAAAATCTTGTGTGACCAACGTGGTTCTGAAGGTCACCACAGTAAAGCTACATTAGTCTATGTGATTACTGGTTTGAGAAAATGCCAGGGGTTTAGTGCTGTTTTTATCCTCTTAAACCTTCTTATTGATAAGTCATTTACTGTAATTAAAGATGATTTTACAAAAATTTCACCTCATAAGATGAGAAGTACTGTATGACATCAGCAGAGATTTGCTTTGACAACTCTGACTTCATGTACAGTTAATTATTCAAAGCTAATCATGAAACAGAACAGCAGTTTTTGACAGATTCCCAAGTACAATAATAAAGGGTGAAACTGTACAGATGAAGATCATTGGTAGTTATTGACACAGTTCTAAATTGATGAGCATAGAGTCAAGCTAGATGCCATGCACAAAGGTGTTCTGCTTTGCTCTTTTTCAAATTTTGAATATTTACATATATTCCAGCACTTAAAACCCAAAGCAGCAGGTCTCTTGTCTGTGAAGTGCCTCCAGAAGTGATCTTTATTCTGAGATGGAGGTCATCAGTTTGCATATGAAACAATAATCCTGAAATAACCCTGCAGTTCTAATACACAAGAATGAATTGACATATTGTTTATGCCATATGTATTCATGCATTAAGAATTTAAGGTGTTTGAGAGAAGCACATAGTATTCGAATCTTCTAGATGTGATGTTGACTTGCATAATAAGCTGCAAAGGTGCAAAAGTACTCATTTTGTCTCAGAGCGCTTAAATTGAAAGAAAATGTATCAAAAAATCATGCAACTAAAGTAACAAATAAGCTAATTGTAGTTTTTACCTACAGTTGGGTGCATATTTCTGAAGGTGTTTCTGCTCATAAGATGTATAAATTTGTTTATCTGCGGGTTAACATGTGAAGTGCGCATTTGTTTCACTGCTGCTACCTTACCTTATTTAATTTAATTATGTGTATTAACCAATTCTCAGTTTCAATTTTGGATTTATTTTTTCCCCCAAATTTTGATTTCTTCTTTTATAGTGTTAAAAATCAAGTTTAATTCTGGATTGTTTCTTTGCTCCAGTAAGTCCATTTAGGGAGTCATCAATAAAAGTGACTCTTGTCTGGACACCCAGTGACAGTTAATCATAAATGTTTTATAATAAAACAATGGGAAAATAATAAAAAAAATTAGAGACAAAGCAGTTGAACAATTGATTCAAGCGCACGTTAGTTTTTGTCTTAGCAGGGTAAACCTAGGAAAGGCATCTAGTTTTCAGTACAACTAATTTTTTGTAGTTTAGCTGGTTATTTAGCCATGTTGTAAGAATCAAGTGGATGCCATAATGATGTTAAAAACTGGTAAGCAAACAAGACATGAAAATAAAGAGAAATACAGAATGCTGAAATAACAGATTTGGTTAAGCTACTAGGCTCATATACTGCTTGAGGAATCAACCTACTCATTTCAATAGCTGCTGTGACAAGATGGGGTCACCCATGAGTAGATCTCATATACAGAAATAGACCAAGTGAGTCCAGATATGTAGCAGAGGCTAATCCCTTTTTGGGAAATTCACTATACTCTTTTTGTCTAGCTACCAGACTACATTTGGCTTGTCATCTTGTATGTTTTTGTAGTAAGAAGAACTAAATTTAACATCTCATTCCAACCTACCAGCTTGTCTTTGTATCACACAGTAGCCTCCTCTTCCTCCTTGGCAAGAAAGCCTTTACCTTTGATCCACCTCCAAATCCTAGATCATTTGACTTAATAGTTGGAGGCCTTTATAACCCTTGACTTGTGAGAACTTCCTTTCCAGCAATGTAGATTCTTACACTAGTGTTCTGATGCTTTTACGTGTAACTCCAACTGGGGATCTATTAACTTGGATCTCAGCCAAGTACAGGCATCCTGTCTGGGATAAGTTCCATCCTGCCACTGTTGAGCAGCTGTAATCTTATTTTCTAGTTATGCTGTGTCTGTTTTCATTTCATAAAGGCCCTGTTCCATAGCTCATATATTTCACATTTTCATATAAAGCACAAGCTAAAATACTTTTTTCTGCATGCCCTTGTAAATGCAAGCTAAATGTACAGTATGTGTAAAGCAAAAAAATGTATAATTTCTTATATAACTAAAGTGTAAATCACGGTCAGGTCAGTTTGGGGAGCATGTACTGGTACAGCACATTGCGGCACCCACCACACGACAAAACAGCTCACGATTCTTGTTGTTCAAAAGGTAGACATGTGGTGCAGTCCCACCGCCTGGAAATGACCATCTATCTGCCGCAGTGTTACATGGGTGTCCTCTTGTCCTGGTCCAGCCACTGGGAGCCGGATCACCCTCGGGGAATCACACCACATGGCCATAGTGTTGTATCTGAAGCTTCCTGACAATGCAGGTAATGTGCTTCATTCAGGACTCTGTGAGCAACCCAAGGATTCTCTGAAGAGACATCTCAGATCACTGGATAGCATCCATGTCTTGCAACCATACAGCAAAAACAGGAAGCACCAAGATGCTAAAGACTTGGACCTTCTTACTTTTGCAAAGATATCGGGAGCACCACACACCCCTTTCCAGTGGACATGCTCTCCCAATCCGTCTACTGACTTCATAGGAAGAGTCACCAGAGACATAAATATTGCTGCAGAGGTAAGTAGACCTCTCAAGGAGGTCGACACTCTCTCCACAGACAGACACACTGCTGACGGAAGTGTCAAAGAGGTCATTAAAGGCCTGTATCTTAGTTTTTATTTAGGACACTTGCAAGAGCAGACACTCACACTCCTCGCTCAGTCTCTGAATAGCCTCAATCAGAACCTTCATTGACTCCATGAAGATCATAGCATCATCTGCAAATTCAAGATCAGTGAATCATTCTTCACCAACAGATGCCCCACAGCTGCTGGAGCCCATGACCCTGCCAACTGCCAAACAACCGGTCCATGCAAGCATTGAACAGAGTAGGAGCAAAAACACACCCCTGACAAACCCCGGAATCATCAAGGACAGGTATGTCAAAAGCGCAGCCCCCTGGCCGCATGTGGCCCGCAACAGAAATCTGTGCGGCCCTCATGGCAGATCATAGTTAGCACTGAACTTGTACAAAATCATTACTATCATTTGTGATTGAATCATTCTGCATCTTCGGTGTTACTTATTGACTTTTCTTACTTCTGCCTTCTGACAAAAGCGCATTTTCCCATGGCATTACGGTACCGGAAATGTCATCTGCTAGTATAGCCACTAGCCTTGACCAAAGTTAATGAGCCGCAACGTCACAACTGAAGTGCTAGGCTGCAACAGCAGGCAGCAGAGGCAGCCTTAGGCATGTGCAAACTGTGCACCTGTACAGGGCCGCCACGCCAATATATATTGAATGTAAAACAGAAAGAGAAAATAACGACATAGCTGAGGGCAATGTGGCCGAAAAACATTGTGTTTCTTGTTAATTAGTACGCTGTATTTACTAATGTCGCTAGAATCGGAGCAGTAAGCTATATGTAGGATTATAACGTTCTGCCGTAATGACAATATCATGGGCCGCCACTTGGTTTTCAAGTTACGGACACGTGCATATAAGAAGTGTGTCATGAGCACGAGGCAGCTATGCAGTGTCCGCAATGGATGTGGCCATTCGCTGTGCATAAGATACCATATTGACATTGGTGGGCAAAGGGGCCACAGATTCTTTCTCTGCCCAGGGCTGCCACGAGCCTAGAGCCGGCCCTGCTAGGCTACACTACTGGCTGGGCTGCTGAGACTAGCCACTGGACAGAACTGACCATCACGAGTAGTAATAGCCCGCATATTTTCACATTTTGTTGCTCTAATTTTATGTAATTTTGTGTTAGTATTGTAATGAACAGTTAGTGCAGACTACAGCTGAAGATCTGAAGTGGACGTGAGAAGTTGTGAGTTGTTTATTAACATATTTTTGTGATTTTGAGTTTGTAAAATTAGTGTAGGTCAGGTGGCTTTTTGCATATCGGCTTATTTTACAATATAAACTTTGAAGTAAACTTAGTAAAGTAAAATTAGGTTTTTGGAGGATTTGTTTTCCAACATGTATTACTGAGCAATGAATTCAGTGAGCGTTTTTGTGATTTCAGTTCACATGAACAGGACTTTGTGCTGTTCTCTTACAACGTTGAGAATGTGCCTGAGAATATCCAAATGGAATTGATTGAACTGCAGTCAGATTCTATTCCAAAGGCAAAATTTAACGAAGTTGGTGTGCCAGGCTTGTATGCTTGTACCCTTGTATGTGCAGATCCGTAAGTTGGCATTGAGAGCACTGTCTATGTTCGGAAGCACTAACCTTTGTGAGAAATGGTTTTTGTTAATGAAAGCTACCAAAACCCCACATTGCTCAAGACTTACTGTCAAGCAACTTTCATCCCTCATAAAAGTTGCAGCTGCACAAGATTTCAAGTCTGATATTGACGAACTGGTTACTAACAAGAGATGCCAAGTGTCAGGACAAAAGAAATAGATCTCACACTGTAAGACTCTTATATAAGCAATGAATATAATATAATATAATATAAGGACCTAGCTAAGAGGCTAAAACTCTAATTGTATGCTGTTGTACGGAGAGTGTATGGAAATAAATTGCTTTACTTTAAACTTTAAGTTTTACATTTTTTAAAGTTTTCAGTATTGGAAAGAAAGCTACAGTAACTTTGTATTATAGTATTTGTTACAGTGCGGCCTGCTGACGCACGCATGGCAGTCAAAGCGGCCCACCAATGGTAGTGAGTTTGACATGCCTTATCTAGAAGAAACCCAGAGGTTCTACCTCCACACTGCACAGTGCTCACAGTACCAGTGTACAGGCTGGCCATGATATCCGATGACTTCGGGGGCAGCTCGATCAAATGAGTCGAACGATTTATGAAAATAGAGAAAGGCTACAAAGAAACTCTGCCGACATTCACTTTTGTACATGAGAACCCTCAGTACCGGAATGCAGTCAATGGCAGACCTCTTAAGTGTAAAAACCAAACTGCTCTGGTCACTGGTAGGTGAGGAAGTGAACATAGATCCTATTGAGGATGACCCTAGCAGGGATCTTACCCAGCAATGAGTGCAGTATTATCCCCCTGTAGTTGCCACAATCCAGACGACCACTCTTCCCAAATAGTAATGACAAATCCTGTTTTCCAGTCAGTTTTGGATGATGCAAGTCATAAATAAATCACTGTGATGTAGTATTTATTGATTATAATTTAACATTTAGACTTAATGTTCGCCAATTAATGTTCAAGTTGAATACAATAAGTAGCATAACATAACCTTGCCAAACTGCTTAATCAAAATAAAGATGATGTGGCTACATGTGGCTTAGGGCAGAAAACAACCCCAGACAGAAAGGCAACCTATCACATGGCTCATTCACTCTCACACACCACCTGGGCCAATTTTGAACCATCTAATAACGTAACACATATATCTTTGGAACTGTGCATAGGATTTGAGGCCAGGGTACTGGATCCATGTGGAAGCAGCACTGACAACTGTACCATCATAGTGACCTTGCAATAATGCTTTTATTAAAATTAACTAATAGATAAAGTTGCATTGTCAATTTGCAGTAAGTCAATACATTTATTAATTCTAAATGAATAATCTTGTTAATTTTTAATTTAAATACATTTCGTAGGCTTTAGATCTGGATGATTGCCTGAAAGATTCATTGACTCTATTTCTTTCTCTTTTTATCCTGTGTAGTATACTATTGAACTGATGACAGAGTATGAATAGGAAACAAGAGGCCTGGTGTCAGAAGTGCTTTTTGCCCAGAAGCCCTTTTGTTACTTCATCCTTCATTCTTAGTAGTCCTCTTGTAATGCAGATGTAATGTGCACACTTGTAGCATGAAATAAAACAAAGTCCTGTTCTATGTGACGCTCAGTTACTGTGCCGTTTTGCCAAGCTCATAAATCAGATGTTAAAATAAAACAAAAGGGCTAACCTCAAATCTTTTTAAGATAATGAATTCTGAAAATTTTCTTTTTAAAACTATAGGCCCCAGTTTTTTTTCCAGCTGCGTTAGTATCAGTAGTGATCAATCTGAATTGGCACATTACCCGATGTACATTTAGTAGTTGAATTACTGTTAAATGTGCATTTCTTGTCTGCTGTATAATGAAACAGTCTGAGGAGCATTCAAAGGGACGGTTATCAAAGGTGTAATGAAATGTATAAAGATCGCAGTCACTTACAGTGCCAAATGAAATGATGTCGATTTCATAGGGGAAAAAGAGACCGACATGGCCCCTTTTATTACCTTTCAGCTAAAGCAAATTTGCTGTTGCAAATATGATACTGCCAATGCCTAGATTTTCCTTATTTATGAGCACCTTCTGAATACAATAAAATTTAATTGAAAAGGTATTGTTGAATGCCTCTAGATGCTTAGCTGTTTCCACCCTTGGGTCCTTTAAGTAATATGAAACACATTATTTAACTTGTCGTTAGAGGGCGGTAATAATTCCCGCTAGCAAAAAGTACAATGCTTTAAGAGCCTTTGGCTTTTTTTTTGCTATAGCAATGAAGAATAATAAAGCTGAACAAACTGCTTCACCTCAAATCTTGCAACATTGTGGCAACAAAGAGCAGTAGTATATGAGTCATATCATGATTATTTTCTCTCCTAAACTTTATTAAACTAAATTAGGAATTTATTGAAATCAGAAGAAGAATAAGATGAAAGAACAAGAAATAATACTTTTGATATTGTGTTATTACCTACCAATTACTGTCATAATTTCAATATCCTGTGAGCTTATGAAAATTTGGTTGAACATTTTGATACTGAGATTTATTTTTGTCATGCTTTATTGATAATTTAGCTGAATACTTCAGCTTTACCTGTTTCAAATGTAGTTTATCCAATTCTGTGTCATGCCCAGCCGGAACCTCTCCTGCAAGTGTTACTTTGACAAAACTAGTCTGAAAGTCAATCCATCACTCTTTATGCACACTCAGACTTGTATTCAAATATGGACACATTAGAAACAACAACTTAGAAGCACATTTCTGGTTATTTTGTTATCATTGTATTTTGTCACAGTTTCAGTATTTTCTTTGTTATACTGTGATCCGAGGCATTGTTAACTTTACCACATATTACCTCTCAGATGCTGTTAGTCTAACTTACAATATATGTTATATTGAAAAGCGGGGGGGAGTATTTTTTTCACAGTTGAAGGGTGAGGTTGAGTGGTGGATTCCCGTGTGGAGTTTTTGTGCAGTTGTCCACACATGTCTGAATGCAGAACGGGTGAAAGGGAGGCTGGGCACTTGTAGATCATTGGATGGAAGCCTAAGTTCATCAGACAAAGCAAGAGGGGGTCACAAGAATCAGGAGCTGGATACCTGAGATCAGGGGCTTAAGAAGCCCTCCCAATGACATGTCTGAGTGTGATATACAAACCGGATTCCAAAAAAGTTGGGACACTATACAAATCGTGAATAAAAACTGAATGCAATGATGTGGAGGTGCCAACTTCTAATATTTTATTCAGAATAGAACATAAATCACGGAACAAACGTTTAAACTGAGAAAATGTATCATTTTAAGGGAAAAATATGTTGATTCAGAATTTCATGTCAACAAATCCCAAAAAAGTTGGGACAAGGCCATTTTCACAACTGTGTGGCATCTCCCCTTCTTCTTACAACACTCAACAGACGTCTGGGGACCGAGGAGACCAGTTTCTCAAGTTTAGAAATAGGAATGCTCTCCCATTCTTGTCTAATACAGGCCTCTAACTGTTCAATCGTCTTGGGCCTTCTTTGTCGCATCCTGCTCTTTATGATGCGTCAAATGTTCTCTATAGGTGAAAGATCTGGACTGCAGACTGGCCATTTCAGTACCCGAATCCTTCTCCTACGCAGCCATGATGTTGTGATTGATGCAGAATGTGGTCTGGCATTATCTTGTTGAAAAATGCAGGGTCTTCCCTGAAAGAGATGACGTCTGGATGGGAGCATATGTTGTTCTAGAACCTGAATATATTTTTCTGCATTGATGGTGCCTTTCCAGACATGCAAGCTGCCCATGCCACACGCACTCATGCAACCCCATACCATCAGAGATGCAGGCTTCTGAACTGAGCGCTGATAACAACTTGGGTTGTCCTTGTCCTCTTTGGTCCGGATGACATGGCGTCCCAGATTTCCAAAAAGAACTTGAATCGTGACTCGCCTGACCACAGAACAGTCTTCCATTTTGCCACACTCCATTTTAAATGATCCCTGGCCCAGTGAAACGCCTGAGCTTGTGGATCTTGCTTAGAAATGGCTTCTTCTTTGCACTGTAGAGTTTCAGCTGGCAACGGCGGATGGCACGGTGGATTGTGTTCACTGACAATGGATTCTGGAAGTACTCCTGAGCCCATTCTGTGATTTCCTTTACAGTAGCATTCCTGTTTGTGGTGCAGTGTCGCTTAAGGGCCCGGAGATCACGGGCATCCAGTATGGTTTTACGGCCTTGACCCTTACGCACAGAGATTGTTCCAGATTCTCTGAATCTTCGGATGATGTTATGCACAGTTGATGATGATAGATGCAAAGTCTTTGCAATTTTTCGCTGGGTAACACCTTTCTGATATTGCTCCACTATCTTTCTGCGTAACATTGTGGGAATTGGTGATCCTCTACCCATCTTGGCTTCTGAGAGACACTGCCACTCTGAGAAGCTCTTTTTATACCCAATCATGTTGCCAATTGACCTAATTAGTGTTAATTGGTCTTCCAGCTCTTCGTTATGCTCAAATTTACTTTTTCCAGCCTCTTATTGCTACTTGTCCCAACTTTTTTGGGATTTGTTGACACCGTGAAATTTTGAATCAACATATTTTTCCTTTAAAATGATACATTTACTCGGATTAAACATTTGATCTGTCATCTACGTTCTATTACAAATAAAATATTGACATTTGCCATCTCCACGTCATTGCATTCAGTTTTTATTCACAATTTGTTTAGTGTCCCTAAGTTTTTTGGAATCCGGTTTGTCACAACATAATTTCAATTGATGTTAAAATGTATTTATGTTATGATCACCTGGAGTCTCATGTATAAATATATCACATCGCGATGTATAAAAACTAAACATGGCATAAAGCCATGCACATTCTCACGGCAGGTCCCCTCTTTACATATGCATGTTTCTGTTCGGTTTTGCAAACTGGTGGCACCCAGCATCAAAGCAGTGCTTCTGTTCCTGTGTGGTTTTCCTTTCTTTTTTAGATTCACATCATAACTCTGGCTTTATCAAAAACACTGAAATTAACTGTGTATTGTTAATAAATTTAAGGCACCTGATTGTAACCAAATTGTAACAATATAATGGTGCAGGAATGGTCATGCTATTCCAAATACCATAGCTGCCTTAGCGTTGTTACTCTCAGTGCACCACTGAGAGCATTTTAACGCATTGTATGTGTGTGTGGCATCATAGCTGCACAGTAGCTGATTGGAAAGCTGTGTGGCGGGTTGTTTTGAGAGCACTGAGGATTATCAGGATACAGCTTCCAGCCCTGGAGGACATTTATTGCATACGCTTCCTCAGGTAAGCCACCAGCATCTGCTAAGATTCCACTCAACCATGCACAAAGTCTATTTGAAGTTCTCCCATCCAGCAAACACTTCAGAGCCTTTCCTGTACGGACATTGCGGTTCAGAAGCAGTTTTATCCCAAGAGCTTTAAACACACTCAATCAGTGCATCAAGTGCTCCTGGTAGATCTGTTTGTACTTATAATTACAATTACCTCACTGTAAACTTGCACTACAACTGTAATATTTCACAACCTGAGCCACTTCAAGATCCATTTGCACTATCAGCACTGTATGTTAATACATATTGTACTTATGATTTCATATTGTACATTTTTCATTTTTTTTATCGTGTTATTGTTATTTTATCATGTTATAGGAAAATGAATTTATGAAGGGTTTTCATATTGAATCTCATTGTACCATACAATGACAATAAAAGAATTCAATTCAATAGAAGAGAGCATGTATTTACAAATGATGATGAATGGCTTCTAAGTCAATTTAGATTTCCAAACGCTGTGCTCTTGGAGCTGTGTGCTGTTATACTAGGATGTGCACTTGATATCATTTTAAAATGAAATCCATTAAAGTATGTTACATCATACAGATAAATTGTTAATTTAAATAACATCCATCAGCCCATTATCCAACCCGCTATATCCTAACTACATAGTCACGGGGGTCTGCTGGAGCCAATCCCAGCCAACACAGGGTGCAAGGCAGGAAACAAACACGGGCAGGGTGCCAGCCCACTGCAGGGCGCATACACACACACACCCACAGACACCAAGCATGCACTAGAGACAATTTAGAATCGCCAATGCACCTAACCTGCATGTCATATATACTGTTAATAATTAAACATTTTTGGGCATGGTGACGCAGTGGTAGTGGTGAGCTTGCGCCTCATCCAGGGATTGTTCCTGCCTTGTGCTGTATGCTTTTTGGGACTGGCATGACCTGGAAGGATGGATAAATTTTTCAATGTTCTTTAAAAATTTTGAAGAATCGGCATTCTAAACTTACAGCTGGTTTGACATTTCTTACAGAGCTTATTATGTGGCAATTGGTTGCTTGAAGAAATAAAACTGAAGAACAGGAATGGGGGATTGGTACATTTGAGAGAGACGATACTACTGCATTAAATTTTTTCATTGAGAGTTGCACATATCCCTGCAAGCATCTTGCAGGAGGCAGGAACAATTCCTGGATGGGGTGGCCAGTTCATTGCTAACACTGCGCCACCATATCCCCATCTGTTTAATACATGTTTTAATGCATTTCATCATAAAATGATATCAAGTATACATCTTAGTAATCTAAAATGTTCGGAGAGATGCAATATCATGAATGTATTCTGCGTGGAGATCGGTGCCTGCATGTTCCTGTCTACGAAATGGAAAGCCCATTTAAGAAGCAGGTAGTGATTCAAACACATAGAACACACAGAATATGAAGCATTTAGCATGTGTGAAAAGGCGCTATATAGCGCCCGACCCGGCACAGACTACGCAGAGGCACATGTTCACACTCAAGGGTTCTTTATTTTTATTTCTTCAGCCGTGGGCACACGTCTTCCCCGTGTCCCACAGGCCCAACACAGTCCAAGCACAAATAAACCCACAAAAACCACTTTCCTGCTCCCCCACTCCACCCAGGCAACCTTGTCCAATTCCTCCCGATTCTGGCCTCGAGTGGAGGTGGCTGGCCCTTTTTATACCCCACCCGGAAGAGTGGGGTGTGATTGGGGCTGAGAATTCAAGCAGCCAGGCTGCGGAGTCCATACAGCTCCCCCTAACGGCCACCCGAGCCCCCAACCAGGCTGTGGAGGACTCCATCTCCCATGGAGCCCTGCGGGTGGTTGGGGAATCACTGTCCGCCATGGAGGCTGCCACCAAGTGTCCCGGGGGAGGTACTGAAGTGTCCATGGTGGCTCCCCCGGAATATATACAACAGGGGCATCCCGGCCGGGCATGGGACCCGGCTGTCCGTCACACATGATGCTTTACTAGTTTCTCAAATCCCATCTTAACTAAATTAAACATCAATTTTAAGATGAAGTTTACAACATTCTGCTTTAATGACAAAATAAACTATGAGATTAAAGTCAACATTTTGACCTTTTTTTCTTCACTGTGTCCCTATTTTGCTTTTCTCTGTACCCTAATATGCTTCAGTATGACGCACAGATGGTGGGCTACAACTCGCCTTTTCACAGCGACTTTGACATCTGACTGCTTCTTTTTTATTTTTATTTCAGGCACTGTGCGACTTTCTGAAGTTGAACTATTTAGTGTCTCTGCCACTCTGTATCACTCGATCAACTTCCTTTTGTTGTTTATACCACTGCTTAAGCCAACAAATAGTACAGTATGTTTTTCCTTGCCTCCACTTTGCATTCACTGAAATTCTTCTTTTTACCCTGTGCTTTTGCCATTGTCTTTTTACAAAATTCTGAAATGAAGGGGCAATTAATATTGAGTTGCATATTCAAAGGGGCATAATTCTGTGAAGAGCCAGGGTGAGACAGCAGGTGCATGCACTTGCGCGATAATTCATGCTGACCAAGATTTACAGAGCGGAAGTGTGTGGAAGTTGGCTTGCACATGGTTTTGTGCATCTGAATTTTTTTATGCGTCCGCACATTTCCACTTTTGTCCGTATGGCATGTTTTAGTGTGAATTGTACACATGGTGTTATACATGAGGCCTCTGGTTATTTTTCCTAAGAATTTCAGTATTACCTTTTTGTTATATTGTTTTTGCCTGATAACTTACTTCTGAACATAAAAATATGGTGTTCCAAAAATGTGTACACAATTTGAATGATTATAAATATACTTAATATTAATTAAGTTTTAGTCCATGCCCTCAATGAAGATGACCCTGACTGTAGAATTTAATTTTGTAAGTGGTACTTGGCAAAATGAGCAGAGGATGCACAGTTTTCAAACCAGATTGTTTGGAGCGATGACACCACAATTAAGTTAAATGACTCAATTAATCACCACAATTGCAGCTACTGGTCAATTGAGTCCCTGCATATTAAGGTGATACCCATGTCAACTTAGCAAGAGTTACAGTGTGGTGTAGATTGTTATTGATGAGTTTCACATGGGAACTATATAAGAAAGGCCAGAGCAGACTCATTTTCCTTAGGAGACTGCATTCCTTTAATGTGACATCCTTCACATTTTCTACAACTCTGTAATGCCCATTGTAATTTTCGATTCTGTGATGTACTGGACAGGTAACACTTCAAGAGAGGTCCACCGAATCAACAGGCTAATTAAAAGGACAAGCTCAGTTATGGGATGTGCCTTGAACCCCCTGGAGGTAGCAGCAAAGGAGAAAACTAAAACAAAACTTTGTGCTACTGTGAGCAATGCTACACATTCTCTCTCTGGCACACTATCACTTTTAGCAAACAAATCATTCAACTGAAGTGTGTCAAGAAATGCTACTGGGGCTCCTTTATACCAATAGCAATATGTCTGCATAATGCCTCAGTGTGACAGTGACTGCCAAGTTAGAAGTTTTCTTTCTTTTGAATTTTTCTTGCATAATAGTATCTCTTGTGTGTGTTCAGGCCAAAGTGAGCGTATATTTATTTTTGTACTTATTTATCTACCTATTTATGTATTTCTTTATTTAAAGAGCTTCTGTAAAAAGCCAGATTTTCCCATGAGTTCAAATGTCTGTCTGTCTTATTGGACAGTACTTATTTTATTTGAATTTGTTCCAGGAATTCTTAATACCATCCATTCAAGAATAGTTTGAGACAAACAGGAGTTTTATTTCCAGCAATATGGTGCTCCTTCCCAATACCATTGTGATATGAAGGACTATCTTGATGACAATCTGCCAAACAGATGGACGGGGCAATGAGGTAGCATTGAATAACCCTAACATTCACTAAAACTCATGCCAATGGAGTTTTGTTTATGGGAACATGTCAAAGATTATCATATAAAGGATTACCACATAAAACCAGCAACAATCCACGACTCGAAAGCAGCCATTTGAAAGAGAATACACCCTAATACCAAATTAATTAATTTGTGATGTCAGCAGATACATTTGTCCAAATTGTTAGCAGTGCCTGGCCTAAAGTCAGCAGTTCCAACACTTGCGATAAATCAAATTGATTCTATGTGTCTTTGTTAATTTGAATTGTAAAACTTAGATGGAGGTTAATAAACATCGGATTAATAATCATTCAAAGTATGTATACGTTTTTGGGAAACCCTGTATTACACCCCAGTTATATTATCATGTCATAATTAATATCACAAATTGATATAATCATGAGATAATTTCTCTTATGGTGTTTTTAATAACATTTATCTCATTGTCAACCGATAATTCATCTCAGGATAGTAGCATTACCATTTTGTTCTGTTATGATCACAAAATTAGTGTTGACTTATTGAAAGTTCCATTGTTTTCTTGTAAGGTCCAAATAAATTCTCCCAAGAAATAGAAGCATGAGTAAGGCAGAACTTGTAGTAAGTAAACTAAATACAGGTGCTCAAAGGATAAGTTGGGTATTTTTCACATCAAAGTTACTTCACAATTAAAGTGCATATTAGTTTGCCACATGAAATTGCAATCAAAAGTGAAGCATATTTTATAAATTAAAAAATAATAATAATAACTAGCCCACTCTTAAGGTTAATGGATACCAGAGTCCTAAAGTGAAGAAAATCCTGACAAAGTGCCTTCATCCTTTCTGAGAAATGATTCTGAAACAATAGTTAAGTACATTTTATCAGTGATTTGTGATATTATTTTCTCAAGGTAAGGATATGTTTTTTTGCACGCTTTTCTGCTTGCAGTAGATTTTGTGGTGGGTTTATGACATTTTGTGGGATTCCATGCACAAACATGATAAAAGAAAAAGAAAAAAAAAAACTCAGAAAATGGAAAAGGCCTGTGTGTGCTGTAGAGCAGATTGAAGTGTTGTCCTTCACTTATTCCCACTTCATTAAGTTATGCCCATCCATGTTCATTATTTATTATGTTGATAGCTGACACCTGTTTCTCATTTTGCCATCTTTGTTCAGTGTACTTTTTAACCACACCTTCTTATTGCTAATCCTCGACCCAGTCTTTGGCATCAGCTTTCAGGGTGTCATTTCACATTGGTGGAGTGCTTACCTGTAAGACTTGCATATCTGAGCATTCCAAAGTTTTAACTATCGAAAGCTCAATGCAATTCAGTGCTTAAACCATATTGGTGAAATTACAATATACTTTATAAAAATTACCATATTATAAGGTACAGAATCACATAGAAAAATAAGTGCTTAATCACATTATATATTCTAATTTCTGTGCATACTGTATTCTAATTATCCAGCGTGTGATTGTATATACAAAATATCTAGTACATATTCATGTAAATATATTTCCATAGCGTCAGATTTGCAGACATCAAGAACCACCACACTTATCCGTTAATAATCCTGACAGAGAGTGTATACAATTTACTTTTATTCAAAGTTTAATAGACATGGAAATTTTTGTAGGATTGCACAGTAGCATACTAACAAGTGCTGCTACTTCACAGGTTCAGTGTACTTGGATTCAAGTTCTGGTTTGCTTGATGTTTTCATTTGTTTGGTAAACCAGCTTCCTTCCACAACGAAAGGACATGTTGACTGGTGATTCTAATTTACCTCACTGTGAGTCCGGATGATGAACTGGTGTCTGCTTGTGCTAGTTCTTGATTTGCACATAATTACACTATTATTAATGACTAAACTGAGGTGTTTTGGGGAATATAAAATTAACAAGCTGGAGATTAATTAACTCGGCCACAACTAAACCAAGGTCTGTGTGTTCTGGCACATCAGGGCTACCCACCATACTATTGTAGTGAATTTATTATAACAACTATTATCTGCACCCTGATATAAATTAATTGTTCATCCCATTATTATAGATGCAAATACAGTTAGTCAAGTTTCTCCTCAAAGAGTCACATTGTTACTAGGCATTGGTCAATATAAACAACTTTTCAGATATGACTCCTTTCGTGTTGTAAATTCATATTGAGCTACCCTTATGAAAGCTCTTTAAATAAACACGTGGCTTTGGATGGTGCAATACTGAATCAAGTTTTTCAGCATGGCAACTGTGAAAGTTCATGTGACCTGCAACTGACAATTTTAATTGTGTAATGAAAAAGTGATGTTTAAATGCAACATAATCCAATATGCATTGAAGAAAATGTATAGCAGATAGCTGGGGCTAAGCTAAATCCTGTATAAAAAGACACTTGTTCATTTTTCCTGTTTTGGTTAACAGTATGAGAGGCTGCTCAGAGAAGTCTTCTGACTCCAGACACTGGGTCCCTTTTGCTATCTAGCTCATAGTGACTCATGTACTAAGTCACAGAGATTAAGTTCATCTCAATTATTGCATGATAAATATGACTCTTGTATTGATGGGCAGCTCCATCTAGTTGTCAAAGTAATTTATAATAGTGTTGATCTGGCATGCCTAAATTGAAAAGAGTATGGAATAGAAGGGTTGTAATATAATAAAGGAGTTCCATGGATGAATACAACCAGATTCATTTTAAGTAAAACAACACAAATCAGGGGTAGTTTATTGCTAAAACTTTCACCTCCAGAAGCTAACAATCCTTCAAATTAAATCTGAAGAATTAAATCTGACAAATGTTTTGGGTTAGTTTTTTTGTAAATTCAGCCTAAGATGTGAAGAGAAAAATAAAATGCACATTAGTTTGGCCAAAGGGGTAGACTATTATGTCTTAATAGACTGATAGAGGCCATAAGCGGCACCTCAGAGGAATGTAATGTGGAGACAGCATCTGGAATTCACAATCTGAGTTCTTGTACAGTTTAATAAGAGACAGAATTTTTTTTTCTCTTTGTTGGAGATGGGAGCTTGCAGATCAAGGCCTAATCAAGTCTAATAGATCTCATTTAATTGGAAGAAGGGTAGGGAGAATTGATGAGCAACAGCTTTAGGTGTATTCCTGTCACAATTTCCATTAACAACATTTCTGCTATGGCACAAGTAGACACTCATTTACTGGTAACTTGTTTCTTCACTCGCTCTTCTGAATAACTGCTGCTTATTTGTTTAGCTCAGAAGGAACAGAGCCAGCCTTCTGGAATCGCATGGTCACAGATGGACATAAATCATGAAAATGTCCCAGTCCCAGCACAATGACCTGTTTTTATCTGCCTAGCCTAATCAGACATTTATCAACTTGACTTAACTAGGTTTCCATTGGAAAAAAAATCAAAAGAGGTGAGGGGCCTAAGTAAGGCTGCTATTTCTTTTCATTCTTTTCATATATATGTTGTGTGTGGATATATATATATATATATATATATATATATATATATATATATATATATATATATATAATAGTAACAAAGGTGCTATATTGTGCCCGAACCGACACAGATTGGACATGGGAGGCACGTATAAAAATAAATAAACTGTTTATTTTCTTCAGCTGGAGGGCACATCTTCCCCATGTCCCCCAGCCACAACACAGTCCCAAAGCACAAAGTACCACACCAAAACA
This sequence comes from Polypterus senegalus, assembly GCF_016835505.1. Lineage (NCBI taxonomy): Eukaryota > Metazoa > Chordata > Cladistia > Polypteriformes > Polypteridae > Polypterus > Polypterus senegalus. The sequence goes on from NC_053154.1 coordinate 113,605,280, forward strand.
CTCCTCCTCTCTTTCTCTTCCACCATCACTCCTCCACGAGCTTTGTCCTCCTTCTACCTGACTCTGGCTGCAGAGTGGTGGTTGCTGGCTCCTTTTATGGCCCACCTGGAAGTGGTCCAGGTGCTTGATCACCTGTTTCCAGTTGCACCCCCGGGTGGGGCTGAAAATTCGTCCAGCTGGGCTCAGGGATCCATGCCGCACTCCACTGGCTGCCAGCCCAGATCCCAACAGGGCTGTGGAGAGCTCCATTTTCCATGAAGCCCTGAGAGAGACTGAGGCACTGCTCCAAACTGGTGAGGGGGGGGGGGAGGTTGGGGGGATTGGGGGCTAGAGGTTGGGGGGGCGGCGGCCATCCAGCATCCAGGGGGAGGCACTGCACCGTCCAGGGCTGCTCCCCCTGGATACCCATCAAAGTATATACCATATATATATGGTATATTAGGCAGCAAATGCACAGTTGATTCTTGAAGGTGATTCGTTGGAAACAGGATAAAATGGTCAAACAAGGATCTGAATGAAATTGACAAGCGGGACAAAATGTGATGGCTAGACGACTAGGTCAGAGTATTTCTAAAATGGTGGGTTGTTCATAGTATGCAGTGGTTAGTACTTACCAAAAGTGCTCAAGGGAGGACAACCAACAAACTGATGACAGGGCCATAGGTTCCCAGTGCTCATTGATTCGTATGGGGAGTGAAGGCTGGTATGTCTGGTCTGTTCCCATAGAAGACCAACTGTAACATAAATTGCTGAAAAACTTTAATGTTGGCTATAAGAGAAATGTATCAAAGCACACTGTACATCACAGCTTGCTGCGTAAGTGGCTGCATAGCTACAGACTGGTCAAGTTCCCATGCTGACCTGAAAGCGCATATAGTGGACACATTAGCATCAGAACTAGATCATGGAGCAATGTAAGAAGGTGGCCTAGTCTGATGAATCAAGTTTTCTTTTAGATCACGTGGATGACTGGGAGTGTCTGCTTTGTTTACCTGGGGAAGAGATAGTATCAGGATGTACAGTACTATGAGAAGAAGGCATGCCATCAGAGCCCGTGTGATGCTGTGGGCAATGTTTTGCTGGGAAACTTTGGATCCTAGCATTCCTGTGGATGTTACTTTGACACATATCTACTGTATTTAATGATTGTTGCACACCATTTAAACACATTAATGGCAATGGTATTCCCTTTCCTTTCAGCAGTATAATGCACCCTGCCACACTGCAAAAATTGTTTAGGAATGGTATAAGGACCATGACAAGGCATTCAACATGTTGACTTGGACTCTAAATTCCCCAGAATTCAATCCAATCGAGCAACTGTGAAACGTGCTGGAAAAACAAATCAGATCCAAAAAGGCCCCATCTCATAATTTACAAGGCTTAAAGGATCTGCTGCTAATATTTTGGTGCCAGATACCACAGGACAACTTCAGAAGTCTTGTGGAGTCAATGCCATGGGTCACAGCTATTTTGGCAACATGGGCAGATGGTTTTAATGTTGTGGCTGATTTATATAATGTACTGTGTGTGTATATATATATATATATATATATATATATATATATATATATATATATATATATATATATATATATATATATATATATTGTGGAGCCGACCTGGACACGGACAGGCGGACATGTTGTTACTCACCACCACACGTTTATTATTTACAAATATTTACGATATTTATGGTCACTAAGACCCAGTCCCGTGCACAAACCCCCAACACACACAGTCCTGGCCACACAAATGCCTCTTCTTCGGGCCGCCTCCACACTTCTCTCCTGCCTTGTCCTTCTTCCACCCGACTCCAGCCTTGAATGAAGGGAGAAGGCCCCTTTTATATGGTCCCGGATGAGCTCCAGGTGCTGTTCTCCCGGCAGCTCACCGGGTGTCCTCCTTAATCTTCCCCCCAGCACTTCCTGGTGTGGCGGAAGTGCTGAGGTAACAGGTCCCCAAGGCATTGGGGCGCCTCCTGGCAGTGACCACGGGCCCCTACAGGGTGGGGCTTCCATGCCGTCAAACCGTGGCCCACAAAGCAACCAGGACGGCGGCCCCCCCGTGATCCAGGGTGGGAGCAGACCCACATCCGGTCCCTCACGGCGTCCTGGCCGGGTCGTTGCCCCGGCCATGCCATCCCTGACAATATATATATATATATATATATAAAATTTGGAATAAAATAAGGGTGATAGTGTTTACAGAAATATATTACAAATTGTGACTGTTATGAACCTTGACATCTATTTATGTATTTATTTATTTAAAGAGCTTCTGTAAAAAGCCAAGCTTAAATGCATGTCTTTTGTTTAAGTTATCACGAGCAACATCTTAACGAAGATGTCTGGATTAATTTGGAAAGCATTAGGGTTAGAGATCTTATTTTAGGAGTGTGCCATAAACCCTCCAATGCAGGCAGTAATTTCAATCAACATCTTTTGCAAGTTTACAGGGTAATATTTTAGTCATGGGGAATTTTAACTCCCCAAATATTCACTAGGCTAACCTGGCAAAGAACAGAGTACAAGAGTTAATGTTTTTGGACATAATCAGTGACTGTTTTTAATGCACTATGTTAAAGCACCAACACTGCAAGAAACCTGTCTGGATTTAGTATTTTGTAATAACTAGGATAGAATTCAGGTTGTAATGGTGATTATATCACTCGGGTCAAGTGACTATAATATTATGCATTTCTCAGTGTTTTTGCAAATTGCAGATGCAAAGACTACAACTTTTACTCTTAATGTTTGTAGGGCAAAGTCTAAGAGGAATGACCTGGGAAAAGCTTTTAAGTGTGGCGACAGTTGAGAAGCAGAAGAACAGGTTTAAATGTTTTACATTCAATGCAGGACAGGTACATCCCAAAACTTTAAAATTATTAGGATATTTAAAAAAAACTCTGCGGTTAATAAAAAGTTGAAAAATGATGCAAAGAAAAAAAAAAAACTATATAAAGACTATAAGACTGATACCTCCAATGTGAATCATAGGTTGTATGAGAGCATGAGGGCTATCATTAAGAAGGATACTAGGGAAGCTAAAATCCAGTTAGAGAGGAACATAGCAGATGAGGCTAAAGACGACCCAAACAGATTAGATGGGTCTAAGAGTAATAGAATATAAAATATATAAATATCAACCACACCAAAAGAATTAAAATATCAGTATATCCATCATGTAGTTACCCAATTTTCATTTAAGTGAATTAGAATTTCCTTTCATAAATATCTAAATACAATGCAGAGTTTAAATTTAGATTTGCACATTCTAAATTTATTCTCTGATATTTTCTCTCTAATACTGTAACTGAAAAACACAGTACTGATTAAAAGCAATACTAAAAATAGAAATTAAAACATTATCATGTCCACTTCTGCTGTTTTTCTTTTTGTTTATTCAGTGCTGCATCATCATCACTGTGAGACATTTTTGTATATAGTTTTTATTCACATTTTTCTCTCATATTATAGTTCCTTAAAAAGTAATTTGTACCACTGCAACAGTGAAAAAGGTAGCACTTTGTGACATTCTGATTCAGAGGTGTGTGGATACAGCAAAATATGAATCACAACAAATATGTCTGCCTTTCTGGTCAATTATGTTTTCTTTAGACTGCCACCCAATGTGTGGGTTAAGCCCTAAAGTCACCCCATCACTGAACATGCCAATGGTGAATGAATGTTATGAACTGAAATTTACAAGATTTGGAAATCAGTAAAAGGTGTTCTACCTAGATATGTCTTCAGCTAAATTTTGTAAAAGCTTGCAGAGCATAGTACCTAATTTTACATTAACATCCACAGTAATGTGCTTGTTATTTATTCACTCCTGTTGTTTAATTATCTTCATGCACTGCATAAGGGAATAGGATTAAGACCATGCTTACATGAAAAATTAAATAATTGTTTAATTGCTATCAACATTTGATGATTAGATCCTTATTAGATGACTGTGTATTTCATTTATCTGTACCTTTCTTTATTCCCCAGAGTTGTTTTTATTGGTGCGACAAATGATATGGACTACAATACTTCCTAAATTAACTAAATACAATGCAGCACAAAATATAGTGAGATTTTTTGTTTAACATGTACTATAGGCCTGAGAGAATGAAACATGGGGGTGGTGGGGGTTAGTGAAGCAGCCCACAAGGCAGATGGCATTGTAATTAATTCAAGGTGAAGCATTAATTTCATGCATAATACTCTGTACTTCAGATGTTTGGGTCAAAAAGTGGCTTTGGTGACAAGTACAATATGTCCAGGAATTTTTGTTCTAGGCAGTTCACCCAGACTATTCAACCAATATATGTCTGACATAAGGGTGCTTTAAAAAGGGGAGCTGGTCTTTGTGGAGTTTATATGTTCTCTTTGTGTCTGTATACATTTCTCTCCTGATATTGGTGCTTTCTCCCACTTCCAAAAGATGTACAAGAGAGGCTGAATTGTGACTTAACATTAGCTCAGTGTGCATGTGTATGTGATGAATTGGAAGTTTGTCTGGATTTTTTTTTACCTTGTACTTCAACCTGCTGGGATAGGCATTAGCTTCCTATGATTCTGTAATGGAAAAGGATCATTTATAATGTGGAGGTAATATACAGAATGCATACAGTATGTTAGGTAGCTTTTAATATACAGTTTAACAGCTCAATAATGGCAGATTATCAGATAATTTTCCAGTGAGGCAGTGGAATCTGGGGCCTACATAGAATTTTATCTAATGGGTGATAAATACGTTTTATGCATATGAAGATCTTAAGTGGTTTAATTTTAAAACATGCTGATTAAATTGATTAACATACCATTTTGCACCTTTTTCAAGGTCTTATCATCCTGGTAATAATACACACACATATACACACCTATACTCTCTCAGAGTGGATCAGTTTAGTTTCAGTAAGTAAGCTGTCAGAGATATCATAGGAGACTAAAACTGAGGAAATTCACATTATCGTATAGCACAATCCACACAAGAGGCACCCATCTGGATATCAAATGTATATCTAAAGAGTTCCATATATTTCCATATCATCTAGTTTGACGTGAAATCCAAAGGGAATTTGGCAAACTCTAGTTACTTACTTGTGCTTCTTGTTGTCATTAAGATCTTTGCTCTGGATACAAAACCTAAATGAGTGTTGATGTTTGAACTTTTGAATTAGTTTGGACAATTGTTGGTCACAAGGTGCCGCCAGACACTGCATCTCTTAACTTGTTGGCTTTCAATTATTTTTGTCTCCCTCACTGTCAATGTGGTTTTCATTTTTCTTTGATTGTTATCCTATAATGTTATATTTAATGTTTTATAACATAGATTCTCACACACATTCAAACCAATTCCAGATTGCTAGGAGCCAGAGTATGAGGATTAAGTATAAAAGGGTTAATTACAGTGTATTAGCATGACTTTTTTCTTTATTACCGCTGCAAATGATTTCTGTTTTACTGTTTGTTTACTTTAATATGTGTAATTATGCATGTAAATGTTGTAAGGATTTGCACTTTATTGTTACTGCATAATATCTGTAAATCTGTGTAAGTGCTCTAAGCTTGCATTACGTGGAAAATTCAGTGAAAAATATGATACAAGAATTGACTGAATTCAATTAAAATGGATCAGTGGGTTAGAAAATAAATAGATGGATAGATAAAATAATAAGCATTTGTCTCTCTTGCTTTGTGAGTTCTTTGCCTTACACCATTCTAATGAACATCTAAAGGTTAATTTCAGTATGTCAATTCTTTTCAAACCCTTGTGAAATAAAAATTCCAAAAATAATCCTAATAAGTTTTATTGGCCTGCATATGTTTTAATTACATATTTCATTTGATTACATTTTCTTTATAAAAATAAAACACCAAAAAAAGGAAGAACATTTTTGACATCTTTTGTTTTTAACAAGAAAATATTTGCCTTCCTCAATTAGATATTTTAAGTGCTTAGTAATAGTAAAAGCCTGAAGCTTCACAAATTTGTGGCATAACAAATTATTTGAATACTTGAATTATTTATTTTATCCATTTTTATTTTTATCCTCTTTCTAATAATTCTTCAACCCACTGGAACAGTTGGCCCCCCTCTATCACTTTTAAATATACTGTGACAGTTTTAACTTGCAGTGATAGCTCTAACCCATCAACCAGAAATGTCAGCTGCCTATATTGCAAAAATTGTTTTGTAGCTTACACAAGTGAACTAAATGACTGTCTGACTTAATGTAGAGCTGAGAGAGCAGTTAAGGGTTAATATTCAGTCCAAAATGGGCTTGTTAAGGCTGGTAGCACACTAGAATGAAACAACCACTGCCACATAACTATGGAAAATATAAATAACCTGCTTCCTGAGATAATGACCCAAAGACAAAGTAAGCAGAACCTGAAAAACGTACATTTATGTACTTTAAAAGTATAATAGAAAAACATTTGTCACAGTATATAATTCTACTCAATATATTTTAAATAAAATAAAGACAGAAATTATAGAATGAAGTAATGCACATAAAACAAAAGTCTTACATAAAAAAGTAAACATATGGAAAAATGCAATGTTCCCCAAAATTATAATATCGATCCAAATTTAATATCCCACATATAAAACAACAAAGTATGTACCCGCAGCAAAATAAAATTAAAAAATAAATGTTCTATACATATTATAGGATGATACAAAAAATATGAAGTACGTATATAATAAATACTTTATAAATAACCAAAAAATATATGCAATAAAAATTGAAAAAATAAAAGATTGTGTGAGCCAACTAATAAAAGAAATAGAACTAACAGCCCAAGTTGTTTACAATAATTATGAGAAATAATATCATGAAACATAATTAGGTGTAACAGAAGATGAGGAGTAGCTGGATTCAGAACTTATTCAATGATGCAAGGTGTAGATCTGGCCAGCACCTTTTGAGGAAACCCTCTTCATTAGGGTACAGCAAACCAATAATGAACTAAGATATAGGAACATGAGCTATCAATCATCTGTCAGTCAAATGACCCAAAACTGAAAAATATTTTTTTACTTGTTAGTACACTTTTTAAGTTAATATAAGCGTTGTTTTTTTAAAAAAGTTTTTTTTTTATTGTGGTCCCCGACCGGGGCTGGAGCCCGGCCGGGATGCCCAGGAGGACGGGAGGAGGGCTTGTGCCTCCTCCAGACCGCGAGGGGGCGTCCGTCCTGGTTCTTTTGGGAGCCACGGGTCGAGGGCATGGAAGCCCTACCCTGTAGGGGCCCGTGGTCACCGCCAGGCGGCGCCCCGATGCCGGTTTATCCTGTACGGTCCTCGGCTGGGGCTGGAGCCCGGCCGGGACGCCTTGAGGACCAGAGGAGGGCGTGTGCCTCCTCCAGACCGAGTGGGGGCATCCGTCCTGGTTATGCAGGGGGCCTCGGGTACAGGGCTTGGAAGCCCAGCCCTGTAGGGACCCGTGGCCACCGCCAGCCGGCGCCCCAGTGCCTAATTATCCTGGGAGCCCGGCACTTCCGCCACACCAGGAAGTGCCGGGGGGAAGACTTTATGTGGCGCCCAGAGAGCTGCCAGGAAGACAGCCGACACTTCCACCACGCTGGAGCGTGGCTAAGGAGCGAATGCCGGGAACACCTGGGGCTCATCCGGGAGCGTTATTTAAGGGACTTTAAGGTGAAAGTCGGGAGGAAGCGGACTGAGCGAGAGGAAGGACTGGAGGCGGCCAGGAGTAAAGAGGCACAGGACTGTGTGGCCTGGACTTGGGGAAATCGGTGCAAGAAGGCACTGGGGGTGCACGTGAGCAAACTGTAAATAGTATTGTAAATAAATGATGTGTGGTGACAACATGATGTCCGTCTGTCTGTGCCGGGGCCAGCGTTCACAATATATATATTTTATTTTTAACTTATTCAATGTGTCTGTGGTTCTTTGCGTAAAGATAACTTCCTTATGTTTGTGCGAAATTTGCCTTTAACAAGTTTCTGTGTCCCCTTGTTCTTGTTAAACTCAGTTTAAAGTAACAGTCTTGATCCACTGTAGTAATTCTCTTCATAATTTTGATCACTTATTTCGTGTCCTGTTAATCTTCTTTTGCTTAAATTGCAGCGGTTCAGCTGTTTTAATCTTTCCTCATAAATCATTTCCTGCAATCCTGGAATCAACCTAGCAGCTCTTCTCTGGACTTTTGCTAGCGCTTCTCTGTTCTCCTGTTCTTACCATGTGTTGCTCAACTTTTTCCTTCATAATTCCTTCCATTAATTTACCTCTGATGCCTGTTAAGCTTTCCGGCATTTAATTACTTGGATCTTCCTAATCATGCTTTTTATATAATCTATAATAATAAAAGGCAAAGCCCTCACTGACTGACTGACTGACTCACTGACTGACTGACTCACTGACTGACTGACTCATCACTAATTCTCCAACTTCCCATGTAGGTAGAAAGCTGAAATTTGGCAGGCTTATTCCTTACAGCTTGCTTACAAAAGTTAAGCAGGTTTCATTTCGAAATTCTACACGTAACGGTCATAACGGTCGACAACGTCCGCCATGTTGAACTTTCTTATTTATGGCCCCATCTTCACGAAATTTGGTAGGCAGCTTCCCTGCGCTAACCGAAACCGATTTACTTACTTATTTCGATGGTATGACGCCACTGTCGGCCGCCATATTGAACTTTCCAATGTCGCCAATTTTCAAACTTCCCGTGTAGGTAGAAGGCTGACCCCATCTTCACGAAATTTGGTAGGTGGCTTCCCTGCGCTAACCAAAACCGATTTACGTACTTATTTCGGTGGTATGACGCCACTGTCGGCCGCCATATTGAATTTTCCAAATGTCACTAATTCTCCAACTTCCCGTGTAGGTAGAAGGCTGAAATTTGGTAGGCCCATTCCTTACAGCTTACTTACAAAAGTTAAGCAGGTTTCATTTCGAAATTCTACGCGTAACGATCATAACGATCAACAACGTCCACCATATTGAACTTTCTTATTCATGGCCCCATCTTCATGAAATTTGGTAGGCGGCTTCCCTGCGCTAACCGAAACCAATGTACATACTTATTTCGGTGGTATGATGCCACTGTCAGCCGCCATATTGAACTTTTCAACAGTCTTTGTTACTTATGGGCCCATCTTCAAGAAATTTGGTACACGGGTTCCCAACGCTAACTGAATCCTACTTACGTCCATAGCCTGCAGCTCGGTCACCGTGTGAGGCAGCGTTGGGTCTCCCATCCCAGCGCCTCCCACGTTGTTGGCTGCCTGCCTATATAAGGCCGTCCGTCGCTCCAGTCTCTACATTCCCTTCCTTGCTTCGCCACGGGATTCACGTCTCCCTACTGATAACTACAGCCTTTTTGTTTAATCCACGGCTTCTCCGCTGTTTTATTGTTTGTTTATTACAATTATAATTATTGTATAGGTATTTTACACTTACTTTACATTACTCAGGTACCCATTTCCTTTATCATTCCAACCCCCATTACCATGTCTATCGAGATGATCACTATCGATCAAAGAACTATCACTTACCGAGTGGTTTCCATGCCCGGAGATACCACCTACCTTTTCCATTCTCTTTGTTACATGTTGCACGGCCATATCAGGCTCACTCTTGATATCCAGAGGAACATTGTGTCTTATGTATTGAATGACTGGGACAGGTTCAATGTGTGGACGGATGACGGTACAGGAGATAATTATACTACACATTAGCATTATAAGAGAGAAATGCTTAAGCCCTTCACCTATGGTTCTGCATGTGAGTTGATGGCTGCCACTGAATTGTTCGGTTGTTGCTTTCAAGTGTACCGAAATGGGCAAATATTTTACACCTTTCGACAACCGCCAATGCCTCTTAAACATCTTAGATTCACAGGTGACGATTTCAGTAGTGGACACTTTGATGTTTATGAATGTTTAAACTCTCAAAAGCTGGATGTGATTTTATCACTGAAACCGGTTGTGTGCTTACAACGCTTGACAGATGCCGAATGTCACCTCAATACAACAAATCCTGCAAATACTGTCATAATTGAAACAAATCATGAAACTCAAACCGATTATGACAGCAGCAATCCAAGCTGTGAGATTTGAGACAAGATTACTGTTCACATGGCCAACTGTAAGTTGCATGCTCAAGAGTAAGCTCAGCGCACAGCTTGGTCATGTTACAACCGGAGGGCCGAACTGACAATATGGCGTACAAAGAAATTTTCTTCTTAATAAAAATTTTAATGCAGTACTTCGCCGCTGCGAAGCGCGGGTATTTTGCTAGTGGGATAATATTTGCCATTTTCCAGTCCTTTGGAATTTCCCCAGTTTGCAATGAATTCCTAATAATATATGTCATATACAGTATGTGCTCACTAGGGATGCTCCAATCAATTGGCTGCCAATCTAAATCTGCCGATTTTCACCACAAAAGATTTGATCAGTGATCAGTAAATTGGCCAAACGTGAAATGTTTTACAGTAATTTAGTTGCACTGCTCCTGTACGCAAGATATTACAGTAGTTGCACCAGCACACTTCTTTTTTGTTTGTTTTGCAACAAACTCCTTGTAGTATAAACAAACAGCAGCAAGTCAAGCCTTGTTTTACCAGAGAGCGATAAACAATTAGAATGTTAGCATTTATGTTAAAGAAAGTGGACTAATAAACTGAGAAAATGGAATCTGATAAGTCTTCCTGTGCAGTTAGACAAACAGCAAGAAAAGCCACTTTAATGATTTTAGATCTTTTTATTTTGTCCTTTAAACAAAACGGACATCGTTTGAGTTTGGATAGCGAGCTTGTGTTAAGTGCAGCAGCTCAGATTTTTAATTGGAAAGAGAAAAGATGAAGAATTTGAAATTGTGACTTAGTAAAAAAAATGCTTGTTAGCTTAACAGCAAAATGTTTCTTTTACTTGTACACGTGTTAAGCATGTTAGCCTTGTGTCATGGCCCTGTAAGAGCAACAAAAAAAGACTGAACTAACTAAATGCAAATAAGAAAATAAAAAAGAAACTCCTTTGTAATTTTAATTTTGGGTTTTACCACACTTTGTGCATAATGAAGAACATTGATTCATGCCCATGTGCAAGTACCCCTCACTACTGACATTGAAGTTTGTGGATTTCATTGGTCATTTTCAGCTATGAGTCAGCTTTTACTTGTAGACCTGCCACCAAATACTGACGCCTCATCATTTGCCGATGACTTAGTCTGTAAATTTCATTGGCCGTATTTGACAGTCAGTCACACATGTCCTGCTAGTTGTTGGAGAGTGTCAGGCAGAATCCACTAAAGAAAAGGTGCTTTAAACATGCCACCTGTTCGTTTGGAAGATATAGGAAAGTAGTGTGAAAATTAGAACCACAGAGAATTTATCAAGATCAAATATCCACCTCGCCATCAAATTCAATATTTAGTCTGGGGGAAAAAAAGTGTTTTTATCTTTATATGCCAAAGAAGGTTGTATTTTCAGGAACCGCCATCTATGACCTGGACCTCTAATTTATTAAAAGACATAAGTATTTGCTCAGTAGCTTTTCTAAGTAAAGAAAAAGCTTTGAAATCAGTTTGATGTCCTAATATAATAAAAATAATATATTACATACTAATATTTACCTATCAAATCATTTAAAATAAAACTAAACTTGAAAATATCTTAAAACTAGAAAAATACTGAAATTGAGTTGACGCAGTTTGCAGTCAAAACAGAATAGAAACAGTTTTTTTCTTTTCTTACTTAGATTCACAGACATTTTCTTACAGAGATTCTGAGTGAAAAGCACCCCCATGTTGTGCTGTCATTGAAACCCACATTGCAACTATCATCTCATTTTGAGCCTAAATTCAAAGCTGCCATAACATGTTCACATCCCATACATTTTGCAAGGTTATCTGACACATTTTTTTTTAAGGTATTATTTATGCAAGTTTGTAAATGCATAATAATGTTATAAAGAAACTTGATTTTTTACAATAACTTTCCATAGACAATATTATTTTATTACTTGAGGGTTACCAGCTATAGCACACGTTTCCAAATTTCTACACTGAAACACAGGCCATTTAAGAGACTTGTTCAGGTTCACCCAGTGAGTAGGTGTTGGGGTTTGAACCCACCACCCAATCATTCTTTAGCCACTAAGCAATTCTACAGTACCAACTGTTAGCTAATATTGTCTTAATAGAATAAATACAATAATTAGAAAATTACTAAATTTTACAGCTGATCACTTTCATTTTTACCTTATCCAAAATAATACAGAATATAGAAGTGCTCAATTTACAACTACAATACTTGCAACTGTGCCTTTTCCTAGTTCCCAAAATCAAGCAGCTACTGAGTTGACAAAGTAGGATACAGAATGATTCAAACGGACCACAAAAGAAATAAATTTAGTTTTAAGAAGTCTTAGTGAAAATTTAAAACAAAATAGTTCACACAAAAATAGAGAAAAGGTTATTACACACATAGAATAAAAGGCAAAAAAGGAAAACAGTATTTCTTCTATAAGCTTGTTCTTGCTAAACGTTAGCCACTTAATGGTTGCATTATTTCTTTATGGCAAATTTAAAATGCTTTACATAATATGTTAAGTACATTCTGTACTTTTGGCACATTTAGTGTGGTCAACACAATGTGAAACTATTTGCCCTCCGTGCTTTACCAGCTCTAAGGAGGATCATAAACTGTAACTAATCTATAGTCAGAGGTGCAAGAAATAATTAAAATATTCCATTATAATTTAGCTTGTGGTGGTTATAATAGAACCCTCCATAGACTATGCACTAATATCTATGCAAACATTTAAACATAACTAAGAAAATACTTCTAGCAATTTAACATAACCTAAAAAAATCAAAAATGGCTCATACAATACTTAATGACTTATTCCAGATATCTATGGTTTTCTTTGTGAAGAAAAATTGGGGGGCATTTAGAAATGGGGCTACCTAAACATATCTATTAGTTAGCTATTGCTAAGTAGCACTATCTTATCAAAGTATTTGATTTGGCTTTAATAAAACTTAGCAAACACTAATAACACTAAAATAGTTACTACCTGTACTGTTTCGAATAGTCACCTTTTACAGTATATTAAGACATAAACAAAAATTTTGTTAGTGTCCAATAGCAATGAGTGGCTGGCTAATACAGGTAGATACACTACAACAAATTAACAAATAAATCTTCTCTTCTAAAGTGTTACTGAAATACTTTGTAGTATTTCAATGAAAAATCAACTGGGACTGATTCAACCCAGTTCATTGTGAGGCTCGTCAGGGGTGTGTTCTTGGTTCTACTCTGTTCAGTGCTTGCACAGACTGGGTGTTGGGCAAGGTCATGGCTCCAGCGGCTATAGGGCATCTGTTGGCCGACGATGCTGTGATCGTCGTGGAGTCAATGGAGGATCTGATTGGGGCTCTCGAGAGACTGAGCGAGGAGTCTAAGTGTCTGGGCTTGCAAGTGTCCTGGATAAAAACCAAGATGCAGGCCTCTGATGACCTCTTAGGCACAGCCATCAGCAGTGTGTCTCTGTCTGCGGAGAGAGTGTCTACCTTGTTGAGAGGTTTACTTACCTCAGCAGTGACATTCATGAAGTCAGTAGACAGATTGGGAGAGCATGGTGGGTCATAAGGTCGCTGGAAAGGGAAGTGTGGCACTCCTGATATCTATGTAAGGATGAAGGTCCAAGTCTTTAGAGTCCTTGTGCTTCTCGTCTTGCTATATGTTTGAGAGACATGGGCAATATTCCGTGAACTGAGATGAAGGCTGGACTCCTTCAGTACTGTGTCTCTTCAGAGAATCCTTGGGTACCACTTGTTTCACTTTGTGTTGAACAAGTGGTTGCTCACGGAGTCCTGAAAGAAGCACATTACCTACATTGTGAGGGAGCTTCAGATAAAACACTATGGCCATATGGTGCGATTCCCCGAGGGCGATCTGGCTCATAGGATCCTCATTGTTGAGGACCAGAGTGGCACTACAGCTATGTGATGCAATTTCCTGAGGGTGATCTGGCTCGTAGGATCCTCATTGTTCTGGACCAGGCCAAGGGGACGCCCACATAACACCTGGCTGCGGCAGATAGATGGTCCGTGTGTTATGTGGACGTCCCCTTGGCCTGGTCCAGAACAATGAGGATCCTACGAGCCAGATCACCTTCAGGAAATTGCACCACGTAGCTGTAGTGCCACTCTGGTCCAGACACGCAGCCAGCTGCCTAGAGGGTTGCCAACCAGGATCCTGAGCTGTTTTGTTGTGTTGTGGATGCAGCAACGCACTATACCAGTGCATGCTCCTCAACCTGACCATGAAATATCTTTTAACCAATATACATCTGTTCCCATGTGTTCTTGCTGAAGAACTACTATTAAAATAATGTCCAGCTAATTTACCCTTAACAATTCTAAACATTTATCATGTCACCACTCCTTTATTTACTTATGCCATAAAATATTTTCTTCATTGCATGTAAAAATGAAATCAAGTTTTTATAGCTTTCCTCTGGACTTTCTATCCCATTGCCATGTTCTCCTTTTAATGTGGAGATGAAAACTGCTCCACAGTGTTCTAGATGAACCTTCACAAATGAGCCCTGTTATTCATTTTAAGATTATAAATATTTCAAAACTTGTTTCATTAGCTTCCATTAACTGACAAGTATGTAATGAAGATCCAGCTGTTAGTTAATATTTTTAAGCAGATGTTAAATAACCCCTATTGTACATTTAGTAGATTAACATGACATTATAATAAAGTATATCCATTCATCTGAAGCAACTTTCCTTACTTTCCTTCCAGTATGATTTATTTGCTTTCTTTTTATATGTGATGTGTTTGGTAAGGTATGAAGTACTAAAGTAGCAAATAAATCTTTTAAAGAGATTTGAGACATGAAGAGGCCATAGAAGGTCACTCTTTAAATCCAACCACTAGATTTTCAGAGGGGCTGTGAGCAGGAATCATTACCAACAAGGGTATCTACTCTCCCTCTCTGTCTCATTCATTTCTCGTTCTCACTCAGTTCAGATAATCTTTTATTTATAAGTTAAAATATGCAAAAATTCTAGAAAATGTACCGGTAAGTAGAGACACATAAACAAAATTAGAAAACAACAAACGTTTAAATAAAATTTATATTAAAATAAAAATTATAAAGTCAAATGAAGGTTCGCAGCATGATTAATGTTCCTCTGATTGTTTATGTATTCTTCCCTTGTCTGAATGTGTTTTTTACCCATTACTGTGGTTTTCTTCCCTCAACCCAAAGGCTTAAATGTTAGTCTAATTGGCAATGTAGAAGAATTATTTGAGTGACCTTAGATGGCAGAGGATTCTAATCCATGAGTCACAGATTTTAGACAGTGGATTTAGGAGGCTGTATTTTAAGCAGCTTTTGTGATACCCTTTCTTTATCACCATTTTTCATTTGGCTCATCAGAGTTGCGGTTTCAACATCAAAAGGTGCTCAATAAATCATGTGATACCTCAGCGGGAGTTTTGTGCCTAGGCTGGTGATGTTGATCTGGGCTTTTTTAAGATAGGCATTGAGGGTATCTTTGAGTTAAATCTTCTGCCCCCTTGCTTCTCTGACTTTGGCTTCTATGGGAGTACAGAGTAGTTTCCTGTCCATTGCAGTTGGTTCTTAAGGAATAATGACACTCAAGAAATAGTCAAGTATGATTCATGTTTGACATTGACCAAGCAATCACAGACACAGTGTATGACTTCCCATTTGACCACTTTCTTTCATATGTTCTATGACTCGATGTTCATCCTCTTATAACACTCCTTAACTAAGTCTTTTTCATTCATTGTCAACCTTGTCCAGCCATAATGTCAGTTGAAGGAAGTATGAATCCTAACGCATTCAAGAAGCAGCGTTGCATTGTCACTAGGAGATGTAGTAGACTGACTCATGACACTGGAACTGATTTTGACGGTAGCCTTATATAAATTGCTCCACTACTCTAACAGTAACATGGCAACACGGAGCCAGGTCTCATTACCAGAAAGAAAGAGCATCCTGAATTGTTAAGTAGCTATTAAGTGTGATTTTTTCACAGAAGAGCTGAACAAGCAACCAGGCTATTACACCTGAACATCCTTAGTCCAGAGTAGAGCTGATTGGTGTTAATTTATATGGTTTTATGCTGATTTCTTCCATAAATCCCTACTGTGTAGGAATATGTGCATGTTAAGTTCTCTGTTTTGTTGATTTTTTTAAAGTCAAGGAACATCTTGTTCAGGATCTTGAATTCTGCCTAAGGGAGGCACTATGACATTGTGTTGAGATGTATCTCCATAGCCTCAAAAGAATGAATGTTTATTTATGACAGCAACGGTCAGTTATCATTTCTGTGTTTACTGCTTTCTAGACTTTCATACTTAATAGGCTGTCTTTTTCAAATGCTCTATAAAAGCATAAACCTTTCAGACTAATGGGCTAGAAGAAACAGTCATACCTCCATTGACCTCAACTGCCATGAATGGCTGGAACTGTCCTATGCTCAAAGGCTGAGTGACTATCACTTGAGAAAAGAAGTATTTAATAACAAAACTCTGACAATTGATGCGCTGTTAAAAAATTGTGCGTTGCTTGCTTTTTCAAAACCTTGTGATAGCTCTCTATGCTGATGTTTATAATTAACAGTACAATTTATTTCAGGCCATTTGCAGTTCTCTTTCTTGCAGGTGGCATGCTCTGAAGGATTTTATTTACTAAACATGGGGATATGTAAATACTTTAATAGCACAGTAAATGGTCTCATTGATCTTTATCGTGGTTAGAATAGGAAAAGCAAAACAATTGCTCTGTAAATTCACAGACTAAATGGTATGCAGTAATGACTGTGGAGGATTCCTTGGAGAAGAACCTCATGTTGAGGAAAATTAAAGGAAAAATGAGAAGAGGACAATAGATGGACTGACAGAATTTCTGAGACTATGCTTAACACATTGAAGAAACACAGAGAAACAGTTTTGGATAGAAAGGCCAAGCGTTCAGAAGTTCATCAGGTCATGAAGAGTCAGAGTCAACTAAACAATTAAGCAACAAGTGACCCTGGAACCTCAAACTTTTGTTGCTTTTTTTTTTCAAAAGATACCATGGGTTACACAGTCATAAACATTATCTACGGTACACTTAGACAGGATACACTGGAGCATCTTGAAATTCCATATTAGGGATTAGAAGAAATGGCTAAAGGTAGTCTAGTCTCTCCAGCTTGGTATGTTGCCATTATCACCCTTCAAGATCAAAAGGGATTTAAGCAAGGAACAGCAAAGAAATTTGATCTCTAAACCTGTATTACTCTTTTATATTTCAATTTTTATTTTAAGCAGTTATTTTCAACCCCATCCCCTCAACTTACTTACTCTGAAAGATTTAAGCAAAATAAGCATGGTGGAATCCATGGCCTCAAGTAAGGTAAAGCAACCCATGGATAAAAAAAAAATAGAAAAACACTACTTCATTTCTGACACTGAAGTTTTAACATTTATATTATCATTAGTATCTATTCTTAAAACGGAGGAGGGCATTTTAAAGACTGAACTTTTTAATGGACATTTATTTATTGATTGTTTTTGTTGACACTTTAAAGTTCTTATTCTATTAATGCCCAGTTTTTACAAGGGGGTTTGGGTTGGCTTTATTAGGGTTTGTTGTAGTGCTTTTATTGTGAATCAGGAAGTGCAATGGATTAGCAAGGATGAAGTAAGGACAGCTTTGAAGAGGATGGAAAATGGAAAGGCCGTTGGTCCAGATGACATACAACAACAACAACAACAACATTTATTTATATAGCACATTTTCATACAAACAGTAGCTCAAAGTGCTTTACATATTAAAGAATAGAAAAATGAAAGACACAATTATAAAACAAAATAAATCAACATTAACATCGAATAAGAGTAAGGTTCAATGGCCAGGGGGGACAGAAAAAACAAAAAAACTCCAGACGGCTGGAGAAAAAATAAAAAAAATAATAATAATAATTCAATACCTATTGAAGCATGGAGGTGCTTATGAGAGATGGCAGTGGAGTTTTTAACCAGATTGTTTAATGGAATCTTGGAAAGTGAGAGGATGCCTGAGGATTGGAGAAGAAGTGTACTGGTGCTGATATTTAAGAATAAGGGGTATGTGCAGGACTGCGGTAACTACAGGGGAATAAAATTGATGAGCCACAGCATGAAGCTATGGGAAAGAGAAGTGGAAGCTAGGTTAAGAAGTGAGGTGATGATTAGTGAGCAGCAGTATGGTTTCATGCCAAGAAAGAGCACCGCAGATTCAATGTTTGCACTGAGGATGTTGTTGGAGAAGTTTAGAGAAGGCCAGAAGGAGTTGCATTGCGGTGGACCTGGAGAAAGCATATGACAGGGTGCCTCGAGAGGAGCTATGATATTGTATGAGGAAGTCGGCAGTAGCAGAGAAGTACGTAAGAGTTGTACAGGATATGTACGAGGGAAGTGTGACAGTGGTGAGGTCTGCGGTAGGAGAGAAGGATGCATTCAAGTTGGAGGTGGGATTATATCAGGGATTGGCTCTGAGCCCTTTCTTATTTGCAATGGTGATGGACA
Source organism: Polypterus senegalus (assembly GCF_016835505.1). NCBI lineage: Eukaryota > Metazoa > Chordata > Cladistia > Polypteriformes > Polypteridae > Polypterus > Polypterus senegalus. Next base: position 113,623,846 of record NC_053154.1, read on the forward strand.
GGTTGACAGAGGAGATTAGACAGGAGTCCTCATGGACTATGATGTTTGCTGATGACATTGTGATCTGTAGCGATAGTAGGGACCAGGTTGAGGAGACCCTGGAGAGGTAGAGATATGCTCCAGAAAGGAGAGGAATGAAGGTCAGTAGGAACAAGACAGAATTCATGTGTGTAAATGAGAGGGAGGTCTGTGGAATGGTGAGGATGCAGGACGTAGAGTTGGCGAAGGTAGATGAGTTTAAATAGTTGGGATCAACAGTACAGAGTAATGAGGATTGTGGAAGACAGGTGAAAAAGAGAGTACAGGCAGGATGGAATGGATTGAGAAGAGTGTCAGGAGTAATTTGTGACAGACCGTTATCATCAAGAGTGAAAGGGAAGGTCTACAGGACGGCAGTGAGACCAGCTATGTTATATGGGTTGGAGACGGTGGCACTGACCAGAAAGCAGGAGACAGAGCTGGAGGTGGCAGAGTTAAAAATGCTAAGATTTGCACTGGGTGTGACGAGGATGGATAGGATTAGAAATGAGTACATTAGAGGGTCAGCTCAAGTTGGACGTTTGGGAGACAAAGTCAGAGAGGCGAGATTGTGTTGGTTTGGACATGTGCAGAGGAGAGATGCTGGATATATTGGGAGAAGGATGCTATGGATAGAGCTGCCAGGGAAGAGAAAAAGAGGAAAGCCTAAGCAAAGGTTTTTGGATGTGGTGAGAGAGGACATGCAGGTGATGGGTGTAACAGAACAAGATGCAGAGGACAGAAAGATATGGAATAAGATGATCCGCTGTGGCAACCCCTAACTGGAACAGCGGAAAGAAGAAGAAGTTTTTGTGCTTTTATTATTTATTAGTTTTTGTGCAGTGTCAGGGCCAAGCCGCGGACCTGGGCCACCAGTTGCACTGGGTTGGTAGAGGCGTGGAGGAGGTATGTGGCATAGCAAGTCTGTGGCTCTGAAAGAATGGCTATTTTATTAAATAATCCATTGGCCGTGTGAGTCTCCATGGGCACACTCGCGCAGTTAATGGGAGTTGGCGAAGTAATTTGGGTGTGACGCACCTGCACGTGAGTGTGTGATCTTTCTCAATTGCTCAATCATCTTCCTATGGTGCGTGATAGAGCCGCTGCACCTATGGAGCCGTATAAGTACAGACCAAGGTGTGATTTGAAGATGCATTATACAGTCAGATGACTGCAGGAAAATGAGACATAGTAGTGCAGTTTTAGCACACACAATCCAAAAGGCAAAATCAAATAAACAAGAGGGGATGAAAACATAAGTAGGCTATTAGGCAGAAGTGACCAAACACAGAGGCAATAACAAATTAAAAAGACAAAAATACAAACCAGTCAGCAATAATATTAAGGAATGAAAGAGACATTTTTTCACTAAGTAATGTTAGAGTGTGTCTTTGGACTGTGGGCTAAATTTTAAATCTCAGCAGGAAACTCACATGAAAAGACACTTAGGAATTGGAGCAAGAAGACTGAGTGTTATGAGGTGCTATTGCTAACTACTGTATCGTGGTTATATTGCAATCTGTAATGTATTTGAGATTTATATTGTTTTGCCGCACTTTAAATCATAAGATCATATTCTACCTGTTCAATTTAGAGATTGGCTGCTGTTTTATCCATAAAATAGCGCTTCACATTGTGTGATGAGCTGCACATTTCTAAGGGACATCTAATGCATTGACCTTCTCTACAGTGGCTCAATGGCAAAAATTGAACAATTACTTCTTGCTAAAAAAGCTCTGAACAAGTAATCAGCCTTCATACTGAAGAGACTGTAATCTAAAATACTGGAAAGAAGTGAGAACATTGGTGAATATTTCATAGAAAAGCCCATTGCAACCTGTCAGAATCTTTTAAATGTAAAAATCATGTGATAAGAAATGTAATTAGACCAAGGAGCTCTCTTTCAAGCATGAATTAGTCACTGATTAGGAGACCAGTTACAAGGGAAATAAAAATGCTGCCACTGCAGCCCTATAGGACTAAGTACGACCACCCCAGCTGTAAGAGAATGAAAAATTTGGATTTGACAATGTCTTTGTGAAACCCTTTTCAGTTTTTTTTAATATCTAATTATGCATTTCTTTCTGCTGCAAAAAAAAGAAGTTATGCCTGACAGTGGTAATCAGATGAAAATGCATAAATGAGTGCATACTGGCATATGTGAAACAGTAATGTTAATTGTATCACAAGCTGCCTCTAGTTAGTTATTCTGATAAATTTAGCAATGTTACATTGCAATAAATAGAACACTTATTTAACTCTATCCAGCTTCATTATACTTGTTCCCTGTCTAGCACTGACATGGATAAACCAACAATTCTGAAGGTTTTCTATTTTAAAACCTTAAATTTGACATAGTTTTTTTTTCATATGTAGCATTCGGCAAACTCTGGGTTTGAGGGTGAGTGGATTTGATTACTGGCCTTTTTATTGTGTGCACATTTTTCTGGATATTCTTGTTTTCTCTTGATCTCTAATATGCATTAGTGACATTAACTGATGTGTCTGAACTGACCGTGTGTGTGTGTGTGTGTGTGTGTCTGTGTCTTCTGCACAGAATGGGTTCTTACCTATTTCCTGGTGTAGCCCTCTGTATTGCTAAATAAATTAATTAGGTAACTAAATAATAGTTTCCTCTATAATGTTCTTTTCAGACTGCAAAATGAGAGTTCAGACTCAGATATCTAGGTAGGTTATAGCAGCAGTACCATGCAAAAAACACACTATATAAATAGATTATATGAACATCTAAACATAAGGATATTAATCATACCATTGGAAGTAAAGGTACCCTAAAGAAAGATAAAGATCAGCTTAGAAAATGAAAATCTGCAGTTGACTCTAATGCAGGAAAACATAGTTAATATTATGGAATGGTACTGTTATAATTAGTTTTGCTCTCTTAATGTTATTAAATATTTCATTATCGTTGTAATGTTATTAGTGTAGATCGCCATTTTGGATTTAAGTTTCATAGTTATAGCTATAATGATTATTGCAATGGTGTCATTACATTAAAATACTTAGAACAAGTGGTGTGTGAGATTAGTTAAAGAAATATTCTACACAGCTTTAGGAACTATGTCTTTTGTTCATGTTGATTACAATTGTTAAGTTTTATCTTGGTTCATTTTTTTCACCATCTGCCTTTTATGACTTTTATATTGTTTTCACATTAGTGGAGAGTTGTGAAGATTACAGAATATCATGGATTCTTGAAATGAATTTAGTAATTCTGGTGCCATATTTTAAGATATACATGTTATTGGGAAATTTGGTACAGTATGTGTTTCATACAGAGATTCTATCCGTAACTGAAATTTACACTTGCTATTCAAATGCCTCTGTAGTAATCAATGTGTTGATTTGTCACATGCCTCTGCAGTCTTTTTTTTAAAGCAGCATAATAGTCAATGCTGGCTACTGGTTCCTCAGGCTGCTTACCTGACTCTGCTGCCACCTTGCTCGATTATTTTGCCTTTGCCTTTGCTTTATTATTAAGTGTGGATAGACAAGACATTTGTATTTCCACTCATGTTAAATGTGAGCATAATCTGTTTCAGATCAACTCTGAATGTGGCCTGTGTGTTCCATCTCCAGCACTTTTACAGCACATTTTTTTAACATGGTCAGGTGTCAGCAATAGTGATGCATGGAATAACTCTGGTGTAAGCAGATGTACTATGCTTTAGCAACAAATTCTCGCCTGCGTCCATACTTTCCACTCCTTCTTGACTTTATCTGCTGACCAGGGCACTCTTTACAAATAGTTTTCTAAATCCCAAGGTTCAATGTACTAGGCTTCACAAATGCACATGTCTCTGTATATTCTTCTTTCTTTATTTTCTCCCAAATGTAAGTACATACGTAAGCTTATTTTTGTTTTACTACTGTGTCCTTTTCAGCAAGTGTATCCTTTTTTGTCTCTTCCACCCTTATTTCATTATTGTCTTGATACAGATTTTGCATACATACTTGAACAGAACAAATGTTTTTGTTTCTGTTTCATCCTCAATTTTTTTAAGCACAGCAGACTGACATTAATAAAAGTTTTAAGGTTAGGAATGTGCCTGTTGTAAATCCTTAAAATATAAGAAATCAAAATACTCAGACTGGGGTACACTTTACAACCTTAACATTTCCTAAATTGCATGTTTAATATTTTATATTGTTATTATAATAATAATAATAATAATAATAATTATTATTATTATATCCTAATGTTAATGTGAATAATTTGTGAAATTAGTGAAAATTGTACAAGATCCCTGATCATATAATGTAGCCATCATATCTACTCTTTTTAATTAAACCTATTACTTTTTAATGCTGGTATTCTGTTTGTAAAATGGAACTACCATCAATCAAATAACCTACCTATCCTATTATATTGTTATATTTATATATTATTTGCATTTACACATTTCGCAAATGAAATATACTCAATTGCTAAAATGCTAAGTCAATTTTTATTCATCTAACTAATATCTGTAGTAAACTGCTAGTTTTCTTTGGCATCATTTATTTAAAACTGAGGGAGGAGGCATGGCACGGGGAATTTTTGGTTTTGCTTAGGGCTGCAAAAATACTACAGCTGATATTTTTTTACACTCAGTGCTGATTTTGGATCCATAGCCACTGGTAACTTTCATAACCCACCACAATATCCAAGAAAAAAAAGCTGATAAAGAGAGTAGTAAGTTTCAAGAAGATATGAGACAGAATATACGATAATGATGAACAGAGAGGTGTCTTGTTTGTAAAGAAAATGTGGTGGGAGTTGTTTGTTGATATATTATGGCCCTCATCGGGTATATAAAGTGTTATTTTTGGCTCTCGATAAAATTTAGTTTGACACCACTGTTCTTTGATGCATTCCACACCTCGATACATGTACATAAATGTATTGTTAGCTCATAGTTAACAATAGCATGATGTAGAGGAGCGGATGAAAGGCTAAAAGGATGCTCAACTTAAATGTTTAAGATCATGTGAAATACGGTATTTAATTTTAGTCACCTTATTCCAAGAAGACCAAACTGCAGAAAAGGGGTAGTACAGCCATTAACACTTAAGGTTCTGTGTGATACAGTATGTAATTAGGAGACCATTATAAAACTTTCAAATAAAACTGAAGCAAATAAAGATCATACAAGTTATTACTTTGTGATACATTCTTCAAGAAGAATGACTAGGTCACTGTTGGAGGGTAGTTAAGGTTTGATTTTCTGAAAATATATTGCCTTCTTGCTCTCTTGGGATTTACTGAGGGTGCAAAAAAATAATTGTGGTGACATCTGTCAAGATGATTCTCAATTGAATGGCCTCAAGATGGCGGATCTCCCTGTGTTGAGTCCTTCTTTAAGGAATAAGTGGGTCCAGGTGGATGGACACTGGAAGTAATGTTAGTGGTGTTTAATCTTCCAGTCTGTAGAGGGAGGACGAGAACTCATCAATAACACATTCACAATTACGTACAATTGATATACAGTGACATATACAAATGAAACTTGGAAATGTTAAAGTCTTTGAGTGAGATTAAACGTGACACACAAAAGTTCTTTACATATATTACATGAAAAAATATTTCTTTGTCTTTTTAAACACAATTTAATTACTAAATAAATCTATCTTTTTCACTATTGCCTTAGAAAAGAAAACTGAAATGAAAAAAGTACAACAAATAAAACATTGCAGGCCTGATTGACACTTGTGAGTGGTGCAGTCAAGTTCAGCTGCTTCTTCTCCAAAGTGGAGAAGATGATGATGAATGATGTGGCTGACATTGTGCTAACGATATGCTTAGCTCCATTTGACAGTCAGCTATAGGTGAGTCTGACGCACCTCCAAACGTCAACCTTCACTGAAGTTCTAGTTTGTTCAGCCCCTAAGACACTGTTGTTGCATGGTTGGCTCACTTAGCCAAGCCTTTGTAAATAGCAGTGATACTCCGCAGTGTATCATGTCATACTGACCTAGAAACTACTTTCTTTTTCTTTAATTGTTTCTACCTCCCCTTCTACTTCCCATACACTTTTTTCCCCACTCCCTTTGGCCTGCCCTATCATTTGTAGCTCAATTTTTTTAAAAAAGGCTACAAAAATGTTAAAGAACATTTCCTCATATAGCATGCTAAATTGTATACTTTTGTAAGTAAGTTCCTTGGAATAAATCATCTACTAACCTAATGAATGTAAAAGTAAATCTAAATTATATAAAAGATACATGAAGCAAGTTACTGTAATTTGAGCCCAATAACATTTATGCTTCTTCTTTTTGTATTCCATTATTCATTTGTTTGTTTGTTTTTCTGTTCTGTCTGTCCTCCTCTAGTACGGAAAACACAACATTCATGTTACATTTCTTTAATATATATACTGTTTTAGATGGGTACTGCATAATAGTTTCACTGCTATCTTTCCATTAACTCATTTTCTGACCTATTTCAGGGCCACAGGCATAGGAGCCTATTGCAGCACCATTGCATACTATCCAAGAGCCATCTCATTGCAGGGTACTTTCACTCACATCAAGGCTAATTTAGAATGACCAATTAACATAACTTGAATTTTAAGATGTTGAATGAAAACCCAGGATTTCAACCCAGTCTCTTTCAGTTGATGTGAGACTTCAGAGATAAATATAACACCACTGTATTGCCCTATAATAAATATTTGTCTTACCGGTACATTTTAATATCCTCAATCTGACAAGGGTTCTGCTTGTTATTATTAGTCACATGCCAAGGTTATAGTTTACCGTCTGCATCAATGACCAAAAATACACTTCCTCTCATAAATTTACCAAGTGAAAATCAATTTACATATTCAGTATGTGAATAACTGTTGAAAAAGTCAACAGTGACCTATAAAATAGGGCCCATAATAAACATATATCACAGTGGTTGTACCTTCATTTTTGGCAGTTACACATAATTTATCAAGAGTTTAGGGAGAATATGGTGTCCAAGAAGGAAAGTCAATTTACCACAGTAAATCAATCTTATCATAACCATGTTACACATGTTACAACCTTTTTTTAAACATGATGATGGTATCTCTGCATGAGGAAACAGTAATGCTGTCTGCTTTCAATCTTTAGGTCAGCTGGCTGGTTTATTTGTGAGAGCTGTAACAGGTGCAAAGGGTGAACTAGTTCTAGGTGAAAATGTGAATTATTTTTGACATTTAAAATATTTTACACATTAAAGTTAGCAAAGCTTGGTTATATTTATAGGTCTACTTCACTTGAACATGAAAAGATACATACTTTTAAGTCTTTGAAAAGTATGAAGACTATTTAAGTCGTTCATCCTCTGAATGCTCTCTCTCTCTCTCTAGGGATACTCACAGTTAATCTAATGCCTTTTCATGCATGAATTATCCATCTAATTGCTCTTCGCATTTATGTAGTTGTCCTTAGCAGGCAGTGTAAATTGACTGTGCAATTTGCATCACCTGACAGATGCCAGTATCTCTTCCTCTTGCCTCTAAGTTTGACCTTTTTTTTTTGCACCAAGAATCTTCTAGCCTTTTAGCTGCAAATGAGGACAGGACCGAGTCTGTTTCCATGGATACTTTGTGAATAGACTGTAAAATACTAAGACAACTCTTAAAAGGTTTCTTCAAGAATTTTTCTATCTATCTATCTATCTATCTATCTATCTATCTATCTATCTATCTATCTGTCTATCTGTCTATCTGTCTATCTATCTACTGTTTATATATTGGATCTTTCATATCTATTGATCTGTCTTGTTGTCTTTCAAATTTATGAATACACTCACTGGCCACTTTATTTGGTACACCTTACTATACCTGGTGGAACTCACTTTTACTTTCAGAACTGCTGTAATGTTTTGTGGTGTGGATTCAACAAGGTGCTGGAAACATTCTTCGGTGATTTGGTCCATATTGACCTGATAGCATCACGTAGTTCCTGCATATTTGTCAGCTGCACATCCATGATGTACTAAGGGGCCCAAAGTGTGCCCAGTATATATCCCCCACAGCATTACACCACCACTACCAGTATGAACCGTCAATACAAGTCAGGATAGATCCATGCTTTCATGTTGTTGTTGCCAAATTCTGACCCTACCATCCAAATGTCAACAGCAAAAAATCGAGACTCATCAGACAAGGAAACGTTTTTCCAATCTTCTGTTGTCCAACTTTGGTGAGCTTGTGTGAACTGTAGCCTCAGTTGCTGTTTTTTGCTGACAGGAGCGGCACCCAGTGTGGTCTCCTGTGGCTGTAGCCCATCTGCCTCAAGGTTTGACATGTTTTGTTTTCAGTAAAGCTCTTCTGCATACCTCAGTTGTAACGAGTGGTTATTTGAATTAGTGTCGCCTTTCTGTCAGCTCCAACCAGTCTGGCCATTGTCCTCTGACAACAAGAAGACATTTTCATCCATATAACTGCTGTTCACTGGATATTTTCCTAGACCTGGACCTGGCTGTGTGTGTGAAAAGCCCAGTAGATCAGCAATTTCTAAAATTCTCAGACCACCCGGTCTTGCACCAACAACCATGCCACGTTCAAAATCACTTAAATCATGATTCTTCCCCAATCTGATGCTCGGTTTGAACTTCAGCAGGTCTCTTGGCAATGTCTACATACCCAAATGCATTGACTTGCTGCCATGTGATTGCTTGATTAGAGATTTGTATTAACAAGCAGTTGAACAGGTGTACCTAATAAAGTGGCCAGTGAGTGTATATTATTTTTATATGGTGCCTGTTTTTTCATCTAGTTTATTTATAAATAGCTTTTAGTATCTTTATACCAAGCTTTTATATTATATAGTTCTTTCATATTCTTTTTGTTTAAGAATGACATGTTAGGGACAGATATCTATCTATCTATCTATCTATCTATCTATCTATCTATCTATCTATCTATCTATCTATCTATCTATCTATCTATCTATCTATCTGTCTATCTCCATCCATCCATCCATCCATCCATCCCAGATTGATGCAAAATGTCATGTGTCCTCTTCTCTACTCATTCTGTATAGACAAGTGTTAGTGTAATTAATTATAACTGATTTTTCCCTTTGTTAAATTGTAAGCTGCCTTTTACATTTTTCTTAAAACAATGTATTAATGCCACCATATAACATAAATGTACTGTATCTATATATATTTGTTTTACTTTGTTGTATATGGCAATAGGCCTGGATCTACATCCTATATTCTTCTGAACCCTACATGCTTCTTCATTTCATTTCTTAATTTTTTAGCTGAATAATTTAGGGAACATCCTGAAGTAAGAAGTCTGCAGCTTTGACAGCACTGAGCAGGTCTTGAATAATTGTGATCAGGGGAAAAAAGCAGAGGGCAGCTTGGCAGTATGGAAGACCTAACTGGAATTTAGTGATTTAATAATCAGTGGCCTCTGTACAGAGTTGCAGTGATGGATGTTACTCCTAATTTCTTGACTGTAATCCTTCAAAGTTCCACTTGATCGATAGGAAGAAAAATAAAATTTTGGTACTTCTACTGAGACACTGCTGGGATAAAGAAAAATAAATTTAATGTGAAATCATGCTAATGTAATGTCTATTAAATTTGTGCCTGTGAACTGCATATACAGTAGTGTATAGAAATCTTCAGGCAACCAAGAAAGTTGTTTTTAATGGTGATTATTTTCAGGAACACAAAGTACATTAATGCCTTAAATGGTTTGTTAATTACATCTACCATTATTTTTTGATGTTATCTCTGTTTTATGTGTCTGGTCACTGTGACGCTGTGTGGTTGCTAGGCACGTTGATGCACATGCCGCTGAAATCATGACATTTTTTAGTCTGTTATAAATGAAGGCCATTTGGATCAAAATGTATTTCAACGTTTTTAATAAATAAACTAAAGATTTTTGGGAGAAATCTTGTTAAGCAAGTTTTTTTTTAAACATTATCAGTTTATGAGTTTAGTAACAACTTTGGTTTCTAAGCTTTGATACTGTATATCTTACACTTGTAATGTCTGACTAGCCTTCTGTGTTAATCTTATGTAATCTACGCCCCTGAATTTAATAATTTTTCTCACTGGACATTAAAGTTGTTTGCAGGGGTCATGATGTTATCTGGTAAGTAAGTGTTTATTTGTACATGGAAACAAAATATAAAGGTACAATGAATACAAATAAACATTGATAGAATGAAAAGTAACAAGAGTTTCTGGTGTTTTCCAAAAACCTATCTTTGTGGCACCTCTGCCATTCCATGTATTTGTTAAGTTTCATTGTCTGCATACTCGATTCAAATTAATGGTGTAGTGATTAGTTGATCTGGAGTTTCTAATGAATGAGTGCATTGGACTTTTTTGGAAATGGCTAAGCTTGCATACTTTGACAGACCTCAGTTATAGTTTTGTATCAATAAGGGTATACCTAGTGAGCAGTAGCATACCAAACTGGATGTTCATGATACAGTATGTTGTTTAAGCTATAATAAAGAAATTTGAAGAAACTGTTCAAGAAGAAGCCAAAAAAAGAAAAAGGAGGAAGAGCCAAAATGTTGTCTACATTTTATAAAGAGTACTTAAAGCTGTTCCTTAAGAGACTCAAGTAAATCCATTGAAGTGTGTTATGTTTCAGCCAAGGTATGTTCCCTGGCTTAAGTTTATTCTTCCATTTTTAGTTTATATTAATGAATTTTTGTATATAGTTATTGCAGTTATGCATTTTTCTGTTTATTTCCTAATTAGTTTTCATTAATTTTGCATGATTTTGTTGTGTTTCTTGTACTATTTTAAGTGGAACCCCAAGAGGTGGTATCACCATGAAGAACTCTCCTCAGACTTTATATTCTGTTACTGAGAGCAGTTCTTCGGTACTTAATTTAAGTTAATAGAGTTTGTGTCAATGTGAGTATGAAGTTTCTAGTTTCTGGATTTTTGCTTCTGTATTTTTTTTTTTAAATTCATTTGGTCATCTCCTTCCTAGCAAGATGTTTTTACAGTTCCTCTCCATAGACAGCATGTGAGCAACACTGGAGCACCTCAAGAAACAGCCCTATATTATTTTCTCTTCATTCTGTACACCTTATAGCATCAGGCCATGTCACTTGCAAAAATTCTCAGATGATTCTGCACTTATGATATTTATCGATAAGGGGGATGAGGCAGAATATAGGAGTCAGGTGGAGAACTTTGTTTCATGGTGCAAACAGAATTGTCTGTATCCTAACATCAGCAAAACCAAGGAACTGGCTATTGACTATCACTGCATCAAAAAGTATCTATGTCCAGTCACTATTCAAAGAGTGGGTGTCGAGGTGGTGCACTCCTTATCAATGTCCATATCAATGACAAGTTAGACTGGTCTCATATAAGCAATGGCAGAATTGGCTCTTTTTCTTTAGGGGACTGCATTCTTTTAATGTGGGAAGTGACAGCCTTCACCATATCTACAACTCTGTGATGGCCAGTGCAAATTTCTGAAGTGTGATGTGCTGGGCTGGTATCATTGCTTTACAACTGGCTCACTGTAGCAAAATGCTAATTAAAAGAGCAAGTTCAGTTATAGGACACCCTCTGGACCACCTGGAGGTATAGCAAAGGAGAGAATTCAAACAAACCTGAGTGAAATTAAGAACAATTTAAGGAGTTTCTGTAAAAAGCCAAATTTCCCCCTGGGTAAAAATAAAGTTCCATCTATCTCTGCATCTCAGGGTGGGTCCTGGCCTGTGTTTTGGGTCTTTTTGGAACTTATGCTCTTTCTGCTGTTAGAGTGCACTCGATTCATGACACTTGTGTATTATCTGGCAGAGTCATCTTTTAACAAATTACATGCTTCAACTTACAAAAGAAATCTTTTCCTACAAGATGGTTTTGTTTAAGTTGTGGCTAAGGCACTATTTTCATATTAAGGCAACAAGCAAAAATTAGTGCACTCTGTGAAAGATGATAAAGCATGGAGCATAAACCAATGGCAGAAAATCTTAGGAGTCAAACTTTGAAACTGTAGTTCATAAAGATAGAAGAGTTGGTGAGAAGCACACTGATGAAGTACATTGTCTTCAACCTTCTTTTGGTGTAGTAGATCTGTTCCTAATTAACTGAATGATTACTGCTGAAAATATTACAAGGATTTTGATTCATCATGTTGTACCCTTGTGAAAATTATATATTTGCAGATACTTTACAACAACCCCAAACACATTGCTAGCACAATTAAGACCAACTTGGAGTGGAAGTATGCAGATAGAACACTAACAGTATTATGTTGGCCATCTCAGAGCCCCATCTTCAAAGTAACAGAAACTGTCTGCCAAGGGAAGAGAACAGCAAGTTTGAAAATATATGCACAGCATAACATTCAAATGCATTCTAGGACTTAGCTGTTTGGAGGATTTTGATATCTGTTTATTTACTTATCAAATGTACAGATATGAACTTTTTGTTTATTGAACATTTTGCAACAATGTGTGATATCAAAAAATAACAATCAAAGTAGATACAGTACATTGTTAAAATGATTAAAATACTCCATTTCAGTAGCACTTTACTTAAGTGCAAATTGGCTTGTGGTGGCTGAAATAACTTTCATAGATACCATTATTTTTTTAAATAAGCATACAACGAAGAGCTAAAATCTACTTTGAGTTCTCAAGATAGAATTGATGGCAGCAAAGGTGTTGATCATTCTGGATACCAGGTTATTGTGACTCTTTGCTGATAATTTATAGTCTCAGAGATGCATTGAGAATTATGATCTGTAGATAATACAGTGAGGTTGTTCTTGTAGCTGCGTTTGCCCAAAATTACCAAAGTTCTGCAGTTTCAGTACGCTTCATGGGTTTCTGGCAAAAGCTTGATGCATTGAAGTGATTGCACAGACAAAATATCTTTGTTTTATAAACTTTAGTAAAAATTCCAAGTAAAACAGTTCACCAAAAAATAGAGAAAAAATTGGTATTGCAAGAAAAGAAAAGTTCTGTTTAAGGCTTATATCTTGTTTTTTTCTTTAAGCTCTCTCATACAGTTGAACCATTTCTAAACGGTCAGAAAACTATATATCTTTCTCATTTTCATGCTGTAAATGGGTCTTGCAGTCCCTGCTAGCATTGGGACCAATTCTAAACATCAACTGTCTAAATTAACACACTGTATCTTTGATATTGCAAGAAAGTTCTACCTCATATTAACTTACATGGAGTAAAAAAAAACTATACCATTGTCTATGGCTATGAAATAAAATTATATTCTATTCAAATCGTGCATGTACTATTATGAGTTTAACTTAAAGCATTAACTTTCTAAGATTGGTTCTTACAATTCTTAATTCAATATAAACACAGATTTTATGGTTATTCAGTGTGTGCATAATGACTTGCAAAGCCACAGGGAGCTCCTTTCCTCATTAACCTCTTCTTGACTTTTTGCTTTTCATGCTTGTATTTTTTTTTACTCTTGCTGTGTTTATTCCAATGTTATATAGTGTCATATCCAAATAAACACTTGTTGTCCAGATAACTAGCATTAAAAAATATTTTCTTTAGGTGGTGTAAGACGTTTACACAGTACAGTATACTATAGAGTTCACCCATCTAGGCCTTCATTTCCATCCCAATATTTTCCAACTCCCTTATCTGGCTAGGGTATATAGAGAGCCTATCCTGTAATTTTGGGAGCAATTCAAAAGCTTGCCTAATGGCACCCTCACACATATACACCTAATGCCTAGAATTGCTAGTAAATGTAACAGGCCCATCTTTAGGTTGCAGTGGAAAAATGTCATGGAATCAATCGAATAGTTTAATTTCTTAAAAGCCATGTTAATGATAGTATAAAGACAGTTATGTAAATGTAGCATATATTGTACCTTTCTCTCATGCAATAAAGGAATATGATAAAGAGGCTTTTGTCATATCAGAGCAACACTGCAAACAATAGAGACATATGGTGCAAACTGGCCTATTAACAGTAACCAGTGCCTATGATCTCAAAGAGAAATGCGCTCACATTGTGTGAATTACATGGTGCTAACAGATTAGCCTTCACTTATACTCTGCACTCCAGCTATCTTGCTCTCAGTTATCTCTATGGCTAAGGTTTAAAAGACACTTATTTTCATCTAAATTCACTTTGAATACAAGTGTTCACCCCACTGGATGTCCTCTATATTTCAATCTGCATGAGACACTCTAGGGAGGCAGTATCTTGTAAATTCCATGCAGAACGCTACTGTGTGGGAGTACCTGCACCTGACACATATTTAACACAATGGCACCCTGGAGTGTTTTTCAACTACCTCTTCCACTGGATCACAAGTGGAGGCTAAAACTGTCCTGTAATGCTTTCCAAATAGAAGATGAAAATGGAAGAGTGCCAAGAACAATATAGGGCCATCTAATTAAAATTCTTATATATCAGGGTTCACAATTTCTGAAAACAATGGCTCATGGTAAACCCAGCTAATATTTGCGAAGACCTTCCTTCCTCTTACAATGAAGATATTTTTTCAAAAGACTGCTGTGATTGAAAAATCTCCAAAGTACTACTGCTAAGAACATTTACAGTGATGCTTGAAAGTTTGTGAACCCTTTAGAATTTTCTATATTTCTGCATAAATGTGACTTAAAACATCATCAGATTTTCACTCCAGTCCTAAAAGTAGATAAAGAGAAACCAGTTAAACAAATGAGACAAAAATATTATAGTTGGTAATTTATTTATTGAGGAAAATGATCGAATATTACATATTTGTGAGTGACAAAACTATGTGAACCTTTGCTTTCAGTATCTGGTGTGACCCCCCTTTTGCAGCAGTAACTGCAACTAAGCATTTCTGGTAACTTTTAATCATTCCTGCACACTGGCTTGGAGAAATTTTAGCCCATTCTTCCGTATAGAACAGCTTCAACTCTGGGATGTTGGCTGGATTTGCTCCATTAACTGCTCACTTCAGGTCCTTCCACAACATTTCGAATGGATTAAGGTCAGCACTTTGACTTGGCCATTCCAAAACATTAACTTTATTCTTCTTTAACCATTCTTTGGTAGAACAACTTGTGTGCTTAGGGTTGTTGTCTTACTGCATGACCCACCTTCTCTTGAAATTCAGTTCATGGATGTCCTGACATTTTCCTTTAGAATTCTCTGATATAATTCAGAATTAATTGTTCCATCAATTAAAGCAAGCCATCCTGGCCCAAATGCAGCAAAACAGGCCCAAACCATGATACTACCACCACCATGTTTCACAGATGGGATAAGGTTCTTATGCTGGAATGCAGTGTTTTCCTTTCTCCGAACATAACGCTTTTCATTTAAACCAAAAAGTTCTATTTTGATCTCATCCGTCCACAAAACATTCTTCCAATAGCTTTCTGGTTTGTCCACGTGATCTTTAGCAAACTGCAGACGAGCAGTGGCTTTCTCCTTACAACCCTGCCATGCACGCCATTGTTGTTCAGTGTTTTTCTGATGGTGGACTCATGAACATGAACATTAGCCAATGTGAGAGAGGCCTTCATTTGCTTAGAAGTTACCCTGGGGTCCTTTGTGACCTTGCTGACTATTACATGCCTTGCTCTTGGAGTGATTTTTGTTGGTCGACCACTCCTGTGGAGGGTAACAATGGTCTAGAATATCCTCCATTTGTACACAATCTGTCTGATTGTGGATTGGTGGAGTAAAAACTCTTTAGAGTTGGATTTGTAACCTTTTCCAGCCTGATGAGCATCAACAACTCTTTTTCTGAGGTCGTCAGAAATCTTCTTTATTTGTGCCATGATACACTTCCACAAACATGTGTTGTGAAGAGCAGACTTTGATAGATTCCTGTTCTTTAAATAACACAGGGTGTCCACTCACACCTGATTGTCATCCCATTGATTGAAAACACCTGACTCTAATTTCACTTTCAAACTAACTGCTAATCCTAGAGGTTCGTATACTTTTGCCACTCACAAATATGTAATATTCAATCATTTTCCTCAATAAATAAATGACAAAGTATAATAATTTTGTCTCATTTGTTTAACTGGTTTCTCTTTATCTACTTTTAGGACTTGAGTGAAAATCTGATGATGTTGAGGTCATATTTATGCAGAAATATAGAAAATTCTAAAGGGTTCACAAACTTTCAAGCACCACTGTATTTTGTTGTTGTTCTGTGTTTGAAAGTGCAGTCCAGTTATGTCAGTATCCATATTTGGTTCCAAACTTTGCACCGCTCTTATTTCAGAGTGCACTAGGTCTTGAAGAAAACAGTAAATTCTCAACATCTAGAACACCCGTTGGCAGACACTGCAGTGCATATAATGGGCAATGGAAACAGACTGAGAGGCTCACAGTCTATGTGGCAGTTTAAAATAAAAATGTTGTGCAAGAGTATATCACTTTACAATGAACAATACAGGAAATTTATTTTGAAATAGCTCTAAGCCTTGATACTAATATATGAATGGATAGGGCTTTGAGATATTGAAGGTATTTTTTGCAAGCTGACATTTTCCTCATTTCATTCTAATTTCAGTTTAAGTTTCTCAAAACATACCGATGATGCAGTGATTACTGCTGCTGCTTCACGGCACCAAGTTATGAGGTTTGAATCACAGCCCAGGCCCTGGATTTGTGAAATTTGCATGCTGTGTTAGCTTAATCTGTGACTCCAAACTGACCCCATATGAATAAGTGTGGACAGCACAGTTGCATACTGATCTATGTTTTTGACTCATGAATCCCTTGCCCAGACAATTTTCACTTTATTCCTGTGGATTTTCTTCCAGATACTCCAGATTCCCTCCAACATTCACAAAGACATGCTAGTTAATGTTGATTGGCAATTGAATATTGGTCTTGTGTGAATGTAGGTGTTTGTATGAATGAACCCTACAAAGAGCTCACACTCTGTCTTGTACCCAGTGTTAACAGGGTATATTTGGCTGCCTGCTACTCAGAAAAAGATCTGAGATGGTTATCTGTATATATTATGTGAGTGAGTGTGATTGTGTCCATATAGTAACTCTGTCACATCCAGTGTTGATTTCCAACTTGTACACAGTAGTTTCAGGTAAGTACTGGTGACCTGCAATTCTACACTAGATAAGCAGGTTAAAAAACAGATGGATGAAAGTAATTGTACATTTTGCATTATAATCTTATTTCCTTTTGAAGAAGGGCTTCTAGTTTTTGCTATGAAAGATACCATGTAAAATTGAGAATGATTGATTTTTGGATTGGATTTTTCTGTTCATGATATTGTTCATTACAACAGTTGAAAGTGTCAATGAATTGTTTTCAAATGACTGGGAGGTTGCATAGCAGTGCTTCAGACTCCTTGTGTAATAATGTTGACATAAGATTACTTGTTGTTTTCATAGTCACAACAGATTATTCCAGGTATATTGTGTTTCTCTCACATTTTAAATTAAACATATCAGGTCCATTGCTAATTTATAACTGCCCTGCTGCACAATATACAGGGCTTATTCTTAACTTGAGTTAATATATTAGATATACACATTATATTGTGATAACACTTTCTAGGCCAAACATTTGTTAGAGAATGTGGTCACTCCAACATGCCACCACTGCTAAATACTGACATATCTTTTGATGCTCTAAAGCTGCCTCTACCAGGTTCTTTAATAATGCATATTTCTCTTATCAAAATTATAACATTTAAGCATTGATTTTCATTGAATCCCTGAAGAATTGTTTTAAATCACACTCAGCCTTTTTATTCTCAGTTAGGATTTTGTTTTTAAAGTTCTGAAAGCTTGCTGCTAATTCCCAGTAGAAATCTTGTGGAAAAAAATGCAACTTGAATTCTTTATAGGAGTAGTTGTGCAGTTGTAGCACTGCTGCTGATAAGAATGCATTTGCACAAACATGCACTTTGGGCCACAAACACAGTTTATTTATATGTGCAACTGTGTTTTGGGAGCAAAGATTCTGCCTGATCACAATCATGGTGTTCAGGTTTGACGTCACAGGATGAATCCTCAAGGAAGTGGGATAAAACAGAGCATCAGGAGAAAAATCCAGATGCACAAGTAGAACATGTAGACTCCAAGCAAAAAGAGAGAGGTTTTAACTCATGACGCTGTATCCATGAAGCAGTATTGCTGTTCAACCTTAATTATTATGGTGTGCTAATTTGCTTAAAATTTAGTCTGATTTATATTTTGTGATAAACTAGAAAATCAGCAAAATACTTTAATTTCAGGTAATACTGTTGTGCTTACAATGTCAGTGACTTGTTCCAAGTTGGTGATGAGAGCTGATTAAGTACATAACAAGTATCAAATGACCAAATTTTATTTTATATATCACTTTGTTATTTCTTTGCATATTTATTAGGGCTGTCAGAGTTAATGTGTTATGTTTCCTTTAATCATGTAATTTGACACACCTTGCTATGTAAGCCAATTGTTTTCTAACTGGGCAGCCATGGCTTGACATTATTTAAAAAAAAAACTATTACATTTTTTTAACATTGTCTGTAAATTACCTATTTTTAAAATAAACATATCGCTAAATGAAAATATTCTTCAAATCTTACATAAAAGTAGTTGTATATTAATATAGTTGTACATGAGAGCAGTGGTTCTCTGTTAGGTAATATGCAAGAAAGCAAAAAATTAGGTGGCATGCAATAAAACAAACAACAAAAAATCAATATTTAGTGGGACTTAAAAGAACTGTTGGTTAGAAAGACCAATCCTATGTCTCCTCTTTCAGCTGTGCTTCAGTTCCACCATGCAATCTCATGGTGTCCTTGCTGTTAGACTCCACTCTTCACTTAACCACCCCTGTTCTTCTCTTCCGTGTCCATTGCCCACACTTAAATTGAAGTCTTCCAAGCCATACTTTGGTTGTAAGGGAATAGCTCTCATTCACTTTACATCTCTGAGTCAGTCCATGCAAGGTTGGAGACTACTCGGTAACCACACAGCAAGACTGATGGATTTTTGTGAAAGTCGGTCTCAGGTGAGTTGTCTCCTCTTACCTCTTCCACACATGTGAGGGGGCTACACAACATGGCTGTTTCTATCTTGCTCTCTTTCCCTGAAGTCTGGTCTGTTACAAGATTTTTTGTCTTTGCTGAACTTGTCTCATCCACCATTATTTTTAGAATGGATTTAGAAATTGGCATACTAAAGCAGAATAATATACAATGAAGACAAATTTGAAAAGTTATTATTAATACAATACACATATAATATTCATTTTAGTATGTCTTATACAGTCAACCCTCGTTTATCGCGGTTAATCCGTTCCAGACTCTTCTGTGATAAATGAATTTCCGCGAAGTAGGATTCTTTATTTATAAATAGAATATTTTCACAGTAAGAGCATAGAAAACCTGTTTACGACCTTCTAAATACATTTTCTAACATTATTAGAGCCCTCGAGACATGAAATAACACCCTTTAGTCAAACGTTTAAACTGTGCTCCATGACAAGACAGAGATGACAGTTCAGTCTCACAATTAAAAGAATGCAAACATATCTTCCTCTTCAAAGGAGTGCACGTCAGGAGCAGAGAATGTCAGAGAGAGAGAGAGAGCGAGAAAAGCAAACAATCAAAAATCAATAGGGCTGTTTGGGCTTTTAAGTATGCAAGGCACCGCCGGACAAAGCAGCTACAAGGAAGGCAGCAATGTGAAGGTAGTCTTTCAGCATTTTTTAGAGGAGCGTCCATATCCTCTAGGCCAGTGTGCAAACACCCCCTCTGCTCACACCCACTCTGTCAGGAGCAGAGAATGTCAGAGAGAGAGAGAGACAGAGACAAGCAAACAATCAAAAATCAATACTTGCTGTTTGGGCTTTCAAGTATGCGAAGCACGACACAGGAAGATATCGTATATCATTGAGGAGTTTTAGTTAATATGTAATACGTGCTCAGCCATCTTGCAATAGCGTCCCTTGTATGAAATCAACTGGGCAAAGCAACTGACGAAGCATGTACCATAAATTAAAAGACCCATTGTCCACAGAAATCCGCGAACCAGAAAAAAATCTGTGATATATATTTAGATATGCTTACATTTAAAATCCGCGATAGAGTGAAGCCACGAAAGTTGAATGCGCGATATAGCAAGGGATCACTGTATATATTTCTCTTGTGGTTCGTCCTGCTTCCACTTCAAAACTGGTCTCGCCCAAACGCAGCCAACACGGCATTTCTCGATTCCTATTGGTCGTCTTCCATGTCATGCACTATACTGGCCTGCTTAGTGTAAAGTGTAAAGTAGCTTTACCACCTTTGAAGGAGCCACCTGTGTCTTTACAGCAGCTTCTTACACAGCAAACATCAGAAGCTAAAAATTATCGTGAACACATTTGAGAATACAACTCTTCTCTAGCGTTTGCTTCTATGTGTGCATAGATAACTCAACCTCCTGGCCATGGACCATACTGTTGTAAAATACATGGGCAAATTTATTACCAAATCTCCCCACTATACGCTAACACTTCTACCTCTCCAGGATATGGACAGTTGTATGTTTTTGACACAGCGCAAGCTACTGCAATACGCTTACAAAATAAAGCAAACTCTGCATGCAGCGAAAATGTACATCTCCAGCTAGATTCCATTCTCAGAACCATCAACCCCTTCGCTAAATCATACAAACACATGCATGAAATTGCTCAGTCCAATCCAACAGCATCTATACGAAAGGTTTTCAAGGAAAACCCTAGGCAGGGTTTACGACGATAAAACATTGCAGCGATTTTCATCGGAGAAAATGGCGAAATGCCTGCCGAAAGGGACATTTGCATCTATCCCATACGCAACTCCTGTAAACAGGTTTCCATGCTCAATATGAATTGCGATCCTATGGCTTACCCACTATTATTCTCTTACGGAGACATTGGCTGGCACAAAGATTTACAACATGTTCCCGATAAAAGAACCACCAAGTGAACTTACTCAATGCCAATTTTACGCGCGTGCATCTCAACTATCTCAGATTACATCAACAAGATCTGCACCTAAAACAATACAATATTTGAATACAGACGCACTGCAAGCAAAAGCTGAAAATAACAACGTACGTGTAGACAAAATGATCATATTACTGTATGCATATCCAGGAAGTCCAAGATACATGCAACAAAACTATAAGGATGCCATGGCCATAGTACGTAAATTCAGAAAGCCTGATTTATTTGTCACTTTCACATGTAATCCTACTTGGCCGGAAATTCTACATGCACAACTGCGTCTTTCAAGAAGTATTTATTTCTCCTTGATTTCTGAATTCCTTACTCACCGTTTTCCATTCCTATTCTTACACCGCCGTATGCTATGGCGGGCATCAGCTAGTTATTAATATTAATCAACAGCAGAAAGCTATTGTTCATAGTTGCCAGTGTTTAGTAACCTTCATCCTTCCTTAAAAATAAATACAGGAGTAGGTTGAATTTAGAAAGAAAACTGTGGTTAAAATTGTCAATTATGCCCCAATAAACCATATAGGGTCAACATTCACTACTGACTTTCATTCATTTTTTTCTATTTTCACCTGAAGTCATATATAGCTAAAGTAATTTCCCTACTACTTTTGATTTGGATTTTTTTGTAACTGTATACTTTTTGTAAAATACAAAAACTGAAATTTTAGGCGTTTTCTAATTTTTATTGCTTGTCAAGTCATACTACTGTTCTTACATTAAAGAAATAATTAAAGATGCATTTGATGTACATAAGAAGAACTGAAAAACAACATAACCACACAAATGTAAATGTAAAAGTAATAATGTAACATCCCCAAATAGCAATTTAGGGGAGGGGTGGGAGTTAAGAAATCTCAATTTTAGTTGTGCCTAATAACAGTTCAGTAATTAAAAATTTAAGACTGAAAGAAAATGGTGGTACTTCAAAATATTTCAATTCCTGGAGGTTGTGCCTCATAAAAAAAAAACAAAACTTGAAAACCCTGCCCTAGAGATTTCATATGACATTAGGGTGGTCCAGATCTAATTATGCAATTTTCATTACGCTATAACTTATTAAATTTATTACATAGGGAATTCACAACTGAATGGAGGACAAGTGGAACATTACATGGAAAATCAGTGAATTAATTCAATGTAAGTCCATTTTCGTTTATTACAAGATATTTTGAACAATTCTTTTGTCTTCCATTGTTTTCCTGCATTGCATTCAAAGTTGCATAATTAGATCTGGACCACCCTGTATTATGACATAGTTAAGCATTTGCTTTGATTAATCGGTCTACGGTTACATGAAATTCCATGCTTCATCACATTGGGTTTATATTAGTGAGGGCCATGACCAGAGGGGTACGGTATTTTAGGGGGCATTGACTTAAACTGTGGGGACCAATGATCTAAGCTTTACCATTAGAAATGGCTGAAATTTGTGATAGTTGCTTTTGATATAAAACTCTCCTACCTGTTTCAAAGAAAAAATTGTTGATACTTGTAAACTTAGTGCAGACAAATTTAAATATCACAGACACACAACATCCTTGGCTTAAGAGAAAAACATGTGTGGTACCACTGTTAAAAAACTTTAGACAACACAATCTGTGTCAGACTACAATCCACAAATGTACAACTTATATTCATGAATGAAGCAAAATCTAAAGCATTAACTACCGCCATTAATTGCAAAATGGATTGCATCAGTATGCAGATCTCTAAATTAAGTTTAAGATACTGGGCTGAGAAACGTCATTCAGCGAAGTCTGACAATTCTTACACATTACAGTCAAATGGGACAATTGTGTCATGTATCAGTATATGAAAGGCAAAAGTCTTCACATTTTGAGCATCTAAGAAGTGGTACAGCATTCACACTCACAGGGGACTACTGGGAATTGCTAATCTATCTTGGCTAAACATTTGATTAATTGACATTTTGTGATTAATCCTAAATAAAAATTGTAATCATTTGACAGCCTTAGTACGTATACCATGTAAGCTCAAGCAAGCAAATTAGTAACTACTTCAGGGTCATATAGGAAGTTGATGGTGAAGATTAAACCTGAACTCCTAATCACTGCTGTTCAACCAGGGGGGTTGTACAAGTATATCTCATAAATGGGTTCTTGCAAGTTGTACTTGTCAGTTAGATCAAACAGTTTGGGTGATGGAGGTCTCTTGGGATGATCAGGGGCCGGACACCAGAAATCAGGTGTTTAAGCCCCAGGATCCCATCACTAACGATGCCACCGCTCTCATCCACCCATTTTCTGTACCTGTTGAATTCATTAAAAGATTATATGGACAAAGGGAAAGTGTCTAAGAGTGAACCATGCACCTGTACTGGGAACATTTAGTGTCAACAAGCTTCTCAAACTTGTAAGTTTTTGGGAGGAAACTCAAGTCAGCCCATGTTGATACAAAGCAAATGTGAAAACTCCATACTTAGAAATGTCCTAGCAGCTCTAAGGCAGCAGCAATAATCCTCTGTTGCTACCAGAGACTTTCTAATGAGTTTAATTAATAGTCATAGGAGCCTACCATACCATATTGTTTAGTATATTTATAATGGATGAGCTCAGGAAGTTTAAATAACTTCCTCAGTACCACAAAGCGAGTCAGTGATGGAGATTTAAGTTACCACCTGTACAGTTCCAGTACTCTGCTCTATCATGATTAATTATCATTGGATGCTAATATATCAGAAATTTTCTAATGTCTTTTATCATATGATGATAATTTCTTAAGCAAGAAAACAAAGTTGGTTTTTATGTTGTATAGCACTTTAAAATTAAATTGACTGAATGTGTCCATAAGGGTTAAATGGCGCACCGACCATAACTCTCTAAACTTCCAGACAGCCTTGGCTGGAAGAAATCCTAGATGGAGCACATCTCCCCTTTTCAATATATAAATGCTATAAATAAGGCCTGGAGGACTGTCACCTTCACATATACCACTTTTTTTTTGGCGTTGCCCACTTTAATCCTAGTGGCACCATCCTATAAATTCATGTTTGCCATTTGCAGACATTTTCAACGACAAAATACAATTTGCTCGACTCAAGTGTCTGTGATTTGCAGTGAAATGACAATAGTTACTACACCTGAATTTATTCATGTTATAGCCTCCATGTACTTGGCCTTCATGAATATTTTAAAAGCAGGAAAACAACACATCCCAGATTAATTTGTAGCTCTCAAGGCCTTTTTTAACAGTAACATTAAAATTATCTCCTTCTTTTTGCTGCTGATTTATAAAAATAAGAAACCCCCAGAGAGACCCGTTACCAGCAAGAAATCCAAAGCCAATAAAAGGAACAGGAGCCTGAAAAGCGCCTTTCATTTCCTCCCAGACTTCATCAGTGCCTCGCATCTCCGTTCTGAATTATTCATCATTTTAAATGGGAAACCCTCGTTTCAGAGTGAAGGAGAAAGAATTCTCTTGAATGCACAGTGCTGCCAGTTCATTTTCCCTCAGATTTTTACAGATATGATGCATTTTCTATTTGGAGTCAGAGCCTGAGCACTGTGAGATCCTATTAAAGTTGCTTTTTATGACTAGTGTTCTGTTCGATAATAATATTCTGTTAAGGAGCTCCGGCAGAACTATGCATCAGGTGTCAGTGAGGCTTTGAGAAATTCAATCTGTATAAGTAGAAAATTACAATGTGAAGTTTTTGATCAGTAGTTTATGAAATAAACTTAAGAATATTAATATTGTATTGTCCAGAAATGCATTAGGCATGCTATGTGAGTCAAAACACTGCAGAAAAGCAAAAGTATGTTTTTTTAGATGCTGGCATGATGAGAAAAATATGTGCACAAAGGGACATCTGCTTATGCCAGCTGAGCTTTAATGAGTATTAAAATATTTACTCCTGGCCAGGACTTAAACAAACCATATAGGGAAGATTGGAGGCACACCAGTTGAGTCATTTATACTACTACGTAGCTGCAACAACCTGGGTTCACTTCCCACTCATTCTCTGTATGTAATTTATACAATTTGCTCATGTACACACAAGTTTGCTTTGTTTGTGCTGCCTCTCATGGACCCAGTTGTCCCTGAACTCTTCAGCTGTAATTTACCATTCAACATCCTGGCACCATTAGTAGCTTCCTGGTTGTCTGTCTCCACAGTGTTACGCAGATGCCATATATATCACCAACAGGAACCACTTGCTATAATTTACAGAATTAGAGAGGATCTTCTAATCCCTCATGGTATGTTTTTTATCTTTTGTCCTTGGAGAGTAGACATTGCCTACATAAACATTTCATACTACTCTCAGTGGTACTCTTCTTTTGCAACGAGATGGCATTGTGTGGGCTTTCTTCCCTTGCCTAAAACTTTGGAAAGCCGTATTCTTGCCCGATGCCTCACTTATCTCCCTGGAAACTGTTGTCTCCTGAATAATCCATCATACCAGCTACATCACCCTTGGAAAGAGTCTGAGACACTTCTTTTTTATTTATTTATTTTTTGATTTTCATATTACTTAATGTTACATGGTTTTCAGAGCTAAACATTTTAAGTTGATTATTGTTGCCTGCTTCTTAAAAATTTTTTGGTAGCTGAATGTTCAGTGCTGTTTCGAATATACTTATAATTTTAGCATTGAAGTTCCAATAGAAATGTTCAGATCACTGTAACTTTACAAAAATGTATTTTCATATTCAAAGAAGTAATCAAACGGTAAATAGCGATTTGAAGTTCTGTGTTACATAAACTATTGTAGCCCACACTGCTGTGTTATAAGCCTACAAATTGCAGATATCACGGCTTCAGTCTAAAAGAAATACTGCTGCCTTGACCAACAAACAATTAATGAAGTGTGTGAAGTACTTTGGAGGCAGACTGACCTAAAATGAGAAATAGAAACTGTGGGTGCCCAGTGTACTGTTTAGAAGGAAACCAAGAACCCTAATCCTACATGAAATGATTAGGAGGCCAATCACTAGTCAAAAAATGCTGCCAAAGTCAAAAGCTGTAAGGAAAGAAATTCTTTGTCAAAAGCAAAACTCCTTGTAATCTAAAGTTCTGCAACTTAAACTACACCAAAATCACTCACAAGGTGTTTTTAAAATATCTGCACTTTTGGGTATTGCGAGACAAGTGCCATTAGTGCTGCACCAGTGATGCCATTGAAGCACGATTTGTAGACATACACCCCTAGCAACCATGGACCGCTTCACTGCAAAAATAACACAAAAGGCAGCACCCATATTGGAAACATAGTGATACAAAATTTTAACCTTAGTTTATAGGTCCTGAATTGTAAAGAAGAGTAAACATACAGAACAAATCTCTGATCGTCAAAACCTCAGAGAAACCCAAAAATGATGATGGAAAATGTATTCAAGCTAAACAAAATTTTTAGTTATGTCTGAACTGAAAAAAGTGAATTTCTTTGCTAAAGACATCATGTCACTATGGTATGTTAATATTCAACTGCCTATCTAAAATATACGAAAATACTGCAGCCTCAAATATTCTCTAATCTGGATTTCTGATGTAGATGCCTATTATGTTTCCAAAACTCATGTGCACACAGCCAAAATGCCCCATAATATATTTTTCTTAGTTCACCAAAGGGATTTTAACCTTGCTCATAATTCATCCCTGTAGCTTCTACCTTTTTTAGTAAACAAGTTTATTTATCAGAATCACACTGCTGCAATTAAGTGCACTTCTATTAAATTTGCTGCTTTTACTCTCAGGCTGAACAGGATATGCTTTAAACTGTCTTTCAGTCTTTTTATCATGTGTTTTTCTGTGAATTCTTTGTACAAATTCCCATTTATTTATAGAAAATAAAGCAAATTTCTAGTTAAAATTCATTTGTTTGTATTCTAAATTTTGTTAATCTAATTTTCAGGTCATGAGTACCAGGATACTTGTCCCTGCAGCATTGGGTGCAAAAATATATGTCTTATCTCACTGTATAAAAGAGAGCCTTCGTTATTTGCTTTAGACAAGATAGCTGTGAAAATGACAGCAGTAAAGCGGGTGTGACAAAATGCCTAAAAGCAGGCGATGGGGATTCTGGTAGGGAATGGCAATCCAACTGGCTGGTGGTGGGTCCAGCTGGAATTTTATTTAATGTATAATGCCATTAGACAGTAACTTGCTTGATTAAAATTTCTGAACTGGTTTTAAGAATTCTCGTGTATGAAACAAGAGCTACAAACACAAAGAAAAGATCTAACATAGAAGGCAACATCCAAACATATGAAGAAGAGTTTTAGTTCCTAACACAGACAATTGGGAGGAATGTGCATTTGGAGAACGTACACAAATGTGATGGTAAATCACTGCAGGCAGTGAGTTGTAGGGGTTAAGGCTTTGGAGTTCAAACCCTGAGGTTGTGGATTCAAATCCTGGTACTGATACTGTGTGACCCTAAGCAAGTCACTTGACCTGCCTGTGCTTCAATTGGAAAAACAACAAAAAAAAATGCAATCAATTGTATCATAAATGTTGTAAGGTGTCCGCCAAATAAGTAAATGTAATGCAATGCAGTGATCCCTCCTCGATCGCGGGGGTTGTGTTCCAGAACCCCCCGCGAAAGGTGAAAATCCACGAAGTAAAAACCATATGTTTATATTTTTATTTTTATATTGTCACGATTGGGTCACAGATTTGCACAGAAACACAGGAGGTTGTAGAGACAGTGACTTTAAAACACTGCCAACAAACATTTATCTCCATGACAAGACAGAGATGACAGTTCCGTCTCACAATTAAAAGAATGCAAACATATCTTCCTCTTCAAAGGAGTGCGCGTCAGGAGCAGAGAATGTCAGAGAGAGAGAGAGAGAAGCAAACAATCAAAAATCAATAGGTGCTGTTCGGACTTAAGTATGTGAAGCACTGCATACTGCAGTTTGTGAGACTTTATTTCTGATAAGCATGTGATCAACACTGGAACTCCACAAAGAAAAGTCCTGTCTCGTTTTCTCTTTATTCTGTACACGCAAATATAACACCAGGTCATGTCACTTACAGAAATTCTCAGATGATTCTGTTATGTATGGGATGTATTGATAAGGGGGATGAGACAGAATATAGGAGTCAGGTGGAGAACTTTGTTTCTTGGTGCAAACAGAACTGTAGGCACCTTACCATCAAGAAAATGTATTATTGACTTTCACCGCATCAAAAAACCTCTATGTCCGGCCACTTTTCAAGGAGAGGATGCAGAGGTGGTGCGGTCCTGCAAGTCCACGTGAATGACAGGTTAGGCTGGTCTCGTAACACAGAGGAACTATACAAGAAAGAGCTGAGCAGGCTCTTTTTACTTAGAAGACTGTGTTTGTTTAATATGGGAAGTGACATCCTTCACAACTTCTACAACTCTGTAATGGCCAGTGCGATTTTCTACAGCGTGGTTTGCTGGGCTGGTAACACCATAACAAGAAAGACCCACTGAATCAACAAGCTAATTAAAATGGCAGGCTCAGTTATGGGACACATTTTGGATCCCCTGTGGGTAGTAGCCTGAATTAAAACAAAACTGAGTACCATTATGAACAATGCTGCACATCCTCTCACTGACACACTAACACTGAGGACGTTCTGCTAAATAATTCATTGACTGAAATGTGTCAGGAAAAGCTACAGGGGCTCCTTTATACCAACAGCAAACTGCCTGCATAATGTCTCATTGTGACTGGCAAGTCAAATGTTTTCATTTCCTTCTTTTTACATTTTTCTTTCCTTTTTAGTAATTCTGGTGTGTGTTCAGACCATATTATGTGTGTATGTATATTTATTTGTCTTTTTATGTATTTATTTATTTAAATAGCTTCTGTAATACGCCACATTTCTCCTGGGGGAACAAATAAATTCTGTTGAACACTAACCACTGCTCCACAGTTTTGCCCATCACTGGATTAGTTAGTTATTTTTTTATGTTTTTAAAAATGTTATGTAAAATCAATTTACATTGCTAGTTTCAGTCAATATTTATTCAATAAATAGCCTTTCTCATAGTGCAGCTTCATAAGACATAGTACAAAATTATCATGCCCATTTTTTGGTACAAATATAACTTGTCATGTTTGCTTATGGAGCTGTGTGGGAGATTTAAACCTGTAGCCATTTGACTTTAAGGTCAGTATCTTTGCTACATTGCTGATGTTTTGTTGATGTGTGGTAGCACCTTTAATGTGTACACTCTCACACTGTATTATACAAGCAGTATGAGGTAACTTAGATAGACACTGGTACATACTCTATTAATAGATGAAGTAAATCTCCCTCAGAAATAGCTGCTGGGTTTTTCCATTAAACAGGAAGAACTCTAAAGACACTGTGTTATAAGGACACACTTGTGCCAATGTCATTTTTCATTTTATCCATTACATTTCATTATGTTCCTTCATGGCGTGAAAAACGACACTTTCATTTTATCTCTTCACGTACAATTTTTTTTGTTTTTAGGCATGACACCTTCAGATTTTAAGAGATTTATAAAAAAAAACAACAAACAGCTGAAATTTTACCAAAAATGATGTGCATTTTCTTTCCATCTACTTAAATGGTTGATAGCTTTATCAACACTAAAGTAAATCAATAAAAAACTAAAGTTTTCAGTTACAACATTTACTAGATTTTCTGGGCTGGGTCAGTGATTGTAATGAACTCAGGGCAGAAGCCCACCCTTAAATGGCCATCACAAGGCACATTCACATTAGAACATGCAAGATATTACATCTTGTCTGAAGAAGGGGCCTGAGTTCCCTCGAAAGCTTGCATATTGTAATCTTTTTAGTTAGCCAATAAAAGGTGTCATTTTGCTTGACTTCTCACTACATTCAATAATGGCTAACACGGTACAACACCCTAGTACTAAAGATCTGCAAAGAAAGTATACCAGCAATGAATCAAGCTGTACACAGTGCCACTATTCCACCTCTGTCATTATATCATGATTAATATTCAAAACATCTATGTGTCCTGTTTATTGATACGTTTCCATGTAATCTGTTTTCAGGAAATGAGTATTCACTCTGCTGGCATTGTGTTTATGTTCCACATTGAACTCTTCCTGTAATATCCAATTTCACGTAAGAGGAATGACAAAAAATGCTAAAGACTTAGATAACCAGTATCGGGAGAGGCCATATTTTTGCAGCTTAAAAAATAAGACACACACTTTTTTTTTGTATTGATTTTTTCCCTCCTGCTGGCAAATCTGCAGAGCAATGGAGAAGTGGTTGCTAAGCAATCAGAAGCAGCAGTCCATTATATTTTTAAAACGGAACTCTTTCACTTTAGGGCCCTTCAACGTAATATTGGGCATTTATTTTTAATTAGACTCTGATTTCCTATATTTCATTCTTTTTTCATTTAAATTACAAGCTGTTTTTTCATCTTTGTACAGCATGCCCTGTTACCCTTATAAATGTGCAGGCCAATCAAACCCAGACAGCATCATGTGCAGAGCATTATTCACTTTTTAAAACAAATTCCCTTTGAGTGTTTTTCCTTCTAACAGTTCTTTTCTTGGTTTGGTTTTAACAATCAGTGCCTTCAGTACAGGCTAGTGGTTTGCATTGCTATGACATGGATTTCGGGCCAGGTCACTGTCAATGAGTCTGACATTCTGTCCATGTCTCTATGGGTGTGTACTGGTTGCTGTGGTGTTCCACATTCTGAAAAAGTGTGGGTTAGAATAATATAGGTATATATAGCTCTAATGAATCTCCCTGGAAAAATGATGATAATAATAATAATAATAATAGGCTGGCTCCTATTGAATGAAGTTGTGTTTGAGAATGAGCACTTTAAATGGATTGATACCTTTATCAGGGCTTTATGGCCAAAGCTGTCAGGGTAGGATCTGACCCTTGGGGTCCCGAATTAGATTAAAAGTGCCTGAAAATATATTATGCCCTCATGTTTTAAAATATTTTGTGCTAAAACACTAGAAAAATGTAGCAGTGTTAAAGGAATGAAAGTAATGTGTAGAAACATTTTGCAAAATTAAAAAAAAACTAAAATCTAAACACATCTGGTTCCTCACAATTCATCAATTTATATACAGGTATATAGTACATTCAGAAAGCACACCAGTAGTATAATGTCAGGCTGCTTCTGTCAAAATTTAATCCGAGTTTGATTGATGAGATTAAACCACGCCCCATTTTAATCGAAGACCGGAAGTCCCGCCCCCACCCACCATCTGTTGTTAGTTGACCTTGGATGACCTTTCAGGAAGTCCCTCCCCACCACCGGTTGTTTTGTTGACCTTGGATGACCTTGATCAGGGCCCTGTTGATTAATGACAGGAAGTCCCCACCCCAACCACCGGTTGTTTGTTGACCTTTAGCCCAGCCATCTGTTTTCCCCAGGAAACTGTCAAGGGCAATTTGATGGATGCCCCCACCCTCCTTGAACCCCCACCACCCCCCCCTGCTTGGCCACCTGCATTGCCCCATCGCACTAGGGCAAGTTCAGACATGCCCAAGGGCTGCCTAGGCCCCCCTTGAACCCATCACCACCCCCACCACTTCCCAGCCCCCCACCCCTCTTCCAAAGACAGGTTCAGGCATGCTGCAGCCGGTCCCTGGACAAGTTCAGGCATGTTCCTATCCATACCCAGACTGAATGGCCTGCCTAAGCCTCACTGCAGCACATGATGTCTGGTCCCCTTCTTCCTGGGACATACACATACAGGCTCCGTTCGGACCGATCTAACTTGACGCCGTTCCTGCCAATATTGCTTTAGGTAAGAATCCCTGTATCTATGTAACAATTATTTTAAAAATATCTATCTATCTAATCGTTGCTATATCATTTGTAAACTCCCTTGTATTTTATCTAAGACAAAACAGCCTTTTCCTTCCCATCTCCGTGAAAATCCTTTCACAGACAGGCTCTGAGTTTAAAAGCATTCAGCAGCGCACAGAAAGACAAGCAGTCTAGCTTTTAGTAGCCCGCAGGCGTGTGCTTGTAGTTCAAAGCACGTTGAAATACAAGCTGCCCGGCACCCTCTGCGCAGCCTGGCTTTTAGCAGTCCCTGCGCGCATCCGCGAGCTGGTCATTCCCAAAGCACACAGAAAGGATCTTTCTCTCTGTTCACACTGAGTCCGGAGCGCAGTTAGAGCCGTCAGTGCATGCCATATGGGTGGAGCTGTGTGTAAGTTCACCTCCTCCCCTGACAGCTCCGCGCTGATTCAGTCCAGGCGCGCGCAGGCTTGTCAACAGCTGAGCGTAAGCCCCCGTTCTTCCATTCCCAAGACGCATGGGTCTTTAAAAGTTAAAGGCTTTCATGATAACGTGTAAAACCCGAGATAACTAGTTCGCTATAAGACCTTTAAAAATCACACAGTTAAATAAGATGCAGCAGTTCCCTTTAAAGCACATTGGAGACGTCTAAATGCTAAATGAATTAATATATTTATAATTTGTATTAAAATCGATCTAAAACCAACCCTTTTTCTACCCCTGTTAATCCTCCCCTCATGAAGAAAGGCGTTTAGTTTTTTCTAAAAGTTTGAATGCCTTAATCAGAGCGGATATCTCGGGCTGTGGTCTTTGGGGAATCGGTGGCACTTCCGCATCATAAACGGCCTGAGCCGCTGATGACCTTTAACCTCGGAGCAAAACAGAATGCGTCTGTTTAATCAAATCTACCAGTTACAACGGAATCTATTAATCAAATTCCGGATAACCCTTAACTTTGTGACCGGATCAAAATTTTTGCAAAGGTGAAAAGGTCTTGCGGAGATACGTACAGATGTTTAAACAAATCTATTAACCAAATTCCTGACTTTTTTAGCGTCCGCCGAAAGTGGTGCCTAGACACCGGACAAAGGCCATTATACGGATGTCCGATTAAAATGATTGGGGCACATTCCAAAACACCCAGCTTTTTGGGTCTATAAAAGTGTTCAGACTGGTCCATTACTCAGCAGGCCGTTAATACTGAAAGGACACGAATCTCGTCGGAAACATCAAGGATCACGGTATGGCATATTTTTGATTATTATATGCGCCAAACAAGTATGTTTTAGAAAACGGATGGATGAACCCTTATATTTTATTCTTACTATGAATAATTTCCAAGTTTATTCTCAAGTGCGTGCGGCGCGCACTCGTGTAGACGCATGAGCGCGTATAATATAAGATGTAGCATTTATATCCATCTATCTGCGTGTACGACGATTAATGTACAAATTCATAGGACTGAAGCAAACAATATTAGCTTTTTCATACCGAAAAGGGCTTTACAATCAAGTAGTTTTGTCTCGGCGTCTGAAAATTCAAACAGAGCCTCTTCTCTGAGAATACTCAGGCATGGTTTAAAAGCGCAGGCCGGTTGTGTATCAGCGCTGGCGTAGTAAGAGGTCAGTATTCTGAACTACGTACAGAAGGGTCCCGTTTGTGAAATGCGTACTCTTTCGAATCGGGCTTACTGTAGCAGGGGAATGTCTGCACCAGGGTCCGCATGTTTTAAAAGTCTGGGATATCGAAACATTTTAACTTTATAAACTCTCATTTGTTACAACCGGTTGGAGACAGCCTCCAATGATGAACGGGATCCAGGAGCATATATCGAAGCGAATGCTTAATAGACATAAGGCAACTGTGTTTTCATTCATTTCGCTAAATGAAAAGTAATTATTTTAATACGGAATAGTAGCCCCACAAAGGCCGGGTGATTTTAGACGTGCGAGTAATATAATTAAGTTATTTTTAAAAGTAATCCCACACTGCACAAGAGACAGATTCCACGTGTGTTTTAGGATTTGCTGCGGTCAGTGATGATTTTAATTTTTCCTTAGCTCATTTCTATAACATAGGAGCCTTTTGACAAAGGAAAACTCTGTAAATACACTTGTGCATTAAAACGGAGATTTAAGAAAGCAGGTTTCTACCTTAAGACAGATTACTCACCTTAACCCAGTTTTGTACGTGCATGTAAAAGCACTCACTGTTGTTACACTAGCACAAAATTGATATTTTCTGTCTACTCAAAAACTAAAATTATTTCTATTAACACAGGTGATAACTGGAAAGCATTTTCACTATTTTTAATTAAAAGTTAAACAGAAAAGCTCAATTATGATTTTTGTTTTGTCATGCTAGGGTCCTAGGGTGACACTTGTGCCCTTTATACTCTCTTATGTAGACCTTAACACATATTCTTACCAAAATAGTTCATCACTTCCCAATTCCTGTAACTTCAGGTAATTAGACAGAGTGAGCTCCATAACAGGCAAGAGAAAAGTATTATAGGTCAGATACACAGAGCCATAAAACAAAAGCACTGAACGCCACACAACCTGGTATTGCTAGATGTATTTTGTTACCTGGAGAAAGAAGAAAAAAAAAAAAAAAACATTTTTAGTAGTCACGTAAAATGACCAGTTGCTTTAACATGAAAATAAAACATCTTTAGAAAATAAAGCATCTAAAAGCATCTTTGTAAAGGACCGATTTTAAAACATAAGAAAAATCCTTGTTTCCAAAAGAGTTCTGCCCATTTTTCCAGCAGTTTTCTTGACTGATCTCATTTTAAATGATAATAGCCAGTATAAAGTCCGTAAAGGAACTGGGTAGGAACTGGAGACATCTGATATCTTCTAGCATATCTTTTTTGCGAACAGAGTTTTCATAACAGTTTTAATCGAGCCCTTAACGTTTTTTTTAAAGTAGACCACTATTACCAATATGTCCTTTTTAAAATTAATGATATACCATAGATGCATATTTTATTATAATTACTTAACTTTTATCAACTTTTATCTAACTCAATATTTATTTTTCTAGTATCAGAATGTAGTTCAAGTTATTTTGTTTTCGGTTCAATAGATGTATTTTTCATATTTGATTCTTTGTTTTTCACATCTTTCCCTTTTTGTTACTTGCCCCTAGGGGCCATCCCACAGTTTGAGAACTACGGTTGTAGGGGATTATTTGTAAAACGCTCTGTGGCACTTCAAGCTAAATTAGATTTCCTTGGTTATTCAGCCGTTCATCGGTGTTCCATTTTGTTATAAATTGTATTTAGTCTCTCTTTATTTACTAAACATTTTATATTTTGAATAGAAAACAGTTATTTTGTTCAGGCTTTAATTTAAAACCGCATTTTCATCAACAGGCTATAATCACTTTGGTACTTAGGATGCTTTGTATAATACAAAGTTTTAGAAATTCTGTTAATGCTTGGTAATAGCCTTCCATTTTACATCAGTTATGAACCCCTGAAAATAAGAATGGTTATAGTAGGTTATAGGAGCCTGTACACTACAGGGCCGATGATTAGGCTTATACTGGACACGTTAGGCAAATCAGGATGGACATTTTTTAGTAAATAGTTACATAATATTATATGTGTTTTACAAGGATTAAAATTTTACTAAAACTTTGTGGTTTATTCTTTCTTTTAGTTAGTCCAGGTTACATAGGACAGCTATCATTGAAAACTGCTTTTCCCTCTGTTTGTGAAAAAGCACCCTTGGTTTTGGTAGCATTCAGGGTGAAGGGAATGTAAGTTTAAACTGTGATTCCAAGAGTCAACAAGTGTCTGCAAACGTCTTGAATACGAGTCAAAGGACCAGGGTTTGTGCAGGGATCATAGTCAGGGGCAGAGTTACGCTAGACATTATTATTCCAAAATGTAACATTGACTCGCCCATATCACAAATATAAGATAGTAAAACTAAAATTTACAAATACTAAGTCACAGAGGAGATTAAAAACATAATTAAGACCGGATCAACAAGGGATCACCCCAAAATCACAGCACACTACAACAGAACCTACGTTTTCTGAGGTATATTATCAGCTAAACTGTCA
This sequence comes from Polypterus senegalus, assembly GCF_016835505.1. NCBI lineage: Eukaryota > Metazoa > Chordata > Cladistia > Polypteriformes > Polypteridae > Polypterus > Polypterus senegalus. The sequence goes on from NC_053154.1 coordinate 113,659,595, forward strand.
TCTGTTTACCAGTTCCACGGGTTGCAAAGAGTTAGGGAAAAACGTTATTTAACATCTGCTAGTATGAGGCTGATTAACATGAGCGGTTATTGTTAGAATCTTATCTGGAACTAAAAGTCAGGTTTGTGTTCCTCCTGATTCAGGAAGAATATTAAATATTGGAGTTTAGAATATGAACTAGACTGGTAAGGACATTTATGCCTAAATAAATAAATAAAGTTAATTATGAAATAAATAATTACATGAAAAAGTGGATTTATAAAGGAGTTATTACAATTTGAAAAACTGCTGTGATGTATAAAAAACATTGATAGGTGACAAAACCAGCACGAAAAGAAACCTTTTGAAATAAATAAGCTTTTTTGACATGCGTAGTCTGGAATAGTCTGAATATGTCTTAAAGAGTTCATTTTTAATAAAACAAAAGGCAAATTAAAAATAATAAATAGTAAACCGAATAAAACACAGAAGTATCATTTAATGATATCAATTAGTGTTAAGTATTATCAAGCACCGGGATCTATTTATAAGGATTATTTAATTTAGTTATAAACAAAATGATTGGTTGCATTTTGCTTTGAAATTAACAATAGTTTGATACCGCTTTAAGAATTAGAATGCAAGACAAACCTATACACTTAATAACAAATATTGCGGATGCAATAGGAGTATCTCGGATCTCTGTTTTATTTTAACCTTTTGACAGGGAAGTATACCACCTATATTGAAAATGAACAGCGCCGACATGCTAACTAAATAGATATAATCGAAGATGTTTTAGAATATGGACCTGGGCACTAACCCATGATTCTGACCAACTAAAGGGTCTTTACTTAATTGTCGAACTTCCTGTGGGTGCTATGGATCTCGTAATGGAGAGTGCAAAAGATTCTAGAATCTTTACTCTGTAATGGTCCATATGACGGAGATCTAGCCCTGTGTCCACAGTGTTAACCAGTCATAGGACATGATGTTCAAAATTCACCTAGGGTTTTTCAGAAGAGATAGGACAAGTGCGTGTGTGTTCTGTATTCTCTTTTCTGTATTAACTATTCACAATGACCATACTCCCGAGACCTTAGGTTTTTTTATGCAGAAGTACATTTCACAGACCCGAATAAGAGACATCCATCAAAATGTTCTTGACACAAAGGAGGCCCAATCAGGCGGTGGGGTGGGAGTCTCTTTTCAAAGAGTCTTTGCCCCCAAGCGGCCTGGATTTGTTGGGCTATAAAAAAATTTTTCAACAACGTGTTTTTGAACGGTTAACAATCAACATCTCTCCGGCTATGCTCCTGATCAGGCATGATGGTCTAAGGACCAGACGGCCACCTCGATGGCCTGTTTTGACCTGAGGCTATCGTGCCCGACTCCGAGTACTCTACGACTAACAGCTAACCTCCAGACCAATCTTCTTGGCCAGACCTTCTTATGCCTTGAACTGACCAGATCTAGGATCCTGAGCCTCAGGTACCTACCCATGGTGATATGTATTGGTCGGATCGTTTCCTGGAGAACCGCGCAGTACCTGACATTTTTGTATCTGCTAATGATGTTCCAGGGCTCCTAGCAGGGTGAGGAGATAGCCATTCAGGCCGGGGATGACCTGGTACAGGCACCAGCCGTTTGGAACATATCACCCAAGGATGGGATTATGCAGACCTGGCCCTGAACAAACTGACGGACCCTGATTGAGACATTTCGAAAGGCTCAATAGCTGTTCAAGAGTTTGATTACAGTTCTGCCGGATATAATAACGCATAGGCACCTAAAAAGTACCGGGCAGGGATGTTTAATAGACCAACCCAGCCAGACACGGCCTACGTGTCTGTTTGACACTGACCGGCTCAGCAACAGCTGGCTGTCTGTTTTCCACAAACCGTGGCTCAGGAGCCTAGTCATAAAGACTCTGTGCTGCTTCAACATCTTTCTACTTTTCACCAGATTCACGCCTTTGTACAAAGTGCTGTCGATGATTGGAAAAATGAACATTCTATTCAGGAGTTGATTGTACAAGCCTTTCATAACATGGATGCTGACTCTTACTCAAAAATACCTGAAATAGCTGAGACTTTCTCTAAACGCCATTTTATGGACCTAATAGGTCTGATGGACCTTTAAGGTTTTATGGGTATACGCCTGGAAAAATCAGATGAAGTGTCTGAACTGAATGTACCGTGAGATCACCAGTTTTTGTCTGCTTTTAATCACGCTGTTAAGTTGTAATATGTTTTGAAGTGGTTGGTAAAACCTCTTTCAATTTTAATATTGTTTTTGAAAATGACCAATAAAGTACCATTTGATTTTTAAATTCTAACCCTAATTTCTTTCGTCAAGGATGGAGGGTCGTTGAAAAATTTTTTATAGCCCAACAAATCCAGGCGCTTGGGGCAAAGACTCTTTGAAAAGAGACTCCCACCCCACCGGCCTGATTGGGCCTCCTTTGTGTCAAGAACATTTTGATGGATGTCTCTTATTCGGGTCTGTGAAATGTACTTCTGCATAAAAAAACCTAAGGTCTCGGGAGTATGGTCATTGTGAATAGTTAATACAGAAAAGAGAATACAGAACACACACCGCACTTGTCCTATCTCTTCTGAAAAACCCTAGGTGAATTTTGAACATCATGTCCTATGACTGGTTAACACTGTGGACACAGGGCTAGATCTCCGTCATATGGACCATTACAGAGTAAAGATTCTAGAATCTTTTGCACTCTCCATTACGAGATCCATAGCACCCACAGGAAGTTCGACAATTAAGTAAAGACCCTTTAGTTGGTCAGAATCATGGGTTAGTGCCCAGGTCCATATTCTAAAACATCTTCGATTATATCTATTTAGTTAGCATGTCGGCTGTTCATTTTCAATATAGGTGGTATACTTCCCTGTCAAAAGGTTAAAATAAAACAGAGATCCGAGATACTCCTATTGCATCCGCAATATTTGTTATTAAGTGTATAGGTTTGTCTTGCATTCTAATTCTTAAAGCGGTATCAAACTATTGTTAATTTCAAAGCAAAATGCAACCAATCATTTTGTTTATAACTAAATTAAATAATCCTTATAAATAGATCCCGGTGCTTGATAATACTTAACACTAATTGATATCATTAAATGATACTTCTGTGTTTTATTCGGTTTACTATTTATTATTTTTAATTTGCCTTTTGTTTTATTAAAAAATGAACTCTTTAAGACATATTCAGACTATTCCAGACTACGCATGTCAAAAAAGCTTATTTATTTCAAAAGGTTTCTTTTCGTGCTGGTTTTGTCACCTATCAATGTTTTTTATACATCACAGCAGTTTTTCAAATTGTAATAACTCCTTTATAAATCCACTTTTTCATGTAATTATTTATTTCATAATTAACTTTATTTATTTATTTAGGCATAAATGTCCTTACCAGTCTAGTTCATATTCTAAACTCCAATATTTAATATTCTTCCTGAATCAGGAGGAACACAAACCTGACTTTTAGTTCCAGATAAGATTCTAACAATAACCGCTCATGTTAATCAGCCTCATACTAGCAGATGTTAAATAACGTTTTTCCCTAACTCTTTGCAACCCGTGGAACTGGTAAACAGATGACAGTTTAGCTGATAATATACCTCAGAAAACGTAGGTTCTGTTGTAGTGTGCTGTGATTTTGGGGTGATCCCTTGTTGATCCGGTCTTAATTATGTTTTTAATCTCCTCTGTGACTTAGTATTTGTAAATTTTAGTTTTACTATCTTATATTTGTGATATGGGCGAGTCAATGTTACATTTTGGAATAATAATGTCTAGCGTAACTCTGCCCCTGACTATGATCCCTGCACAAACCCTGGTCCTTTGACTCGTATTCAAGACGTTTGCAGACACTTGTTGACTCTTGGAATCACAGTTTAAACTTACATTCCCTTCACCCTGAATGCTACCAAAACCAAGGGTGCTTTTTCACAAACAGAGGGAAAAGCAGTTTTCAATGATAGCTGTCCTATGTAACCTGGACTAACTAAAAGAAAGAATAAACCACAAAGTTTTAGTAAAATTTTAATCCTTGTAAAACACATATAATATTATGTAACTATTTACTAAAAAATGTCCATCCTGATTTGCCTAACGTGTCCAGTATAAGCCTAATCATCGGCCCTGTAGTGTACAGGCTCCTATAACCTACTATAACCATTCTTATTTTCAGGGTTCATAACTGATGTAAAATGGAAGGCTATTACCAAGCATTAACAGAATTTCTAAAACTTTGTATTATACAAAGCATCCTAAGTACCAAAGTGATTATAGCCTGTTGATGAAAATGCGGTTTTAAATTAAAGCCTGAACAAAATAACTGTTTTCTATTCAAAATATAAAATGTTTAGTAAATAAAGAGAGACTAAATACAATTTATAACAAAAATGGAACACCGATGAACGGCTGAATAACCAAGGAAATCTAATTTAGCTTGAAGTGCCACAGAGCGTTTTACAAATAATCCCCTACAACCGTAGTTCTCAAACTGTGGGATGGCCCCTAGGGGCAAGTAACAAAAAGGGGCAAAGATGTGAAAAAACAAAGAATCAAATATGAAAAATACATCTATTGAACCGAAAACAAAATAACTTGAACTACATTCTGATACTAGAAAAATAAATATTGAGTTAGATAAAAGTTGATAAAAGTTAAGTAATTATAATAAAATATGCATCTATGGTATATCATTAATTTTAAAAAAGGACATATTGGTAATAGTGGTCTACTTTAAAAAAACGTTAAGGGCTCGATTAAAACTGTTATGAAAACTCTGTTCAAAAAAAGATATGCTAGAAGATATCAGATGTCTCCAGTTCCTACCCAGTTCCTTTACGGACTTTATACTGGCTATTATCATTTAAAATGAGATCAGTCAAGAAAACTGCTGGAAAAAATGGGCAGAACTCTTTTGGAAACAAGGATTTTTCTTATGTTTTAAAATCGGTCCTTTACAAAGATGCTTTTAGATGCTTTATTTTCTAAAGATGTTTTATTTTCATGTTAAAGCAACTGGTCATTTTACGTGACTACTAAAAATGTTTTTTTTTCTTTTTTTTTCTTCTTTCTCCAGGTAACAAAATACATCTAGCAATACCAGGTTGTGTGGCGTTCAGTGCTTTTGTTTTATGGCTCTGTGTATCTGACCTATAATACTTTTCTCTTGCCTGTTATGGAGCTCACTCTGTCTAATTACCTGAAGTTACAGGAATTGGGAAGTGATGAACTATTTTGGTAAGAATATGTGTTAAGGTCTACATAAGAGAGTATAAAGGGCACAAGTGTCACCCTAGGACCCTAGCATGACAAAACAAAAATCATAATTGAGCTTTTCTGTTTAACTTTTAATTAAAAATAGTGAAAATGCTTTCCAGTTATCACCTGTGTTAATAGAAATAATTTTAGTTTTTGAGTAGACAGAAAATATCAATTTTGTGCTAGTGTAACAACAGTGAGTGCTTTTACATGCACGCATACAAAACTGGGTTAAGGTGAGTAATCTGTCTTAAGGTAGAAACCTGCTTTCTTAAATCTCCGTTTTAATGCACAAGTGTATTTACAGAGTTTTCCTTTGTCAAAAGGCTCCTATGTTATAGAAATGAGCTAAGGAAAAAATTAAAATCATCACTGACCGCAGCAAATCCTAAAACACACGTGGAATCTGTCTCTTGTGCAGTGTGGGATTACTTTTAAAAATAACTTAATTATATTACTCACGTCTAAAATCACCCGGCCTTTGTGGGGCTACTATTCCGTATTAAAATAATTACTTTTCATTTAGCGAAATGAATGAAAACACAGCTGCCTTATGTCTATTAAGCATCGATTCGATATATGCTCCTGGATCCCGTTCATCATTGGAGGCTGTCTCCAACCGGTTGTAACAAATGAGAGTTTATAAAGTTAAAATGTTTCGATATCCCAGACTTTTAAAAACATGCGGACCCTGGTGCAGACATTCCCCTGCTACAGTAAGCCCGATTCGAAAGAGTACGCATTTCACAAACGGGACCCTTCTGTACGTAGTTCAGAATACTGACCTCTTACTACGCCAGCGCTGATACACAACCGGCCTGCGCTTTTAAACCATGCCTGAGTATTCTCAGAGAAGAGGCTCTGTTTGAATTTTCAGACGCCGAGACAAAACTACTTGATTGTAAAGCCCTTTTCGGTATGAAAAAGCTAATATTGTTTGCTTCAGTCCTATGAATTTGTACATTAATCGTCGTACACGCAGATAGATGGATATAAATGCTACATCTTATATTATACGCGCTCATGCGTCTACACGAGTGCGCGCGACGCACGCACTTGAGAATAAACTTGGAAATTATTCATAGTAAGAATAAAATATAAGGGTTCATCCATCCGTTTTCTAAAAACATACTTGTTTGGCGCATATAATAATCAAAAATATGCCATACCGTGATCCTTGATGTTTCCGACGAGATTCGTGTCCTCTTTCAGTATTAACGGCCTGCTGAGTAATGGACCAGTCTGAACACTTTTATAGACCCAAAAAGCTGGGTGTTTTGGAATGTGCCCCAATCATTTTAATCGGACATCCGTATAATGGCCTTTGTCCGGTGTCTAGGCACCACTTTCGGCGGACGCTAAAAAAGTCAGGAATTTGGTTAATAGATTTGTTTAAACATCTGTACGTATCTCCGCAAGACCTTTTCACCTTTGCAAAAATTTTGATCCGGTCACAAAGTTAAGGGTTATCCGGAATTTGATTAATAGATTCCGTTGTAACTGGTAGATTTGATTAAACAGACGCATTCTGTTTTGCTCCGAGGTTAAAGGTCATCAGCGGCTCAGGCCGTTTATGATGCGGAAGTGCCACCGATTCCCCAAAGACCACAGCCCGAGATATCCGCTCTGATTAAGGCATTCAAACTTTTAGAAAAAACTAAACGCCTTTCTTCATGAGGGGAGGATTAACAGGGGTAGAAAAGGGTTGGTTTTAGATCGATTTTAATACAAATTATAAATATATTAATTCATTTAGCATTTAGACGTCTCCAATGTGCTTTAAAGGGAACTGCTGCATCTTATTTAACTGTGTGATTTTTAAAGGTCTTATAGCGAACTAGTTATCACGTGTTTTACACGTTATCATGAAAGCCTTTAACTTTTAAAGACCCATGCGTCTTGGGAATGGAAGAACGGGGGCTTACGCTCAGCTGTTGACAAGCCTGCGCGCGCCTGGACTGAATCAGCGCGGAGCTGTCAGGGGAGGAGGTGAACTTACACACAGCTCCACCCATATGGCATGCACTGACGGCTCTAACTGCGCTCCGGACTCAGTGTGAACAGAGAGAAAGATCCTTTCTGTGTGCTTTGGGAATGACCAGCTCGCGGATGCGCGCAGGGACTGCTAAAAGCCAGGCTGCGCAGAGGGTGCCGGGCAGCTTGTATTTCAACGTGCTTTGAACTACAAGCACACGCCTGCGGGGCTACTAAAAGCTAGACTGCTTGTCTTTCTGTGCGCTGCTGAATGCTTTTAAACTCAGAGCCTGTCTGTGAAAGGATTTTCACGGAGATGGGAAGGAAAAGGCTGTTTTGTCTTAGATAAAATACAAGGGAGTTTACAAATGATATAGCAACGATTAGATAGATAGATATTTTTAAAATAATTGTTACATAGATACAGGGATTCTTACCTAAAGCAATATTGGCAGGAACGGCGTCAAGTTAGATCGGTCCGAACGGAGCCTGTATGTGTATGTCCCAGGAAGAAGGGGACCAGACATCATGTGCTGCAGTGAGGCTTAGGCAGGCCATTCAGTCTGGGTATGGATAGGAACATGCCTGAACTTGTCCAGGGACCGGCTGCAGCATGCCTGAACCTGTCTTTGGAAGAGGGGTGGGGGGCTGGGAAGTGGTGGGGGTGGTGATGGGTTCAAGGGGGGCCTAGGCAGCCCTTGGGCATGTCTGAACTTGCCCTAGTGCGATGGGGCAATGCAGGTGGCCAAGCAGGGGCGGGGTGGGGGGGGTTTCAAGGAGGGTGGGGGCATCCATCAAATTGCCCTTGACAGTTTCCTGGGGAAAACAGATGGCTGGGCTAAAGGTCAACAAACAACCGGTGGTTGGGGTGGGGACTTCCTGTCATTAATCAACAGGGGCCCTGATCAAGGTCATCCAAGGTCAACAAAACAACCGGTGGTGGGGGAGGGGACTTCCTGAAAGGTCATCCAAGGTCAACTAACAACAGATGGTGGGTGGGGGGGGACTTCCGGTCTTCGATTAAAAGGGGGCGTGGTTTAATCTCATCAATCAAACTCGGATTAAATTTTGACAGAAGCCGCCTGACATTATACTACTCACACCCTTTCACTTTCTGCACACTTCATTATGTTGTAGATTTAATTTTAAATGGATAAATTTCCCATTTTTGCCTTATCAAAATCAATAACCCATAATAACAGAATCAAACATTTTAAGAAAGGTTTGCAAATTTATTAAAATAAAAAAAAATTAAATCTCTAATTTCTGTGAGTATTCAGCCCTTTTACTGTGGTGTTCAAAATTGTGGTCACATGCCTCCTGTTTGCTTGAGACTTGAGATGTCTCTAGAACTTGAAATTGAATTTAATTGATTGGACATCATTTAGAAAGGCACACACCGGCGTATATAAGGCTATACAATTCACACTACACATCAGGACAAAATCCAAGTCATGAAGTCCAAGTAACTCTTTGTAGATCTCTGCAGTAAAATTGTGGTGAGACATAGATCAAGGCAGAGGTATAAAGCAATTTCTAAAGCTTTGAGTTCACAAACGGGCTAAGTAGCCTCAATTATTGTGAAATGGAGGAAGTTTGCAACCACAAGGACTCTTCCTAGATTTGGCCTTGTGGCCAAGCTGGTGGTGACCAAGAACCCAAGGGTCACTCTAACAGAGCTTCAGAAGTTAATCTGCTGAGAAGGGGAGAACTTGTCAGAAGGAAGACCTTCTCCATGGTACTCCATCAATTAGGCCATTATAGTAGAGTGACTAGATGAATGCTACTGTTGAATTATAGGCATATGGTGATACTTAAACAACACAAGGAAAAGTGTTTCTGGTCTGATGAGCTAAAAATTGAACTCTTTGGGTAGAAGCATTGTATCTGTTGAAGGTTATCATTATTGATAAGAGTGATGAGACAGTACAGGAGTCCTGTGAAGCACTTTGTTTCTTGGTGCATAGGGAATGGTCTCCATCTTAACTGAGGAACTGGTTATTGATTTGTTTCACTGCAGTAAAGAGCCTATATATTCATTCACAATTCAGGGAGTAAAGGTAGAGATGGTGCACTTCTACAAGTACTTTGGGGTACGTGTCCATGGCGAGTTGGATGGGTGTTGGAATACAGAGGTGTCATATAAGAAATACCAGAGCAGGGTCTTATTCCCTAGGATACTGTGTTACTTTAATGAGGTAAGCAACATCCTTCACATCTTCTACCACTCTGTGATTGGCAGTGCAACTTTCTGTGCTTCGGTTTGCTTGGGTAGTAATATCACTTCAAGAGAGGCCCATTGAATTAACAAGCTCATTAAAAGGCCAAGTTCACTTATGGGATGCACTTTGGATCCTCTGGAGGTCGTAGCAAAGGAGAGAATTAAAACAAAGCTGAGTGCCATTCGTGTGGTGGGCTGGTGCCCTGCCCAGGGTTTGTTTCCAGCCTTGCACCCTGTGTTGGCTGGGATTGGCTCCAGCAGACCCCCGTGACCCTGTAGTTAGGATATAGCGGGTTGGATAATGGATGGATGGATGAGTGCCATTCTGAACAAAATCGTACATCTCACCGACACATTAACATTAACATTGGACACTTTCGGCCAACAAATCATTCAAAAGAAGTGTGTCAATATACGCTACTGAGGCTACTTTATACCAACAGCAATATACCTGTATAATGCCTCACTTTGACTCCCAAGTCAGAAGTTTGTTTTTTTTTCCCAAATTAAATTTTCTTCCTAATAACCATTCTCGTGTGTATTTCAAATCATAGTGTGTTTGCATATACAATAAGTATTTATATATTTATTTAAAGTGCTTCTATAGAAAGCCAAAATTCCTCCTGGGACCTAATAAAGTTCAATCAGTCCATCAAACATGTATTAATTTTTCAATGATGATTTCTGGTTTTGACCAATGTATCAAAGTTTGCTCGATCAATTGTTTTACAGTTATGATTTCAAAGTGTTACAATACAATTTATTTTTGTATAGCCCAAAATCACACAAGGAGTGCCAGAATGGGCTTTAACAGGCCTTGCCTTTTGGCAGCCCCCAGCCTTGACTCTCTAAGAAGACAAGGGAAAAACTCCCTAAAAAACACTTGTATTGAAAAAATGGAAGAAACCTTGGGAAAAGCCGTTCAAAGAGAGACCCCTTTTCAGGTTGATTGGGCGTGCAGTGGGTGTCAGAAAAGGGGGCCAATACAATACAATACACAGATCAGAACACAAGTAATCTTCAATACAATCAGATAGAAATATTACAAGTACAGAGCAGAATTCAACAGTAGATGATATCACATATTACAATTTGTATTTGTTCAGGACCTTGTTCAGTGTTGTGCTTAATCCTCTACCAAGAGCAACACAACAAGAAACAAGACTTTTGCTTTCTTTAAAAGAGGGTCTCAGTGGGCACAGTCAAGCATTGACTTCCCTCAATCAAATTAGAAAATGGATGGATAGAAAAAGTGCACATGTCCCAGCAGAGATTCCCTTTGGGTTGGATGGATGTATGCATGTTTGTAGGTAGTTTCCTGTAACTAATTGTGCCTGGGGTCTCATTTCAGTATTTTTCATGGTGGTCCAGTTTCCTAGCTGGAAAATCCAGTATCTCTTTTGTGATTTCTCTGCTATTTCGTTATGTACTTGGATGGGTTTTTTATACAGTTTTCTTGTTGTTGGCCATCAATTCCATTGAGACTTAGAGAATCTGGTGAGCCACTTCAGACGGATGAAAGTTGCTGGTTAACCAATTCTGCACAGCAGAAGAATACAGAAAACTGCACGTTTTCCCATCTTTCTAGCGGTCCCACTCTCATACTCCGTGCTGCCAGACAGCCTGTTTTCCTGCTCCCGCTTTGGGAAGTCACACTCTGCTTGCTTTTGTCTGCTGTGTTGTTATGTGTTTGGTGCCAAATCACTGCAAATTTTGTAAAGGCAGATCTGTGTGACAAAATGGCATTTAAAAGCCTAGAAGTGAAATCTTACTTTTTTTTTTTCTTTTTTTTTTTTTAGCCATAGCTGATGCTTAAAACATTTTTTTCATAAGCCTGCCTAATATTTCTGTAATTATTTTTTGTAGTATTTTTCTTTACTATTTTAAAATCCTCATGCTGTAACACATTTTAAAATAGAAATGTGCTAACAAAGCTTACTTTTTTCTGCCAGTTTCCTCTTCGTGTGGCTGGTGAGACACAATGAGAAGCTAACAATGCTGCTTTGGGGCTTTTCCAGGGCAGGTTCCTGGCATGTTGTGATAAAGCAGCCTTATCAGTAAAACACAGGATGGCTTTGAATTGCAACACACCTTTACAGCTAAACGCCTACAAATGGTACTTTATCAGCTCTGCTTCAAACACATTAAAACTTTTAATTAAATGTAAGTGTTATAAATCGTTTTGCTACAAGCTGACAATTAAAAGTATTTTTATTTTTGAGGGATAAATATTGCTGTCATATGTAATGGGGCAGAAAGTATGATCCTGTTATGTTCAGACATCAAAATAAACATAGATCCTTTTATCAGCCTAAATATTCATCTAAGGATTGTGGGAGCGGGGCGGCACGGTGGCGCAGTGGTAGCGCTGCTGCCTCGCAGTTAGGAGACCCGGGTTCGCTTCCGGTCCTCCCTGCGTGGAGTTTGCATGTTCTCCCCGTGTCTGCGTGGGTTTCCTCCGGGCACTCTGGTTTCCTCCCACAGTCCAAAGACATGCTGGTTAGGTGGATTGGCAATTCTAAATTGGCCCTAGTGTGCGCTTGGTGTGTGGGTGTGTTTGTGTGTGTCCTGCGGTGGGTTGGCACCCTGCCCAGGATTGGTTCCTGCCTTGTGCCCTGTGTTGGCTGGGATTGGCTCCAGCAGACCCCCGTGACCCTGTATTTGGATTCAGCGGGTTAGAAAATGGATGGATGGATGGATGGATTGTGGGAGCTGGTTCTCTTTTCTCCAGAATTTGGATGTATTGTGGTTGTCAACTATGAAACTGGTGGCAGGCTATCACAGGGCACCTGCTCTTACTCATACAAGGCCAATGTAGCATTGCCAGTTAACCTAACTCATTATTGTGTGAGAGGAAAACAGGAATACCTGGAGAGAAATCAGAAGGAGAGTATTCAAATCCCACACAGAAAGTGGCCACACTGGAATTCAAGCTGCATATAGTTAGTTGACTTCCATCTCCACTAATAATATTTGACATTGTGTTCCATAAGCACTCTTTACATAAGCTTTCCATTACTGGCTGTTACCCATTTTACTTTATATGCTACCAGTGGAATGTGTAGTTAGAAAACTGCTAACTTTCTCTTATTTTCACTTGATATGCGGCTATACCATATCTCTGATTTTTTCTTTTATCGTTGCAACTTATATGACTGACTACTTGAGCAAGGCCCTTATCCTGAAAATTAATACCAAAACACTTGTCTATAAATACAGAAAAAATGTGATTAATGGATGAAAATGATACAGACAGCAATAAAAAGACGTCACTTGTTAACTCAGTAGATTATAATTGTTAGTTTTAGTGTATCAACTTCGTTGTTGTCTTTAACAGCAGTATGCCTTATAAAAACACATGTTGAAACAGTATCTGAAACCTGCTTTTTCCACCTAAAATATTGGAGAACAATTACAGTTTTCTAAGTATGCAGAATACAGAGAAGGTAATTTGTGTATTCATTTCTAGTAATACTGAGTATGACTATGCATTATTTATAGGTTGTTCAAACCATTCTGTTTGAAGCTTTCAGTTAATTCAGAATAGTGCTTCAAGAGTCATTATTAGAACTTAGAAGTATGACCATGTAACTCCTGTCTTGACGTCTTTACACTGGATTCCAGTTAAGTTTAAGGCTGATTTTAAAATCTGTCTTCTTATGTATAAAACTTTAAATGGTTTGTGCCAGACATACCTGAACAGATCTCATTAGTACTTCCATACTGGCACTGTCTTTATGACCTCAAGGTGTTTGTATTCCAATGGTTCCAGTTATATGTTTATGGGATGTTGAGCTTTTAGCTGTTAAATGATCTGCCTACGGTGTTTGTCTACGAGATACCTCTTAGATCTCATGCATTTTAAATCCAGGCTAATGACTCACTACTTCAGTCTAACACACTTTGATTACTGCTGCTGGTTAGCTTGTTCATATTACATCTGTTTATTAGTCATGTGCAAAAAAATAAAAGCAAGATAATGGCTAAGAACTGTTACTGACTCTCTTTTTTTCTTTTTCTTCTTGATACCCTGCTGTGATACATTGTGTCACTACTACTTTAGCCCATGGAATGTGACCACAGAGATAATTGTAGCTTTGGTGATTCAATGATAAAAAGATTCAGCGTTAGTTTTATGTTGTTTGTAGTTATAATTTTGTGGAGTGACCTGGAGAGGATGGACAGCCATTTTAGCTAGGTCATCAAAACTTTGTCTGTTATTACTTACTATGAATCCTCTAGCACTGCTTTTAAATGGAGGTTTATATTTCTCTTTCCTCCTTTGTTAACTGGCCGTGTCTCAGTTAAAATAATGATAAACATTCATCATGATTTGTTTACGTTAATGGAATTTAAATTGGTCTGCGTTGTATTATGTTAAATGTAGAAATGTGTGTGTGTGTTAATGTATGTAAATAGTATTTGGTTTTGCAATTTTCTGCTAATGCTGGTTTACAATTGAAGTTGTAATCTATACTTAGTTAAAACGACTATAGAAAGATAAATTCCTATGTGTATTAACTTCCTGTCAACTCCCACTGCCTCTTACCTGTAGTGCCGACTGGTATGAGGCAGAGAAATTATTATATAAAGGATCAGGTGATGGATGAGACAAAAATCATAGTCTGACACCAAGTGTGGGGAAAAACTGAAAGTAACAATTCATCTAGTATTTAAAGCCCAGTATGTAACCTAAATCTTAGTTAAAAATGGAATGCTAATTTCTTTAACCATTAATCACAGCCAACATCTTGTAACACCGCTAAAGTGTTTTTTTTTTTTTGGAAAGAATATGCAGTCTCAGAGGACAAAGTGTTACGTGTTGCCTTTGTGATATGATAAGTGCGACCTCTGTGGGTTACACTCCCTAGTAAAAGATCATAGTTGTTATGATTATGTATATTGGTAATTTTTGCTCACTTGTTAATTTTTCATAATGGAAATCGTTTTCAGTTATTAGAAATTTTTTTTTATCTTCGTTTTATGTTTCCCAGGGTGCCATCATTTGTGTCCGTCATCATGACACATCAATGCTGCTAAAGAATGAGGTCCTGGAAGTAACATTATTGACAGTTTAAGAAATGGACAATATTAAATTTTGCATATATTTAAAAAAAAAGTGTGTGTTTAAGCTTTGCCATTTTGACTTTGTGGTGTTTTGTTTTTCCTTTTGAATTTCTTATTACAATTTTTGGGTTTAGATTTGTGCACAGATAAAAGATAGGACTGATTTTTTTGATTTTGACTCTCTGCTGATTTCCTTTGCCATAAAACTTAATAGCCTTTCCCTGTATAAGGTAACAGCGTAATAGAAATCAAGATGTAAAATGGTGGCACCCAACAGAAAACAATACAGAGACATGGTAATGATTAAAGAAAGTATAAAACAAAAGTGAATTAACTGTAAAATCTCACATATAAATTTTTACTCATTTTAGTTCACTAAAAATGGGGGTACGTATTATATAGGAGGCATAATTTTAAAGCAATAGTTTCACACAAAAATTAACAAAAGACATCTGTTGCTGGTTCTGTGGCCACTCCCTCTGCGTGTTCGCCTTATCTGGCTACAGTGGCAACATGGGGGTGGTGTCGGCAAATGGGCAGTGGCAGCAGAAATCACAATGTGACGCAATCTGGCGTGTACCTCCTGTCATTGTAAATGGCGGTCCTCCCAGACTGATGCTGGCACCTCACTTTCATTTTTGATCTCGATTACCAAAATTGGATTCCGACATGTCAGAGTTCAGTTCAAAATAATGCATTTTACATAAAGTGTTGTCCACTAAGTATTCTGCTTTGTACATTTGCATCACACTCTCGCGAGATGTTGATGCCATTGTCACCAGTGCAATTTTTGCCACTGTTTTCTCTTCACTACTCATGCATATGCAGGGATTAGATGTCAAAATTCAACGAGTCTAACATTCCTCCAAGCAAAGAGAGTCTACAGCGAGTTTTTTCAATGTTTACAGCTGATTATCGCTGTCACCCCTCCTGTCAACAAATGTTGGCATCTACCCTAAAATCTTAAAAATGTTAAAGGTTCGCATCATATGCAAATTTCTTTTTTTACCTGAAAAGTTTAGGAAAAATCAACATGCGCATTGCGCACTCGTATATATTATATACATGATTTAACAGTAACTGTAGATCAACAATATGAATGATATAATTATTCCAAAATTCTCTGAGGTTCAAAACCTACAATTAGACATAACTGATTAGAGAATTTTAGGAGAAGAAAAAATTCACAAAGATATTCAATCACACTATTACTATCATTAGTAGTGATAAAAGCTATGCGATTTTAAGAAGGCTGCTCAATGGTTTTTACTTTAAAACATTAGTATAGAAAAAGGAATCCAACACTTTTAACACAAATGGACACCTGGACCAGGGTGGACCAGTTATTTTAGCTTAACATGCTGATCTTCCATTTCAGTAATCCTAGGATGGTTAAATAAAGTAAGAATGCAGATTTATACCCTTATAAAATATTAGGAAGTAGCAAATTAGTTATGGTTATGCTCATATTTGCAGTAACTTTAATTTTGGCTCTAATTGTAAATTCAGCCAGTAAGAAGCTAATTGGTCTCTATGCACATTACTGCTTCTCAAAGATCAAGATTTCTTTTGTATAGCACTTTTTACAGAGTACAGGCTTAGAGCATGTGCATAAATCTCCAACTATAGTGCATGAGCATTAATATGCTAACTATTTACATATATTTTCTGGAATTCCTAAGTGTTGTCAGATTCAGAGACATAACATTTCTGTATAGGAATGCTTGGTATGTTATATCCTTGATCATCTTTTTCCTTTACACAGAGCAGTGCCATGATAGTATAGCAAATATTGTTGGAACCCAGATTGATTCCCATGTAAGATGGCTTCCAAGTAATGACTCAGTGGTGTTTTTGTGTCCTAGTGGACTTCCTCCAAGCGATTTCAGTTTCCTCACATAGTTTAAAGACATGCTGCTATGCTGACTTGCATCTTTAATTGATTCAGATAGGAGTGAATGCCGATGTGTATATGAGTGCTCTGTGATTGATAGACATTCCGTCCAAGCGTGCTTCTCCATCCTACGGTTTGAAAGAATGTGTTTGTATCCCTGAGAGAGATGTAAGATAGTTGTTTTGGGGTTTTTTTTTGGAAGTCTATCTGTGGTGTTTCTTTTCTCATTCTTAGGTGTATTACATCGAGTGGGGTCCTGAGGTTGGTCCTGCATGACTGTTTTTTCTTTTCTTTTTCTAAAACACAGAAATAGCAGTACAGAGAGGCACACAGCTGTCAGTCTACATTTTTTGAACTGCAGCTCTTTTTCATCATATCTCAGTCAAGTCCTCAAGATTGATGGTGTCAGATCTAATAAGTTACTTATAAAATTGGACACACTTGGGGGCATTAAACTCAACCGCTCCTCCAATCTTCACATTCATTAATTATCTGAAAAGGAACAAAATAGAAAGTAATAACTTTATTATAATAATGTGACTACATTCCAGGCTAAATGTCACATTGAGAGCAGCTGGAATTAAGTGAATGATCGAATTTCAGAAAATCTAAGTAGAAAATTGGAAAAATGGTATTATGTACAATTTTACAAATTTTCAATAAGTCAGGAAATTATTTATTTAAACAACAAAACAAGTTGCGTGAGCAAGTATGTTATCATAGTTCAACAGTTTGTCTGTGTGGACTATTTGGTCATTCCAGGAATGGCAAATAATAAGAAATAGGCTTCTCAATTATGATACTGTTGTGTAACCAGCTGATGACTATAAGACAGCTATTTACTGAAATTTTATTTGGAATCTGTCAAAGGTTGCTCCATAATAAAATAGTTGTAAAACATATGGGGATCTAAGCTCATTTACTTTCAATCCAAAAGACATTTTCAATGCTCTTTTTTTGCCATCCTTTAATCTTTATTGTGTGCCCAATGCCATCACAACATTCCTAATTAAATACTATAGAACCTTGGGAATTGCAAATAACCATTGCTATCCTTGGTAGGTCAAGGTTGTGCCATTAGAATTAGGCTTCATGTTCTGAACAGAAGGTCATCTTCTCTGTCGCCTATTGTTATTTCTAGTGTCTGTTAGGTTTTTTATATTTAAGGACTCCCAAACTAGGTCCTGTCCTTCTATAGGGGGAAAAAAATATTTTAAATGTAATGAGCTGTCTTGTTGAAGGCATGCCTATAAACCATAATAAGATCTTTCTGCCACTTTTACGCATGGGCTTAGCATGGCGCTATTAAATCAAAGCAAAGGTTAAAAATGATGTATAGCAGTGTTCAGTCAAGGTCTGCAGATGAACCCAGCATTAGAGTGTTTTTATAATGGATCACACAGAGTGCCTTTCTCTTGCCAGAATCTGAATGTTTCTTTGACTTTAGCCTTTTTATAATATATATTGCTGAGTATTTTAGTAAGCTATTAGGTGATGGTTCTTGTGATTTTAAGTCATTACAAATAACATGCTACAAGTTTGTAATAATATATTCTTATCCTGCTGGATCAGCAGCAAGTACAATGTGAATGGCAGTTTGAACACTCAATTATGATCCCACTTAGCCTTCTATTATATTCTTGTTTATTTTGTAATGCAACTCATGATGTTGTATACTGTACATAAAATAAAGGGTGAAGTATTGATCTCTAGGGCTTCTTGGTAGCACCGTGCTTCACACCTCATATCCCTACTTGGCCATTGTTTCTATTATGTGGCCAGTCATACCTGTGTCACTTTTTTCTTGTACATACCTTGCACAGGATACTGCATGATGTTTTCCACCCATGACTGGAATGTGTTGGACTACTGATGGATGGATTGATTTCTTTCCTGTCCTGACAAGAACAATGTCATTAAAGTAAATTAATTGATGAATTAGCAGTTGCTACGGTGTGTCTCATTTATGCCTGACACATTGAATTTTTTTTGTATTATACACCTGAAGATTTTAAAATAAGAAATATTTATTATTTTGCTGCCTCGCAGTTAGGAGACCCGGGTTCACTTCGTGGGTCCTCCCTGTGTGGAGTTTGCATATTCTCCCCGTGTCTGCGTGGGTTTCCTCCGGGCGCTCCGGTTTCCTCCCACAGTCCAAAGACATGCAGATTAGGTGGATTGCCGATCCTAAATTGTCCCTGGTGTGTGCTTGGTGTGTGGTTTAACTTATTATTACAGGTTTAGTTTCTGCAATTTCTTTTTACTTTCTTGTATATGAAGTATAGGGAGAGAATTGTAATCGTCCAAAGATTCGATGTTGAGATTTTGAAGAATCGCAACGTTTTAGACCACCTGACTTTCTCGTATACGAAGTACAGGGAAAGTATTGCAATCCTCCAAAAATTCATTTTCGACATTTTGACGAATCTCGATGTTTTACATCTCCCAAAAATATCATTTTTGGAATTATGTCTGTTTTTGTGTGTATGTAAACATGATAACTTCAGTATGCTTTCACTTAGGTCAACCAAATTTTGCATAAAAATATTAGGTACAAAGCATAGATTTCTGTCAGCTTTTGGGCTATTTCTGTTAACTGGAAGTGGTACTTTACCTTTTATTCATGCAGCTACAGAGTCCAACTTATTCAACTTTACTTTTATTATAATCTATACTAATAAAAGGCAGAGCCCTCACTGACTCACTCATCACTAATTCTCCAACTTCCCATGTAGGTAGAAAGATGAAATTTGGCAGGTTCATTCCTTACAGGTTACTTACAAAAGTTAAGCAGGTTTCATTTTGAAATTCTACGCGTAACGGTCATAACTGAGTCCTACTTACATATATACATCCATAGCCTGCAGCTCGGTCGCCGTGTGAGGCGGCATTGCGTCCCTCATTCCCACCCTCCGCGGTATTCATGTCTTCTTGCTGATAATTGCAGCCTTTTTTTTAATCCACGTCTTCTCCGCTGTTTTATTGTTCGTTTATTATGCTTATAGTTATTGTGTAGGTATTTTAGACTTAGTTTACATTGTTCAAGTACCCATTTCTTTTACCATTCCAACAGTACCCCCATTAACATGTCTATCGAGGTGATCACCATCGATCAAAGAACTGTCACTTACCGAGTGGTTTCCATGCCTGGAGATGCCGTCTGCCTTTTCCATTCTCTGCGTTACATATTGCACGACCATATCAGGGTCACTCTTGATATCCGGAGGAACATTGTGTCTTATGTATTGAATGACTGGGACAGGTTCAAGGTGTGGACTGATGATGGTACAGGAGATAATTATACTACACAGGAGCACTAGAAGAGTGAAATGCTTAAGCCCTTCACCTATGCTTCTGCATGTGAGTTGATGGCTGCCGCTGAATTGTTTGGTTGTCGCTTTCAAGTGTACCGAAATGGCCAAATATTTTACACCTTTGGAAACCCGTCAATGCCTCTTAAACATCTTAGATTTACAGGTGACGATTTGAGTAGTGGACACTTTGATGTTTATGAATGTTTCAACTCTCAAAAGCTGGATGAGAAGTTATCTATGAAGCCGGTTGTATGGTTACAACGCTTGACAGATGCCGAATGTCACTTCAACACAACTCCTGCAAATAGTAACGTATTTGAAACAAACCATGAAACTTAAACCGATTATGACAGCAGCAATCTAACCTGTGAGAAAACAGTAAAAAGGAGGCGTGTCAGACGTCGTAGTACATTTTCTGATGCAGCTAGACGTAAACAACTTTGTGACGCTGCCTCCAAATACTCACAGAAAAATCCACAAGTTAATAGACATGCTGTCGCTAAATACTCACAGGCAAATCCACAACTTAATAGAGTCGCTGCTGCTAAATACTCGCAGGCAATTCCACAACTTCATAGAGACGCTCCAAATACGAACCTGATTGAAAGAAATAATGATAATCAAATCCTTAATGACAGCAACACTCATAACAGTGACAAAAAAATTACATTGACAATCATGTTACGTTATTTTTAAAATGTTTCCTTTTCTTTTTCATAACTTCTTTAACACACTACTTCTCCGCTGCGAAGCGCGGGTATTTTGCTAGTTGTTCAATATATTATTAATTTGATTTTATTTGTTGTTGATGATTCTTTAATGTACATGATATAAAAATATAATCATTGTCTTGCAGTTTACTCCTCAAATATCCATCCCCATATTTAAGTATATGAGAAAGTCTAGGGGAGACCACTCCTGATTTTTTGGTCAAAGGTTGTTAAGCTAGAGGTTAATTTACAAGTGTATTTTTTGTTCTTTAAAATGAGGTTAGGTGTCTCATTAGTGCAGACATTAGGTCTTGAGTCCTAGGTTCAAATAGCCTGCCTGAGCACTGTCTTCATCACTTTCCCACATTTTCCCCATGTCATAGTGGGTTTTCCTCCCTCATGACAAATGTGTTTGTTTTAATAATCTCAGGCTCTGAACTGGATTTATTGTGGATGTGTAAATGAGTAAATCCTGCATGAGACTGGTGACGAAGGGGCTTGGCACCTGCCCAGTACTGCACATTATAAACTAGATATATGTAAGGAATAAATGAAGATAAAAGGCTAAGTAACTGTTAGCACTGTTCACAGTTTTTTTTTTTTTTATTATTTTTCAAAATATTATCTGCTGTGTTGATATAATTGTGAATAGGATTAACTAATAATGCTAAATCTTCATTTTCTTCAAAAATGTTTTTAAATTATAATTGACGTGTTTCCTTCATTACACTTTTAATTTACCTTATTAGAAATTTTTATTCTTTTTAAACCATTTTTATAAGAAACAGATCTCTAAAAAGAAGGCAAAAAGAGAACCGCTTGTTAATTGAGTCACATTCTTTGTGAATAATGTTAGCAGATACGTTTTGTGATGGTTCTTCTTTAAAAGATACCACCTGACAGATAAAGAATCTGATGCCAGTATATGCCCAGTGCATGCACAAATCTAATTTCTAAAGTCTTTTAGTCATTTGTACAATGATCCAGTTAGCCTAAGAATTCTCAATGCCAGGACAATTGTCCCCATTAAAGATCCTTTTTCTTGCAAAAATCTCTCTTCTGTGTTTCCATATGCTGTGATAAACTGTGGCTTCAATGTAATCCATGGCTTTGTCTGCCTAAATGCAACATGTCATAAAATTTTAAATTAAAGTAAGGAAGTGTTCCAGAGGTTAATGGCTCCATCACAAAGACAGTGAGTGGAGTCTTTTCTTCCCTTGGTGCTGCTGCACAATAATAGGGATAAGTGGTTTAAGTCCTAGAGGGCAACTGCAGTTGCAGGTAGAGAGGTTCACTATGACTGCAGCCTTCCTGCTCTGTTGTTAGTGCCAATGATGATGAGTGTAGCTTTGTATTTTTGAAGGGGATACACATACACCTTAAAACACTACACACTGGAGAATATACCACTTGGCTTGACTTTTAATGCTTATTTAAATTCTTTAAAAAAGAAAAAATGCAACTGTCAATACACATTAAGGCATCACATCATTATAACAAATTTCCCAGTACAACAGAACAATGGGCAACATTCCTGTGCAGTCTGGCAGTATTAGGGCTTTGGACTTCAAACTTAGGGTTGTGGGTTCCAAAGCCACTAATGAATGCTGTGTGACCATGAGCAAGTTACTTCACCTGCATATGCTCCAGTTGGTGTTGGGGGAGAGACGAATAAAAAAACAAAAAGAAATTTAGCTAACCGTATCTCAAATTATGCAAGTCACCTTTACTCTTATGACTTTGGCTTAATGAATTCCACCAAGACACTACGTGGATTTCGACCATTTTAACAGACAGACATTCATTGAGCAGTGGGTGGCTTAGCTGTGCTCAATTATCTTATTCAAATATTGTTACAAGAATTAGTCCAATAATTGTTTAGGTGTCCAAAGCTCTCCTTTCTCTTCATCTCTTAACACTCCAACAAGTTTTTGGTTGTATAAAGGATCTTGTGCTTGTCCTTCAGCTCTGGATGTTTACATATGAAATAAGCTTTGTCTCACAGCTTATATGATTTCTTATGCTTCTAGTACAAGCTAAAGTACTTTTTTGTGTGTGGCTGAATCCAAGCTATATCTTGATCTAAATCCAGACAATATGTGTGTGTAACCATTTAAATTGTAAATTACAGTTGAATATAAATTACTGATCCTATTTGACACCCACTATACTTTGTACTATTTAAAAAGCAGGATACTGTACAAATACTAATAAGCACCTAAAATACCAAGAAACCCTATCATTAACTAAAAAATATTTGATGAAATAGAGATTGTATTGGTAAAATTTCATAATCATAAAATCTTGTTCAACTGCACCGCCAAGTTGAAGGCTGCACTGTTCTATGAGTTGAACAAATGTATTGTAAATCTTTAATTAGAGAGGATGAAGAGGCTGAGTGAACTTGTCTCTCATTTTTGCGTACGCCTTCCCCATCAAAATGAAGGTAGGCAGTAAGGGGTAAAACTATCAATATGTATGTGCATCTTGCCAAAAGCATCGTCAAGAAGATGAGAAATAAAAGAACTGGAAGTCACTGAGCCATGTTTTTCAGCTGTTTCGAAGCTGCAAAGTGAAGTGCCCAGATTGATTTCTCAAGTCTGCCGCCTTCTATTATAAAGCAATTTAAGTACTCGATCTGTATATATAAATTGTCTTGATGAATGTGACGCCACTAGCAAGGCATTAAGAACCAAGTCTTTTGAAGCATTTTATTGTCAAAGGAGACAAATAAATTTTCTGTTCACTTATGGGTATATGTTGTTCCACTTCTATTAATGGTAGGAGTCTAAAGTTGGTTTATCTTCAAGACTGTAAATTATTTCATCAGATTTTCTTTTCATTATGACATTTTATTTATTTTTTGTTCTTATCAGCAGGGTCCTTAAACCAAATAAAAAATATTTTCTTTTTGCTGCTAGTCTGTAGATCATCTCTCTTTCATCGTCTCTCCTAGCACTGTATTTGATCGTGCTTATTTCCTATTATGCTGTCAGTTCGGGTGGATGTGTTGTAAAAGACACTACAGTAAAACAGCTAGGATGGTCTACTTATTAACCAAGCCATGGTTAGCTGACTTTTCATCAAATATATATATATATATATATATATATATAACAGTGCATCCGAAAGTATTCACAGCATCACTTTTTCCACATTTTGTTATGTTACAGCCTTATTCCAAAATGGATTAAATTCATTTTTTTCCTTAGAATTCTACACACAACACCCCGTAATGACAACGTGAAAAAAGTTTACTTGAGGTTTTTGAAAATTTATTAAAAATAAAAATCTGAGAAATCACGTGTACATAAGTATTCACAGCCTTTGCTCAATACTTTGTCGATGCACCTTTGGCAGAAATTACAGCCTCAAGTCTTTTTGAATATGATGCCACAAGCTTGGCACACCTATCCTTGGCCAGTTTTGCCCATTCCTCTTTGCAGCACCTCTCAAGCTCCATCAGGTTGGATGGGAAGTGTCGGTGCACAGCCATTTTAAGATTTCTCCAGAGATGTTCAATTGGATTCAAGTCTGGGCTCTGGCTGGGCCACTCAAGGACATTCACAGAGTTGTCCTGAAGCCACTCCTTTGAAATCTTGGCTGTGTGCTTAGGGTCGTTGTCCTGCTGAAAGATGAACCGTCGCCCCAGTCTAAGGTCAAGAGAGCTCTGGAGCAGGTTTTCATCCAGGATGTCTCTGTACATTGCTGCAGTCATCTTTCCCTTTATCCTGACTAGTCTCCCAGTTCCTGCCACTGAAAAACATCCCCACAGCGTGATGCTGCCACCACCTTGCTTCACTGTAAGGATAGTATTGGCCTGGTGATGAGCGGTGCCTGGTTTCCTCCAAACGTGTTAAATCTTTGTCTCTTTAAAGAGTTCAATCTTTGTCTCATCAGACCAGAGAATTTTGTTTCTCATGGTCTGAGAGTCCTTCAGGTGCCTTTTGGCAAACTCCAGGCAGGCTGCCATGTGCCTTTTACTAAGGAGTGGCTTTCGTCTGGCCACTCTACCATACAGGCCTAATTGGTGGATTGCTGCAGAGATGGTTGTCCTTCTGTAACGTTCCCCTCTCTCTACAGAGGACCTCTGGAGCTTTGACAGAGTGACCATCGGGTTCTTGGTCGCCTCCCTGACTAAAGCTCTTCTGTCCGATCGCTCAGTTTAGATGGCCGGCCGGCTCCAGGAAGAGTCCTGGTGGTTTCGAACTTCTTCCACTTACGGATGATGGAGGCCACTGTGCTCATTGGGACCTTCAAAGCAGCAGAAATTTTTCTGTAACCTTCCCCAAATTTGTGCCTCGAGACAATCCTATCTTGGAGGTCTACAGACAATTCCTTTGACTTCATGCTTGATTTGTGCTCTGACATGAACTGTCAACTGTGGGACCTTCTATAGACAGGTGTGTGCCTTTCCAAATCATGTCCAATCAACTGAATTTACCACAGGTGGACTCCAATTAAGCTGCAGAAACATCTCAATGATGATCAGGGGAATCAGGATGCACCTGAGCTCAATTTTGAACTTCATGGCAAAGGCTGTGAATACTTATGTGCATGTGATTTCTCAACTTTTTTATTTTTAATAAATTTGCAAAAATCTCAAGTAAACTTTTTTCACTTTGTCATTATGGGGTGTTGTGTGTAGAATTCTGAGGAAAAAAATGAATTTAATTCATTTTGGAATAAGGCTGTAACATAACAAAATCTGGAAAAAGTGATGCGCTGTGAATACTTTCCGAATGCACTGTATATATATATATATATATATATAGCAGAATACCCGCGCTTCGCAGCAGAGAAGTAGTGTGTAAAAGAAGTTATGAAAAAGAAAAGGAAAAATTTTAAAAATAACGTTACATGAGTGTTAATGTAATTGTTTTGTCATTGATGTGAGTGTTGTTGTCATATCTATATATATATATATATATCTACACTGTATATAAAGTCAAAACTTGAATACATAAAGTCAGCGTCGGTATATATAAAGTTAAACTTGTTTCTGAATATATAAAGTCAAAAGTTGAATATATAAAGTCATCGCTGGAATATATAAAGTCAAAACCTGAATATATAAAGTCTAGTTAGATTTAGTCATCATTGCATAACTATTTCTTTACCATAGAAATTTAAAGACTAAATTCAACTTCCATTCCTACCAAAGATATTTCTAGGGACTAAATAGAATCTACTTATATCCAAATTTCGAGCTATTGAGCTGTCGCCTGCCTGCCTGAATAAGTCACCCTCGCTTCGCTCTTACTTTTTACGTTCATTTAATCATGGCTAGTGGCAGAAAATTTATAAAATGGAAGGAGGATTACACTGAGTATGGCTTTACCAAAACAATTATTGATGGCGAATCGATTATTCATAAAGATTCAATTGGTGATCTGTTTTTCTTTGTTAACCTCATATTTTTTCATACTTCTCAAACCAATTGGGTGTGAGGGTAAAATGAATCGGGAAACGCTGATCAATGTAATCGGTGTACCAGGAAATCATGCATTGACAGAAGTTCCCCTTTGCTTGGAATTGAAAGTGTGATTAAATGCATTATTTTTTAATGCGTTATGGAGCACATGCATCGAAGCTTCTCAGCTGTGCAGGTGCTAAGAAAAGGAAACATTTTAAAAATAACGTAACACGATTGTCAATGTAACCTTTTGTAAGTAGTGCCTGGAGGATTCAGTTTGGAGAAACTCTACAGACAGCGTGTGTATTAACTTGTGGATTTTTCTGTGAGTATTTGGTAGCAGCATCACAAAGTCACTTATGTAAGACGGCGTTAGCTTCGGAGCTCAGCTCAGACCGAAATTAGATGAATGGGAGGGGAGATGATGACGTGACTCCCCCCGCCTTAACTGTCAATCCCCCACAAACACAGTCTCTCGGAATTTGCATAAGCACAGCCCTTTACCTGCAATTTTAACTTAGTTACAAAGTGATCAAAACTCTCGTTTATATCATGCATCCTCTCATTAAACTTGTATCCCGCATTACCCGTGGGCATGACAAATGCCAGCGGCAGCGTGTCTATGAACTTAATTTAAACTTAGGTTTACACCGTCCTTTGTTTCCGAAGTAGCAGCACTCATGAATATGGTTGTATATGTAACTCGCTCGCTTATTATTGTTTCCCTGCCTTCTTAATTATATAATGCATGTTTTCTTCAGCGCTTTTTGGAGCGCTTCTTGGTTTTCTATGTACTGCGTTGACAGTCAGTTCACGTGATTACGTGGGAGGCGTGATGATGTCACACGAAACTCCGCCCCCCACGGCTTTCGAGCTCAACTCCATTACAGTATATGGAGAAATATACCTTCCAATTATGACCATTACGCGTAGAATTTCGAAATGAAACCTGCCCAACTTTTGTAAGGAAGCTGTAAGGAATGAGCCTGTCAAATTTCAGCCTTCTACCTACAAGGGAAGTTGGAGAATTAGTGATGAGTGAGTGAGTGAGTGAGTCAGTGAGTGAGTCAGTCAGTCAGTCAGTGAGGGCTTTGCCTTTTATTAGTATAATATATATATATATTATATATATATATATGTATTACAGTAGTTTTTTATATTGAACATGAAATGCACTTCTATTTTCACCATTATGTGTGCTCATTGTAACTAAAGTAGAAAATTGTTACTTAAAATATGGAAAAATGAAGGTAGTGGTAAAACCATCTAATTTATAAGATGAGTCTAGTAGGATTGGTTAGGACAGAAGTTCCAAAGTCAGGCTGGATGGCTCATATAATTTCAGTGAAAGACCACTTTGATGTTAATTATTGGAACAGACAAACAGGGAGAGAGCAGCATATGGATATAATATGGCCAAGCACTATACAGTCATTTGGAGGAAACAATGTAAAGACAGCAACCAGACTGAAATTGGAAGTAAGCATCACAGTTTCTTTGTGGGTTTTTCTACAAATAGTCTAAATTGGCTTAGTTTTGTTGTGTTTGCATATGATCAATTGATCAAATGATGCAATTATCAGGATCGCTGCCCCACGCTAATTCCTACCTTGTTCCTAGTGTTGCCAAGGGAGACTCCTGTCCCTTGTGACCCTGTGCTATATTTATCAGGTTCAAAATGTAATACAGTAGGTCTGCTCATGAAGCTCCATTCATATCTCTTTTGTGAGTAGTATTCAGAGTGGGATCCAGATAGATCTCTGTTACTTGAATAAACACACATACACTATGGTCTGAACACACACCAGAGCGACTAAGAAAAGAATGGAACATTGTGATTTGGCAGTCACAGACAAAGTGAAGCATTATGCAGCCATTTTGCTGTTGGTACAATGGCCCCCTCATAGCATTTGTGGTAAATAATTTGCTGGCTGAAAGGCCTGAAAGGATGTGCAGCATTGTTCATAATGGCACTCATAGTTTTGTTTTAATTCTCTCCTGGGTACTACCTCCATGGGGTTGAGAATGTGCTCCATTGCTGAGCCTGCCCTTTTAGTTAGCTTGTTGAATTGGTGGGCTTCTCTTGAAGCGATGTTACCAGCTGAGCACACTACAGTACAGAAAATCACACTGGCCATCAGAGCGATGTAGAAGATATGACGGATGTCAGTATTTACATTAAAACAATGCAGTCTTTAAGGAAAAAGCCTGCTCTGCCCTTTCTTATATATGTAGTTCCTCTTGTAATGGGATCATAGCAATGCACCACCTCTACATCCACTCCCTAAATAGTGACCTGGCATAGCATTTCTTTGGTGTAGCAGAAAAAAAAATGAATAGCCAGTTCTTTGGTTTGGCCATTGCTAAGTTGCAGACATTCCTGCAAATGATAATACCTGGTGTTATATTTACAGGACCTTTTTTCAGGTACAGAAGACAGCAGTTTCAGGGTAAGGTCGTTATGCTTGCTAATCCTGGTGCTACAGAGTGGTAATATGTTACCTGTTGGATTAGCACACATAAGTTTAAATGTTATTGTACTCTGTACGTGTGACAATAATGACTGTATGAGTAATGTATGTACGTAGTAATGACATTTGGTGGGTTTTGGGACCATGTTTGGACCAGGCCCTAGGTGCATAACAAATAGTACAGCAATAAATAATTATTTTGTTGTTGTTGGTAGATACCTTTTAATCATAGTGACCTACAAGGTCAGAACTGTTAACTTACATTTTTTATAACTGGAAAAAATAAAGATGAAGTGACTTTGACAGGGTCACACTGGAAGTCAAAAAATATGACTCTCAATCTTGATGTTTAAATCCACAGCCTTAACCACTATACAGTACAACATTGTCTATAGAGTCTCTTTAAATAAAACAACTAAATTTCCAGTGTCCATCCTTGGCCAAGCTTAAGGTTGTTGTCCCTAAATGCACAATACGGTCAAAAGAGATGGACTTACCATAGTACCACTGTGACCGTTTTACTAAGTAG
This sequence comes from Polypterus senegalus, assembly GCF_016835505.1. Lineage (NCBI taxonomy): Eukaryota > Metazoa > Chordata > Cladistia > Polypteriformes > Polypteridae > Polypterus > Polypterus senegalus. The sequence goes on from NC_053154.1 coordinate 113,688,462, forward strand.
GCATTACGCTGTGTTAGTATTATAATATAGTATAGAATGAGTTCTGAAACTCGGATAAGGTAGATACACTTGTCAGCAACACAGTTTAGACAGTCTAATTAGACTGCGACTGAAAGACTGGTTGCAGAAATGTACTGTAACAGTTCAGGACAGAGGATGGAATTAACTTACTCTAGATGATCTGGTCTGCATGTCATGTTAACATTGTGCAATGTGCCCAGTTCAGTAACATTTCTGAAATTTCTGAGTTCATTTTAGTCAGTTTTTTGATTCTGAATGTATCAATCAACCAGTCATCCAAACAGTCATTAAGTTAGTCGGTCATTCAATCAATCCATCTTTCAGTCAAGCAAATTAGTTCATTGGTCATCTGTCCTGATAGTGAAGCAATTTACCAGCCAGTGATTCAATTAATAAATTCAATCAATGGTTCAACTAATCAATTAACACTAGAATTACCGAAGCCTATGAAAAAACTTCTAATTCTGGCCCACCTTAAATCCCTTCGCACCTCTACCATTGGAGTCTTCTGTTTTGTAAATGCGTCACTCAGCACAAAAAGACAAGTGCTGTTATTTAAAAAAAAAATCAAAATTATCTAAATTTAGGCCTTTCCCATCTCCATTATCACTGAATATTTAATGTTAAGACACGCAAAGTGAAATTAGCCTCACTGAAGAATGTCAGAGGGTTTAAACTTTCTGTTTGCGAGTCTTGTGTATGTGCAATGGTTATACCTTCTCTTTTATTATGTTTAGTTATGTTGTTATTATTAGCAAATATGCCACTGTATACTTAGCTTTAACAAAGAGGAAAAACTCAAGCCAGCTTTCTTCAAGTCAACTTTTTTAATGTTGGACAGACTATTAGTTTAGGACTTCTTCATAATCTCCTGCATATATTTGGTTCCCATCGGAGAGGAGCTGGTGTAAATCAAGCCAAAGTGCAGCATCGTTGGCATTACTCAAGGGAAACATGCTTTTTTAAATTATAGTCTCTAGTCAATCTAATTTGGTTTTGATGCAACTGATGACAGAAGTAAAAAAAAATGGGAAAACAAATTCTACAACAGCTGTAACTTTATATCATTGTGAAAAGAAAAGAAAGTTACACCTTATTGAATAGAAATAAATATATTCACTCTGTCCACCATAACACAAGTTAAGCATTAACAATAATTTATCTCATAACTATATTTCAATAACAATTTGGTTATGCATCAGATTTGGTAATGCTTCATCACATACCAATGGCATTATCTCACAGATGAAAACCACATTAGCATGTTATGAGGTACACAGCCTAAATGAATCTTGAATGATTCCTACAACATGACTTAGTTAATTGCAGCTTGCTAACACTGGTTCTTTGCTGGTGGCAGCTCAGACATGTGCTTTTATTTATCTGCTGTAATCTTTTATTGATCCAGCTGGAAAAACCGATTGAGTCGATTGAAATATTCTGCATGCAGTGCTATAAATCAAACCTACTGAGAAGTAAAATACTATGTGTGTTTATCAGCAATACTTTTAAAATAAAGGGATTATATGTCTCCACTGCCCTGCAAGTGTCTAGGCTGTCCCCAGAAATGCTGGAAAAGAAAAATCAAGCTTGGCATACTCCCTCTATAATATTCAGTAGAGTGAATGTGACTCAACAAAGGTCAAAGGTCTGGTCAGAGGCGCACATCACCAGGTTTGAGAATAGTCTTCTAGTCTTCCATTGAGTCTATTTAGGTACTCAGATTGTTAAGTTGGAAAAATTACGCTGTTATGAGTGCCTCTGCTACATTCAAAAATACACATAAAATAAATAGACACCTCTCAGCTCACAAGTGGAGTGCACTTCATGTGATGAATGGTGAACACAGTGTCCAATACTGTACCTCTTACTGCCACCTGAAAGCAGGTTATTCTGTTGTATCTTCAGTCAAGCAATCAGTTAATATTTATTTAATATATTAGTAGTTATATATATATGTATATATACAGTATATATATTTATATATGCATACTGTATATATATATATATATATATATACAGTACATATATACAGTATATACACATATGTGTGTGTGTGTATATATATTGTCAGGGATGCCAGGGGCGACGACCCAGCCGTGACGCCCTGAAGGACCGGAAGAGGGTCTACGCCCGCCCTGGATCACGTGGGGGCCGCCACCCTGGTTGCTTTGGGGGCCATGGGTAGTGGGCTTGGAAGCCTAACCCTGTAGGGGCCCGTGGTCACCGCCAGGTGGCGCCCCAATGCCTTAGGAACCCTGGATCTCAGCACTTCCGCCACACCAGGAAGTGCTGGGAGGAAGAGAAGCAGGGACACCCGGAGAGCTTCCGGGAGAACAGCCGGCACTTCCGCCACACTGGGGCGTGTCAGCGGGAGATTGCCGGGGAGCACCTGGAGCACATCCGGGTGTGGATAAAAGGGGCCGCCTCCCTTCATTCGAGGCTGGAGTCGGATGGAAGAAGGACGAAGCAGAGGAGAGTGTGAAGGTGGCCCGAAGAAAGGTGTTGTGTGGCCAGGACTTTGGGGAACAGGGGTTTGTGTGCATTGACTTTGTAAATAGTTGAGTTGTAAATAAACGTGTGGTGGTGACATTACAACATGTCTGCCTGTCTGTGTCCGGGCCAATTCCACATCATATATATATATATATATATATATATATATATATATATATATATATATATATATATATATATACACTCACTCACTCACCTAAAGAAGGAACACCATACTAATACGGTGTTTGACCCCCTTTTGCCTTCAGAACTGCCTTAATTCTACGTGGCATTGATTCAACAAGGTGCTGAAAGCATTCTTTAGAAATGTTGGCCCATATTGATAGGATAGCATCTTGCAGTTGATGGAGATTTGTGGGATGCATATCCAGGGCAAGCCCCGTTCCACCACATCCCAAAGATGCTCTATTCGGTTGAGATCTGGTGACTGTGGGGGCCATTTTAGTACAGTGAACTCATTGTCATGTTCAAGAAACCAATTTGAAATGATTCGAGCTTTGTGACATGGTGCATTATCCTGCTGGAAGTAGCCATCAGAGGATGGGTACATGGTGGTCATGAAGGGATGGACATGGTCAGAAACAATGCTCAGGTAGCCCGTGGCATTTAAACGATGCCCAATTGGCACTAAGGGGCATAAAGTGTGCCAAGAAAACATCCCCCACACCATTACACCACCACCACCAGCCTGCACAGTGGTAACAAGGCATGATGGATCCATGTTCTCATTCTGTTTACGCCAAATTCTGACTCTACCATTTGAATGTCTCAACAGAAATCGAGACTCATCAGACCAGGCAACATTTTTCCAGTCTTCAACTGTCCGATTTTGGTGAGCTCGTGCAAATTATAGCCTCTTTTTCCTATTTGTAGTGGAGATGAGTGGTACCCGTTGGGGTCTTCTGCTGTTGTAGCCCATCCGCCTCAAGGTTGTGCATGTTGTGGCTTCACAAATGCTTTGCTGCATACCTCGGTTGTAACAAGTGGTTATTTCAGTCAAAGTTGCTCTTCTATCAGCTTGAATCAGTCGGCCCATTCTCCTCTGATCTCTAGCATCAACAAGGCATTTTCGCCCACAGGACTGCCGCATACTGGATGTTTTTCCCTTTTCACACCATTCTTTGTAAACCCTAGAAATGGTTGTGCGTGAAAATCCCAGTAACTGAGCAGATTGTGAAATACTCAGACCGGCCCGTCTGGCACCAACAACCATGCCACGCTCAAAATTGCTTAAATCACCTTTCTTTTCCATTCTGACATTCAGTTTGGAGTTCAGGAGATTGTCTTTACCAGGACCACATCCCTAAATGCATTGAAGCAACTGCCATGTGATTGGTTGATTAGATAATTGCATTAAGTGAGAAATTGAACAGGTGTTCCTAATAATCCTTTTGGTGAGTGTATATATATACACACACATATACTGTATATATGTATATATATGCTAGCTGTGTAAGCCCATGCTATAACAAGCCCAAGCTTCTAGAAACTATTGAAATCATCAGAAAAAAATTGAAATGTAGAAATGTCATGTAATTGAAAGGAACAGAGGTTTCATTTTGCCGACATGCTGGCCTCGTTTGAGTCGTGAACTGGGCCCTTCGTCTCACAGCATTATGATTTTTTATAAGGGAAACAAAATTACAAAAGAAAACCCTTGGATATTGATTCGATAGGAACGGCCTACTCGGAATCACTGTCTGAATAGTAATTATGTGGTGATGTAGGAGCATTTCTGCTTCTGTCCATTCACAGTCCATCTCGTTTTCACGACGCTGTCATTTCCTGTCACGATGTCTTCTCAACCTTTCTCCAATCTCGCAGGTTGCTTTGTGGCAATCCAAAGAGTAAGGCAATATACAGTACACGGAGCAATGGTTATAAAAGGGGGACACATAGGTATCCAGGCTCTTTAAAGCTTAAATAGGGATCACTTCACTGACACGTGAGCAAGCCACGGTACAAATGTGAGACGCGCAGCACTCGCCGGCTACAACGTAACAATAATAATTTCCGGAACGTGCTCTTACATTGTCATTCATTTTACCCACTGTCTTTCTTTCATTCATATGTTACGTAGGCACGTACCTTTTATCTTCGGCAATCTCATTCTTTAACCAGGCCTCTGGAGCTAACCAGCATAACAGTGTCCACCACCCCTTTCGTTATTCAGGCACATTTTTGACATCCGTGAGTAACAACAACATACTAAACTGGACTGTGGTCTACGCATGTGTGGAATTCGTGGACAAACAAAGATCAAGATCTAAATGAAGATCTCTTTAGTTAATTTAAAGCACAACAATTTGTTTAGTTTAAATGTCAGTGTTTTGAGGTGTGACTGGGGTATTACAGTCTTCAGTAGTATAAGCCTGGAGGAGATTCTTAATGCAATGCCTATGTTTTAGCTTTCTCTCTACTGCCATCTAGTGCTTCTTCTTATAATTCTTTCACGGACAAACAAAGGTCAAGATCCAAATGAAGATTTTATATATATATATATATATATTGTAAAAGATGAAGCAATAGACAATATCAAGGTTTGGGGTTTCCGGCCCCGTATATTGCAGACAATCCACAATATTGCAAAAGAAACAGGTCAAAATATAAACAAAATAGTTCATATGCGCGACGCCCTTCAGAGGCGTCGGCGGCCATTTTATAGAGGAGGAGCCGGAAGTGGAGGAAGGCTGGGAAGGAACCGTGAGGGAGGATGGGACTGCTAACGTAAGGAAAGATGGCGGAGGAAGGGCAGAAGTGGACGTACTGCGGGCAGGCTATGATGGCGGAGCGACTCTTTTTCTGGAAGACAAAGGAGAAAGGTTAATACCCCGCCACTCCCTGCTGGCGAACGTCTTTCGAAGCGCTTTAAGATCCGTCCACGGCCTCCTACTCGCGCATGCGTGACACGACCCCCCCTTAGCCCAAGACCGTCAGGTCGGGCGGACCTAACCGAGAGGTCGTGGACGCGAGAGAGGGCATCGGCATTGGTGTGAAGGCCGCGGCGGCGATAAGTGACCGCGAACCTATAGGGCTGTAAGTCCAGAAACCACCTGGTGACCCGCGGATTCGACTCTTTGTGGAGGGACATCCACTGAAGCGCAGCGTGATCAGTCACCAGAGTGAATTCGCGACCCAACAGGTAGTACCGGAGATAAGTCACGGCCCACTAAATTGCCAGGGCTTCCCTCTCCACTGCCGCGTACCTGGCCTCTCGGTCCAGCAGTTTCCGGCTTAGGTACATCAGTGGGTGTTCGACACCATCGATGCTTTGGCTCAACAAGGCGCCCAGGCCTGTGTCCGAAGCGTCAGTCTGGAGGGTAAAAGGCCGCCCAAAATCAGGGGTCCTTAATACAGGTGCTGACGTTAGGGCCTTTTTCAGGTCATTGAATGCGTGTTCCGCCTTGCCGTTCCATACCACATGCAGGGGAGCGCCCTTCTTTGTGAGATTAGTCAAGGGTGCTGCCCTTTCGGAGAAACGGGTGCGAACGGCGGTAGTACCCCGCCAGCCCCAAGAAAGCCTGCACCTGTCTCTTGGTATTCGGACGGGGCCATTCCAGGATGTCTTTGACTTTGGAACATTGGGGTCTCACCTGTCCTCGTCCAACAAGGTAGCCTAAATACTTGGACTCCTTTAAGCCAAAAAAACACTTACGGGGGTTAATGTGGAGGCCGGCTTTAGCGAGTGTCGCGAGGACAGCAGAGACCTGCAATAGATGCTCCTCCCAGGTGCCGGAATAGATGACGACGTCATCCAGGTAGGCGGCACTATAGGACTGGTGGGGCTTCAGCACTCTATCCACCAGACGCTGAAAGGTCGCTGGGGCCACGTGTAGCCCAAATGGGAGGACCTTGTATTGCCAATGTCCACTAGGGGTGCTAAAGGCCGTTTTTTCTTTTGCAGATGCCGTTAAGGGAATTTGCCAATACCCTTTCGTCATATCAAAAGTAGTCAAGTACCGAGCTGCACCCAGCCGCTCGAGCAGGTTTTCAATGCAGGGCATCGGGTAGGCGTCGAACTTGGAGGCCTGGTTTGGACGTCTAAAGTCATTGCAGAACCTCCAGGAGCCGTCCGGCTTGGAAACGAGGACGATTGGGCTGGACCAAGGTCTATGGCTTTCCTCGATAATGTCCATATCCAACATTCGCTGCACCTCCAGTTCCACTTCGGTGCGTTTTGCCTCTGGGAGTCTATAGGGCCTCTCCCGGACGATCACTCCGGGGTCCGTGACTATATCGTGTGCAATCAGCGAGGTCCGGCCCGGTGACTCGCTCACTACTTCGGGGATGGCGTAGACAGCCTGGGTTATCTCTCGCCACTGTAGGGGTGTCACCTCGTCACCGAGGTTAAGGGCAGACGTGCTAGCGAAAAGGGAGAGGGATCTACGAGTTTCGGGAGGCTCGTCCCTGTCCTTCCAGGGTTTTAACAAATTGCCATGGTAGATCCTCTCGCTCGGTCGACGATTAGGTTGCTTAACTAAATAGTCGACGAGCCCCTTTCTTTCCTTAACCTCGTATGGCCCCTGCCAATGAGCTAGCAACTTGGAGTTTGATGTAGGAACGAGCACCATCACTTGATCCCCCGGGTGGAACTCCCGGAGGACGGAGTTGCGGTTGTAACACCGGGCCTGCGCTGCCTGCGCACGAGTCACGTGGTCCTTTTTTAATTAGCAATGATGCTAATATTAAAAAGAAAAAAGAGAAAACACAAAAGAAAGGCAAAAAGTATGAACTTGATCATTCCATAATCAGTTAGCCTTTGTGATTGAAATTGAACCTACAAGCAGTCTTGCTCAGTTAGTTATTATCTGCATTATGTGATGTGAATTTCCTCTTGGGATTAATAAAGTATCTATCTATCTATCTATCTATCTATCTATCTATCTATCTATCTATCTATCTATCTATCTATCTATCTATCTATCTATCTATCTATCTATCTATCTATCTATTTATTATGAACACCTACTTCAGGTCATGATGTTTCTTTTATAGCAGTGGCCGGTAGGGAGAGGGCTTTTGGGTAGAACTGGAAGCTTCATCATCATTTTTCCTGAGGGTTCCCTCGTCCACACTTGCTGGAAGAGGAAGATAGGTTAGTAGCTGCATGCCAACCTTATTTGTACCTCAGTTTACCTTGTGAGCTGAGCCTTCCATATGATCCTATAGCACATGTGTGACACGATGTACTATAAATATCTCCATCAATCCATTTTTATATATATATTCCTGTTCCAAACTTTCCCATGTTAGTTGCATTCTAAAAAATATTCTTTAGACAAATTGGAAAACATTCATTTCTTTTAGAAAGATATGTGACTATGCATGCACTTCACAATTAAAAGAAAGAAAATGGAAATGAATTAGTAATAGCAAATCAAAAAACAATTACTACAGTTAATTAAAAAGTCAATATTCTCCTAAAGAGCAATACATTCTAAAATATCCTCAGGAGCAACTATCTACTATGGTAAAATAATGATTTTCTAAATTCAGATCTAAATTCTGAGATTGATTGGGTTTCTCTAATATTGGTAGGTACTGTTGATCGTTCTAGAGTTTGGGAGATATATAGATAAAGGTTCGCAGAATTTTAAGGAGGCCAGTGTCATGAGATTTTAAGGTATACCCTGGCATAGAGCTACTAATGAATTCTGGAAGATAAAATGAAGGTAAACCTATTATTACTTTAGATGTGAGGAGAATTTGAAATCACCTGTAGACTTAACTGTAATATAGTAAATGACTCAAGAAATGTTGTTACTTATTCATGTCTCTTAGTTTGTGATTATTGCTGCTGTGTTTTGAATTAAACATAGAGAAGTAAGTGAATAATTTCAACAGCCTGACCACAAAGAATTACTGGGGATTAGTCAGTTCTCTTTGACATAAATTAATAAATAAGCTTTTCAAACTTAAGAGACCTCTTAATTTTGCTATATTTGCAAAGTGGAGAAATCAGGCTTTAGAAAACTTATAAATAAAATGACTGATTTTTAAATCCTTGTTAAAGGTGGCGCCTAAATTTTGGATGGATCGATCTAAATTAGGAATAAGTATATTTTCCGCTGCCTTACTGTTCATAGAGTTAAGTGAATTTAAACAAATATAATTCTCATTCATCCACTGTTTTACATCAGCAAAGCAAGTATTTAATTAATGATGTAATTGAACAAGTATTATTTGTTTTAAATGATAAACATGGCATTATCCCAGAAATGAAAGTTACTATTGTGTTTCCAAATTATATATCCTAATTACAACTGGAAAAGAGGTGAAAGGACTGGACCAGTACTGAATACTCAGGAACACCATTTCTAACTGCAGACAGGAATTAAGAAATAAAGTATGTTACATTTTGTCTTCTCCTAAATTTTCTGCAAAGCATAGCTCTCTGTTTGCCAAGCCTTCATGTCTTCATCCCCACTTGTTCTGTAGCTATACTTCATTTGGTTTTTTCAACAGACTTCTTGAGTCAAGTTTAGAATACTGCTGCATGTCACTTGACTTGAACCAAATCCTGCGATTGCTTTCTACCTCTGCTATCTCACCAGCTCCCTATGTTCTTGAGCTCTCTCTGTACATCAATGTGGGAGGCTCTGTTTCTTTTTTGTTGTGTTTGTGCCTAAGGTAAATACTTCCCCATTTTCTTTAACTTTGTAAAATTTTATTTCAGCTTGTATTACATTAAGTTTTCTTTTTAATTCTGATAACAGTGTTGAGCTAATTATGTTTGTTCAATTCACTGTTTTTAATTCTGACATGTTTCTAAGACATTTTCTAACTTAACACTTTTATCATTTCCGTCAAACTAAATTCATACATATATTCTCAAGCCAGTTTGATGTAATTCTGCATCACAGGGGGCTGGCATCTGTCTTGGCAATACTAGGCTAGTGAAATAGACCCAGGCAGAGTGTCATACAGTACATTGAAATTCTTTTTAAATAAAATATTTTAAAATGAGTAGCTTTATACAAAATGAAGCCTGCTCAAATAATTGAATAAAAAGATCTGTCACCTGTGACATGTAGACTGTATCTCCAGCAGCGAGAGAACTGTTTAAAGTGCTTCCCCTCCATTTCCTTGTGTGCTGTTCTGACCTTAACCTCAATAAATGTTGCATTAACCAAACTCATTCAGTTACATTAATTAACTTGGAAAGCAATCACTGGCTTTTGACCCAAAGTAATTTGGGTCAGATGTTATTCACATAGGGACTACTTGCTGTTGTTAGTGATTGTATTCTAATGCTCTTATTTTATTTTATCTCCTTACATAGGATCATTTAATTCCGAAACTGTCCAGGAATTTTACAATTCAGAACTCTATCACATTCAAAAATAAAAGGGTGGAGTACAATCCTCAGCCCTGGACACAGGATGCACAAGTGCCAGAGGAGAGTGTCAGAGAGAATGCATGTACTGGTTAGTAATGAGGTGCAAAATAAATGCAGCAGCGGAAAGAGGCAGTGTGGCTGTAAAAAAAGGTCAGATGTATAGTTAGTTCCAGTAACTGAAAATGGTGCAATATCTATAGCGGTGAAACAGACTGCCATTTCTAGGAGTGATATGATTTTTGAACTACCAATTAAACACAATTCTTATACTAGTCAGTCAGTCATGTCAGTTATTATCCAACCCGCTATATCCTAACACAGGGTCACGGGGTCTGCTGGAGCCACTCCCAGCCAACACAGGGTGCAAGGCAGGAACAAATCTGAGCAGGGCGCCAGCCCACCACAGGGCATACACACACCCACACCCACACACCAAGCACACACTAGGGACAATTTAGGATCACCAATGCACCTAACCTGCATGTCTTTGGACTGTGGGAGGAAACCCACGCAGACATGGGGAGAACATGCAAACTCCTAATGATTTTCAAGCTATTTAATGGCTGAACAGGTAGTTGTTTAAGTGAACTGCTCAAGTGCTGGACTTTTACAATATATGAGAGGAAACATGATGTTTTGTAGACTGTTTTCTTTACTTTTGTAGACTGTTTTCTTTACTTTTGTAGACTGTTTTCTTTACTTTTTTGCCTATCTTAAGTACACAAAAAAACAACAAATATTGTCAAGTGTTCTATCATGTTAACAAGTGTCATTCAAGACAAAGTTGGATTGTAGGTGGGGGCAGAGAAGGATGGCTTGCAATCTGTAATCATAGGATTGTTATTAAAGGGTCATTTCTCTTCATTTCTTTGATGCAGATTGGCTTTCATCTTGTCATTAAGGTTTCCAGAACCTGTGGAGTTCGCCCAGTTAAATTATACCTGCGACATTTTTCTCTATATATTCTGTTTGCTTTGTGAAAAATGGGAAGTTAAAGAAAATAACCATTCAATTATTGTGAAGCATTGGGCATCTGATTGGAAATGTTTTATTAGTTCTCATTAAAATGCTTCTCTGGGGGTATGCTAGTCTAAACTTGAGGAGATATGGTTTTGCGTTAGAGAAGTGCTCTCAAATTATAAGAAGGAGTGTAAAAAATCTCTATTGTGCTTGCTTGGTGCTATAATAATTGTTAACAACCTAATGACTTGTAGAGGGTGAACATAACAGACCATTTAAAGTCTGCTAATAAGAATACACACAAATACTTTCAGAACTCGAATGCAAGCCCCATGTTAAAAATGTCAAGAATCGATGCAGCAGCATGAGTTATAAAGTGCATGGCCAACCCATCCCCTAAACACTACCTTGATTCTTGGGATTTGAGTTCTTCCATTAGCTCATTACTAGACCAGTGGCATCACCAGTTTACTGTTCTCTGACAATTTATGTAAAAATGGCTTCATTGTTTCATCATTTCACACTGTGATTTTTTTTTTTAAGCACCCACATGAAATCACACCTTTTACTATTAAAAAGATAGAAAACATTGCTGTTCCCCTTTAATGGTGACCTCAGTTTCCATTTAAAGCCACACACGTTAAAGTCAAAGTGTCATCCTCGAGCATGAAACAATGAAGTGATTGAGAAGACAGACGGACACATCAGAGTTTTACATAAGGCTAAGTAAGAGGTGAGCAGCGTGTCTATATAAAGCTCTTTAGGAATCGAGCGTTGCAGGGCAGCCTCTGGGACTTTGCATAGTTAAGTTTAAGTTCCTGAAAGGTTTCTTAAAGTTAAGCAAGAGGCTGTGTGATGGATTAGCTGCGACTGGTTTGCATTATTTACATGATGTGACATTGTCAAACCTTTATAATTTATTTTAGGGTCATGGGGTCTGGTACCTTTCTTGGCAACCGGAAGTCAGGAATCAGCCTTTGACAAGATGCTGGATCATTGCTGGGCTCACTCACTCCAACACACACACAAAGCCTATTTATTGTTGTCCATCACCCTAAGATGTTCTTATTTACATTTTGGGAAGAAAAAGTAAACCCAGAAGAGAAACCTGCACATACACAATGAGAACAATAATCAGGCAGTGAGTGGGTATGGGTTGTTGCTCAAACTATTTTTTTTCATGTTAAAACTTAAGCTTTTACTTCAGTTTCTTGTATTACAGCTATTCTTCCCATAGTCCAATGTTCCCTCTTGGTTTGAAGTATGTCCTTTATGCTAAAAATGAATTTAAAAAGAAAAGGCAGTCGACTCATTGCTTTGTAGCAACCTATACAGAATACTTTTACAATTGACACATACTAGTGCAATATTTTTATTGTAGTTTTTGTTGGGATAGAAAGTAGAAAGATACAAAACATATTTGCTTATGTAACATTCTTAGTTTGTGGGAAAAGTATTCTACTGGCTCAAACATATAACTGCTGCTGTGTCCTTGGCAAATCGGCCAGCATGCTCCATGATTAAAGAGAGCCGTCTCGGCAGTTAAGCTTCATTAGACTAACAAATGGCTTTCCATAAGATGCAGCCAAAATCTGAAACATGCTCCTTCTTTTCTCTCATCTCAGCATTCTTATTTTAAATTACATTTTATTTTTACAGTGTATAAAAAAGAGAGTGTCCTAAAATAATTAATTTGATTAAAAAATAATAATTTTAGTTGACACTCTAAAGATATGCTATTTAGTTAGGTGGCACCTCTAAACTGGCTTAGTATTGATACCCCCAACAGGATGTATTTATGTCTTAGCCATTACTGTTAGAACAAACTCCAGCGTCCTGCAACTGTGCAATGAAAAACACAGTTGAAAAAAAGGATGGATGGACTAAAATGCTATTTGAAAATAGAATCTCTTTAAATACTTAATTCAACTGACTGGACCCAGAAATATAACCTGCATTTACAAAGTCCAAATATTTAAAAACTGGTAGCAAGGAAGCATCAGCAGAGTGTAGACGGTGACGATATGGAGTGTGACATGAATGCAAACATTTAGCACAATTCAGACAACATTTCCAAGAGGGTACAGGATGGAGCAGAGTCCCATACCGTAGTCCTGACATGTCTATTTCCTTCTAAAACAAAGATCCTTACCTTAAAGAACCTAGATTTTTTTAACCCACATTTATCAATCTAATGCTCAGTCTATAAAAGGCTTTCTGTAGTCAACCATAGCAGACAGATGACCCAGGGTTAATTTGAACAGACTCCATGTGAAAGTGTGTGAGAGAGACAGAGCACAAAGGATCCTCTAAGAAGGCTGTACAGGTGTACTAGTTTGTTGCTGAACATAATGAAAACTGTCTGTTATTCCAACTACCTATCACGGTAATATTGGAGACCATTTTCAGTATAAAATGTGCCCATACCATTTTTCATTCCTGTTAGTTAGAGCTCACCCCCAGGAATCCTCTTTGTGACTTGCAGTGACAAATCAAAAACCGACATATAAATGAGTCCAAGCCTTATACTTAATGTGTAGTTCTTGAAAAGATGTATTTATACAGAAGTTAAAGTACTCCTGATACAAGAAATTCTGTGATATATGTCACATGATAAAGTTTATAACTGTACGAACTATAAGATGTGGTGTTGTGGTCCTGTATCAGTTGTCATTGTTGCCAAAGTTCCAAATTGCTCTGATGTTTCAGACCATGGACAGCAACAGTAGTTTAGTCTGAGTAGCAGAGTTGCCGATTCCCACAGCAGGATAACACAAAAAAGAGTAGAAGAATTCAATAAAAACAGGCAAGTGAACATTTGTAATGGTTAAAAGGCTTTTATTTTTAACAGATTACTTACACAGTAACAATATTAACAGCCAATCCAGAGCTCTACTAAAAGTTACAGTACACTAAAGAAATGAGCCTTCAAGCAAAATTTAAATGCCGTGAAACATGGGGCATCCATAAAACTCGATGAAAGAGCATGTGGTGGCCCTGCAACTAAAACATGATATCCTACAATTGTTTGATGTATCCTTGAAAAGCTTAGAAGGCTGGCATCTTGTGAAAAATAAGTGCTTTATAATTTTGGTGTATCTGTATGTCTGAAAGAGTACTTGACTCTACATTTTGAACACGGTTTGAATCGACATATTTCTTTCTGAAACCTCACTCTCTGGAATTAAAAAGACATTATATTAGCTTTCACTCTTCTGCATCTCCTTAATAACTGGAGACTTTATTTCCCAGTTGACTGTTTAGTGCATCCCCAATCATTGGATGCATGCCTTGAGTCATTTAAATGGATAAAACAAAATCTTTTATTGCACACTGCATTTAATAAGGAACAGCAAGTGAATGTGAAAATGAGGGGCAATGAAATATTTTTTTTGATGTGAATAGCCTCTCACTAGCCCTGGTTAATTACCAAGTTTAAAAATGATTCAAGTCTACTCATTATAATTGAAATTCTATCGTTGCTCAATTGAAAAGCTGAAAGTGAGTTGTGCATAGGAGCCCTCCTCACTTTTACAAAGAGTGGGATGAAATAGGAAAATCCAGGTGTGCTGCACATACAGAAATCTATGCTGAAAGCTTTATGTTTGCAATCAAGCCAAAGCGATTTGCACAGGTATTAGTTAAAGGTTGCAAAGTATTGTTTTTATTGTTATAGAATCTAATTGATGATGAAAATCTCTGACATGTTTTTTTTCTCAATTACGGTCTTCTCATCAGTTTATGCTAATATTTATATGTCAATTTTTCTAGGAGAATTAAAGAACAAAAGCTTAAAACTGGTGCAAAAAAAATTGCTCAAAATAATAATAATGATAGTACAATGGATTTGAATCAAACACCTAGCTACGTGTTGGAATATTCATATTCTCCCCATGTATAATTTTTGTTTTTGATTTTTGTGGAGTTTCAATGCAGTTCCTCTTGGAAGAATAGCTATAATACAATTACCATATATACTCACATATAAGTTGGGTCTTGAAACCCAAAAAATCGATCATAAAATCAGACTCGATTTATATGCCCATTAGAAAATGCGTTATATCTTCTTGCCACCTAATCTTGCATCAGTTTCTCAGACGCATCAAATTTTGTTGCAGCAGTACTGTTACCAATTTCTTTCACTACTTCAACGACATTTAATTTAAAAACAGCTTCATATTTGTTTCTGATCGAACATTCTATCGTAGATAAGGGATGCTTTTCCGATAAAGGTATATGACGATGTGAGATACAAATAACACAAATCAGTGCAAACGTTGCTTCGGAATAGTTTGGGTATTACCGTGTGGTCACGTAGGCACAATAGAGAGAGAGAGAGGTTAGGACCACGCGCTGATACAGCGCATTGCTGCACCCACATAGAAAAAAAAGTCAGTGTGCTCCATGGTTACTGTCTCAGGTGGGCATTAGCATATCATAATCTCTTTGACTAATAGCATGAGTTTTCCGCATTCGACTCATATGACTGACATTATAAAATACCAGAAATGATACAGTAAAATCAAGTTCCAACTTGAGTTCCGCGAGTATGTACAGTAGGCGAATAAGAGAGTCCACTTTGGCCCTATGTGGGTGTATATATGGAGCGTAAACTCTGGTAGACTGATGCCTGTTCTAGGGTTGGTTCTTATCTTACACTTTCAACATGATAACATTTAATGAAAGAATGTTTTGTGGAAGTGTTTTCTACATTATTAGAGTGTCAGAGGTTGAACATATGACCTGGAATCCAAATCCAAAAAAGCAGCAACGTCCATACAATTGTGATAACTAAGATAAAAAGAGCAACTAAAGATTTGTGGCTAAGAAGACGCTAACATTGGAAATAAAAAAGTGAAGCTTTTCATTTTTTATTTGAGAATGAATCTAGTGCAGATCCTCCCCGTAGCATTGCAATAAGGAAGAGTACATGGTGTCCAGACTATCACAGTGTTTGATAAAGTCATCAAACCCTGATAAAAAGAATGCAAAAATTAAGAAAATAATTTAAGAAACTGAAAGAGTAGAAAAATTACCAAAATTCCAAACTAGCCCAATGCAAATACAGATCATGACATCCCCCAGTGCTGAAAGGATAGGCAGTCACAGTTACCCTGACTCCCTGATTTGGATTAAACTGGTTCAAAAATGTAATGTTATCTTACCAAAAACAATTGTGAATGTGCAGTAAGGTGTTTCATAATACTTGCGTCAGTTCAGTTTACAAGAAAGTTACATTTCTTTATCTAAAGATTGATGGTGTAATTGTTATAATTCAGAGCTGAATCCCTGGCTCAAAGGGGCTAAGGCCACACAAACACAGGCTTTATTGGCCAGTAGGCCTTGAGCCACCTCAATATATATAACAAATAATCATTCAATATTAACAAAACCCAGAATAAAACACATAAATACATATATAACAGTAAGGACATCAATGTGTTTCCAGACAGTCAATTCAGAATAAATAATTACAGTGCACCACATGCAGAAAAGAGTTGGTAGTGTGTGTTGGAGGCTCATGGATGCACTAGACCCCAAGATTTCTGCCAGTAGGGTTAAAGGAGAAGAGTCTATGTAGTGTCCCAATACCCAACCCTATCTTGGCACTCCTGCTGCCACCTTGCAGTGTCTTCAAAAAGAGAGAGACCTTCCTACACCTTGGCAGTACACCTCACTGAAAACACATAAGACTGGCCAACCTTCCATCTACAGGCTCCAAAATCCTTTGTTTCTTTCTGCGTGTCCCAGGAAATAAGTCATTATCACTTCATTTGTAGGTTGTTGTTGTGTGCCGCCCTAGCAGTCTATTCTTTTTTACCTGTAATGGTGAAATGTTAAGTAAAATTAACTATGTACATGCATACTATGATCCCGGCAGACAAAAATTTACAAATGTCTGTGGCATTTAACCTGTTCTGCTATTCAAAGCAAATAGAAAACCATAACGGCTGTCTGTGTCCATCTATTTGAAAGTTATCCACACCTGAACTCCTAATGTGTTCATATGTTCCTGAAGCCCACAAGCGAACCCCAAAGAGAGCTTTCAAAGGCAGATCAGACAGTTATTTCTGTTTTTATTGCCAACAGTTTTAATCTCCAGTGATCCAAGAATGAACTAAAGTATAAAACACTGTTAACCATGCAAGAACAAAGCTGCCATTTGGCCCCCACAGCATCTCTTTTCTACCTGAGACATCAGAAATCTTAAACATTTCCCAAGTTTGTTTTTGCTTGATATGGAGAGGGATGTGGATTGCTTGTAAAACTGGAAACAGCAGCAATGTATACACCCCATGGTTATTATGGTTAGAAAACTAAATGGGCATTTATATAATCAAAAAAAATAAATAAAAACTGAGTGAAAAAATAAAAGATAAGCTAAAATTTAAACTGCATAAACTAATGTCAAAGACTAATTGAAATAAGATTAAAATTGGTGCGAAAAAACCCTTGTATTTCTATTTTTAAATAAACAAATTGCAGGCAGCCTACTGTTGACCAGCGTTTAAGGTACATGCACATACAACATTATCAAATAACACACAAAGAACAAGTCAGGAAATCTCTCTGCCAATGGAAGGGTGGCACAATAGCCCATCTTCTGGTACCCCATTATTAAAACTTGGCATAGAAAGCACATAAGCAAATCCTTCAAAATTTGACATTTAAGTGACCCAAATAGTTTCTCTTATGCCCACCCCTCTTGAATGTTATTTACATACAGTTTAGTGGTTATTCACTTTGAATTGACTTTGTTTTGTGAAACACACCAAGGCACATCTTAATCTCCAAATATTTCAATAAATGACCCTGAGTTGAAGAAAGAATGAAAATGTTTGATCTAAGCGTGAAATATTGAATCATGGAAGAGCTTCAGAGATGGCAGCTTAAGATGAAATAGGTCCACAACATTCTAAAAATTACGTTGTTTTACTTGCAATAATGTTTGAATTATAACTACTGCACCTCTGAAAGTTTTATCGTTAAAACTAGGAGGATGTGGCGGGCACAGAAAGCAGTGGAACAGGCAGAAGTAAGACTGAGACATGTTGGTAGGCTTGGTGACACTTGGAGCTGGGTTTGGTAGCATTGCAAGACCCCGATATGATAAAGCCTGGGGCACTGAGAGACATCAACTAATCCAGGAGGAGATCCGTGCAGAGATGGAAGAGGAATGGTGTAGCAGGGCAGGGGCTGTGTGCCACCAAGAGCTTGGATCATTTGGGAGCATATACCTGCCCAAAAGATCACAGGTGCAGAACTTTGGAAATCAGAACCAGTAGGGTGTATGATAGGGGTACTCAAACGACAGCAATTCGGACCACCAAGACGTTTTTGCCGGACCGCGACTGTCTTCTGCTTAAGTCAAATGTCCGAATATAAAAGCGCCAAAATTATTGTTGTTTTATTATTTACTCTGTAGCAGGGTTGCCAACTGGCATTTTGTATGCCAAATAACTGAAATCTGGCATTTTTGAAAGCTGTTTGGCATATAACATTTGCATTTGGTCTACTGGCATTTTTTTCGTCTTTTTTACAAGCCGTTTGGTCTATAAATTTTTCAGTTGGTCTGTTCACTTTTTGCCTGAGCTGCTACTGGAAAGCTAATGTAACATGTATCAGTAGATTCGGCCTTCGTGCATTTTTGGTATTATTCGGTGATTAGGCGGACCTGTTTTCTGTTTATTTGAATTATTTTCGGTTGCTCTAGTATACGCAGTGTCGTGTCGTCCGCTCCGTTGATTTTCATTTTTTACGATGTAATTTGTCTCTGCAGCATCATCTGTTCTGTTCTTTTCTTGAAGAGATGTCTGCAGAATTTGGAGACTTGCTGCTTCACAATGATGTCAGAAGGTTAAGCAAGGGCCGTGTGTTGGAAAGGTTCTGGAATCTCCGTGAAGATGTAGCTGACTTCCTGCAGTCCTAGAATACAAAGAAAGCTGCGGAATGTTTAACATTTAAGACAGTGACAAGGTCGCACTGCTGGCATTTCTTGTTGATATTATGGGACATATAAATACACTGAATTTGTCACTTCAGGGTGTAGACAAAACCGTTGTCGAATTGCAAGAAAAATGTTGTGCCTTTGAAACAAAACTGAGCATTTTCATCAGTGACTTGGAAGGTGGCAAGATGCTGCATTTCCCAAACCTGAAGAGCTGCATGACAGCTGATCAACAGGCATGTTTTCAGTTGATTTCCACATTTCTAGATCATTTGAAGGTCGAGTTTGATGAACACTTTAAGGATTTCAGAAAACTGAAGCCTGTGTTTTTGTTTGTTGCTAATCCTTTCATTGTCCAGCCTGACGGTGAATGGACATCTGTGGCTGCCTCAATTTTTCCGAACTCAAACCCTTCACTGTTGCAAATGGAAGCAGCTGATTTGCAAGCATCTCACGTTTTGGAAGCAAAATTGAACGAAGTCGACATAACAATTTTTTGGTCAAAGTTTGTTCCAGATTCTCAGTATCCTCCTGCAAAGAAACTGGCGATTTCTGTGCTCACTATGTTTGGTTCAACATATTCTTGTGAGTGTGCGTTCTCCACTATGAACACTATCAAGACTAAACATCAAAGTATAATTACCAACCAGAATCTCAGGAATGCAATGAGAATTGCACTGACTGGTTACTCACTGGACTATGCTGCCATTATGAAATCGAACTAACAGTTTCACACTTCACACTGAGTGACAATCATTTACGTACCAACTGTTGTAATTGGTGTGTTAATTGCAAGTAATCATGTGAGTTTTTTGAATTGTTTTCCATGTTTTGTGCATGTCTTGGTCTTCTGTAAAAATTGTATCATTTGCGTTGAATCTATTACTAGCCTTCTACAGACCTACACCTACAGTCCTACAGATCTACATGGTAAAACTGGGTATAGTGGACCTTGATGGATGGTGGTGAAATGAAAGTGGACCAGCATTCAAAAACTTTGAGTACCCCTGGTGTATGATGTCCGTCCAAGCCCGTGCATTGCTGGGGTCTAGCTGATACCCCTGCATGCCCACTGTGCAAGGCAAAATGTTCTTTGGAGCACATCTTGAGTTGTTGCCCAAAAACCTAGGGAGAGGGGAGGGATAGATGGCACCATGAACAAGTGCTGAAGGCAGTAGCTGACACAATCTACACGGGAATAAAATGTGAAAACATAAATGCACACTGGCATGTCAAAGTGTGTTAATGCATATGAACTGTGTTGATGTATAATGATATGCTGATCAGCACACTCTTTAATAATGAACCCCTTCATTAGACAGTAAGCCAAAACATTTGCTTCTGTGTTCTTTCAATTTCTAGCTTTTTATCAGTGGTACAGTGCTTTCTTTTTTAATTTTGTACTGTTTTTTCGTTTTTGAGAGCTAACAATTATGTGTCTAGTTGTGAATACTGCCTGGCACCTGGTGGTATCGAGTTAGCCTCTAGCGAATTAGATGGATTTGAACATGAATGAATGAGTAGTAAATCCATTCAATGGATGGAAAATATCATTTATTAAGCCAAATTAAAAAGGTTCTGGCTGGCTATCACTTTTGCAATTTTAGAAAAGTTTCTTTACTATTAGACTCAAAATCAAGCACAGAGTTATTTTTGTAGCCATTTAAAATAAGATTTGAATGATTCTACATAATCTATTTATATGTTATATGCTATTAAAAAGGCTTGCTGCTATGTTTCTCAACTTTTTCTAATGAGAAACATACACTGTATCTGTTTAGGCTGATGAATAAATGAATGTATTGTGCCTGATTAGTTTACAAATACCACTGTAATAAATATTTATTTTCAGGTGTGTTCTGTAATGCATAAACAATTTAAATGATAACTTATGAATAGATTATATTACATAATTGTTAGCAGTACTTACGGGGTAATGTAACTGAACATTTTTGTTCACACCAGCACACAAGTGCACCATTGATGACATGGTGGATGGATTTGTGAAACTCAGTTAAAGAGAAAGAAGCCATTAAATTTTAAAGCACACTTAAACTGTTGTCATAAAGATGTCAATAAGGTCTGTGATGTGTTGAAAAGTACAAACCTACTGAAGAAGGTAAAATGGAAGGCATAAACTTGAATAAACGTGAATAAACTTTAACTTTCTCTCTGTAAAAGCTGCTTTCTGTTCACTAGAATTAATCAAATAAAAAAAGAGAAAGCACCCTGGCACAGCTATTTGTTTAATGCATAGGAGGTTGTACAAAGTACCAATCTTCATAGGGCACTATGAAAGATTTGATTTGTAGTTTTAAAAACCTAATTAAATAGTCTGCTCCTTGAAAAGATGGACACTGCTACAATGCACTTGACACAAATTTTATAAAATGTTCAGAAGATAGCTCCATGTATAAATGGCTTGAACAAAAATAGCCTAAGTGATATCTCTGTATCTCTACAGTCCCTTTGTCATATAGACACAGTGTGCATTTTTCAACCATCATCCAACAGACAATTTTAAGCTATAACAAACTCTAAATTGAAATGATTCTCTCAAAATAAAAAATATATTGATGTACTGAAACCTATCAAGGTCAGCCATCAAAAATAAAAACCAAAATAGAAATGCTCAAAAGTTTATAAAGCTAAATTGAACTTAAACTGAAAATGAAATGGTGTGATGAATAGTATAGAAATAAACAAATAATAAAAAAGGAACTGAAATAATCATGATACCCCCACACAGCTACTAACTCTGTACATGGATCAATGTCTGCTAATGATAATCACCTAGCGCTGTAATTCACACTGATTTGTTATAAGTGTGCTTTGGCAAAATTTAGAACTGTCCTTGAGATGAGAGTACAACACTTCACCATTAATTTATTCAATGCTTTTCCTTTAAAGAGTAAGTACCTGTTCTTAACCTACATCTCATACATCCTGCCTAGATAGAGCTAAAATATTCTGAAGCGTTAAATGTCAGGAGAAGGTTGCAAAAACAGATATGAAAAATGTCCAATTTATTGCTCACTAATTATGGATGATATTTCTAATTTTAAACCCTCTTGTATTGAAAAGAACTCTATCCATAAAGCATTTCATAATCCAAACAAATGCATCAACCTCAGCTCTTTCCCCACACAGTCTTGTAATATCTGCTGTGGCAGATGGCTGGGGGGACAACCTGCTTTGAAGCTCAACCCTGTAGGGGCCCGTGGTCACCGCCAGGGGGTGCCCCAATGCCTTGGGAGCCCTGGGCCTCAGCACTTCCGCCACACCCGGGACACCCAGAGTTGCAGGGACACCCAGAGTGCTTCCGGGGATACAGCCGGCACTTCCACCACACTGGGGCATGTCGGTGGGAGATTGCCGGAGCACACCTGGAGCCCATCCGGGTACTTACAAAAGGAATGGAGGAAGACAAGGTCTGGGAGGAGGCGGCCTGAAGAGAAGTGAAGGCATTTTGTTGTGGCCAGGATTTTGGGGACCTTAGGGGTTGTGTGACACTTTATTCTGTAAATAGTAGTTGTAAATAAACGTATGTTGGTGCCTAATAACATGTCTGCCTGTCTGTGTCCGAGACTTAGTCCACACTGCACAGCAGAAACAGTGGGCACACTTAAAAGAGTAAAAAAACAACAAAAGATTACACAACATTCAAGTCAATGGCCAGGGAAACCAGCACATTTCTGGTAATTATATAAGAGGAGGAGGCTGGTGGCATGCACTGATAACATGTTGCCGCACCTACCACTCTAAGAACCACCTGGATTGGGATCCAAGTGCAGCAGGTGACACCATGCTGGAACTCGCCAAAAATTAGATTGATCCGAACGTATCGCCTTCAAGCTCTTTCTAATTTTGCTTTAATTCCTCTGTCCTTTAAACATGTTATAAAGAACATTGCCTTTCTTTCCAGTTCAGAGTACACAGTAACCCATACCGAACCTGTTAAGAACAAGATAAATCTAGGAATGTGAGTGAGACTGTAATTTGCTCTATTACTTGAAATACCCAATATAATAAAACATTGTCTAGCCTGCCAAATAAAGTTCAGGACATCACCATTGGGCTCAAAGAAGGAATACATTTTCAATTTCAATTTACAAGTCTATGGCTCTATCCCGCAGGGGTTACTAGCTCCCTGGTTGGAATAAGTTCTTTTGGAATTGCGGCATGTTACATAATCCGAAACTATATAGATATAATATAAAAAGGCGATACCCCTCCCTTAATGATACGGCGGTAAGAAATCACATAGGAGAAAAAACTTAGCTTTCTTTAATGATGGTTTACGCAGCATAACAGACGAGGAAGCCATGAAAAAACTTTGTGTAGAGTCTGCCATTTTCGTCACTGCATTGGAAGGATTTTCTGGATCGGATGATGGTATCTTCCATCCATTCGTTGGCTTCAAAGGTGTGCTGGGCAATGTTCTGAGGCTTTATACTCTTTCTCCATGTGCAGGCCCCCACGTAGATAAATCATGTCATTCAAAACAAGGAAAAGAAGATCCAATGTCATGCTGACTCTGACACACAGAAATAGTGCACGTTGCCCATTTCGCAGTTTGTCCTTAACTTGTCTTGTCTTAAGATGCTTGCCTAGCAATTCTAAATGCTGTACTAAATCTGGCTTTGTTTTAGCTGTAAAGAAAAGAAAAGTAGATTTAAAATATTTGCACTGAGAACAGTGACATATTAAACTTATATTCTGATTATAATGGCTAGGCCAATTCATATGCATACCCACTTCCACACTCACACTTATCTAACATACTGGGACCAAATACTGGGATAACAGAAAAAAGGAATAATGACAAGAAGTCTAAAACTAATAAAAACATTAAACGTAAGTAAAGATTTTGTTGGGAAAAAAGGAAATTAATTTATTTTGAAAGTTTGTCTACTCAAACATGTTATTCAAGTGATTCTTTATTTCATGAGCAGGCCACATGAAGTTCTTTGTGGCTGTTTTTGCTTAACGCAGGTTTTTGAAACATAATGGTCTAAGTAATGTAACTGATTGTCATGCACATATAAATGATCATCCAGTCATTTCTTCTTCAGGCATTAATCTTTGCATGTCTAATTAATCTTTGCATGTATGTTTAGATAGATAGGAATGTAAATAGACAGAACTTTATTTGTCTTCATGGGGAAATTTGGATTTTTACAGAAGTTCTTTAAATAAACAAATTCATAAATAGATAAATAAATATATATACACCCACACTATGTTCTGAATACACATCAGAATGGCTAAAAAGCAAGAAAATTAAAAAAAGAAAAGTTCTGACTTGGTAGTCCCAGTCACAGTGAGGCATTATGCAGGTGCATTGCTGTTGGCATAAAGGAGCCTCAGTAGCGTTTCTTGACACACTGAAAGTCCTCAGTGTTTGTGTGTCAGAGAGAGGATGTGCAGCATTGATCATAATGGCACTCAGTTTTGTTTTAATTCTCTCCTTTGTTGCTACCTCCAGGGAGTTGAGAGTGCACATCATATCTGAGCCTGTCCTTTTAATTAGCTTGTTGATTCTGTGGGCCTCTCTTGAAGTGATGTTACTAGCCCAGCACACCACCGCATAGAAAATTGTACTGGGCATTACAAAATTGTAGAAGATTTTAAGGATGTCACTTCCCACATTAAAGGAAAACAAGCTTGCTCTGCCCTTTCTTATATAGTCTATCTGAGCTATAAGACCAGTCCAATCTGTCATTTTTGTGGACATTCAAGTACTTGTAGGAGTGGACCATCTCTTTATTCACTCCTTGAATAACCAGCAATTTGGTTTTGCCGATGTTAAGATGCAGACAATTCTCTTTGCACCACCATTTCCCCACCTAACTCCTATACTCTCATCCCTTTTATCAATACACCTCATAAATGCAGAATGATCGGACAGTTTCTACAAGTAACAAGACCTGGTGTTGTTTTTATAGTGGGAGGTGTACAGAGTGAAGAGAAAAGGAAACAGGACTGTTCCTTGTAGTGCTCCAGTGTTGCCCACATCCATATCAGAGACATACTGTAGTCCTTAAGTCTCACAAACTGCGAACTGCTCGACAGCCAATTACCCAGGCCACCATATACTCATCCACCAGCATATATGTGAGTTTACACCTTAACAGGAATGTCTGAATGATATTGAAGCCACTGGAGAAATAAAAAAACATCATGCTCACAGTGCTGCCAGCTTTGTCCAGGTGAGAATAAGCCTTGTAGAGCAGATATATAATGGCATCCTTCACTCATGTCTTTGTCTGATAAGCAAACTGCAGTGGGTCCAGGTGGTCTACTATAAGAGGATTCGTATAGTCCAGGACCAGTCTCTCAAAGGTCTTTTTATGTAGATGTATTGTTTTACTACTGAAATGTATCCACCTTGATCCTTATAAACAGTTCATATATGTTTATGAATTTCACTTCCTCATAACAAAAATTACTTAAGTAAAATGTTTTCCATTGTGATAATCCTAGAGCTAATAACTCACTGGGCAACTCAAGTGACTGCTGGCAAGTCATTTTGGCTTTGCTCCAGTTTAATTTCACCATGCTAGAATTTGCACCTGGATCGTGTAATTTGTAAAATGTACCTTGCAAAACTGCAAACTGGAAACGAAAAAGGTGCCAGCTGTCAGCAGTGGTGATCATTTACTGCGCTCAAGGTCAAAATTCTCTGAGTGTGGGGCGACACAACCCACTTCATAAATTTCTTCTGCAAACAGTCACAATCAATACACGGTGCTTGATAGAGCTAAACTGAAATTAGTATAGATTTTCTGTCCTTTGCATTTCTAAATTATGCACACTATTCAGTAGTATTTAATACTGCAGCCGTTTTGCCACTCCTAAAGATTTTGTAATAAAGCTAATGAAAATTATGGTAATGGCACAGCGATCAGGAAGTTTCTGCTTGCTTCGGTTCACTACCACTTCACTTTAGGCAATAATAACCTATTACTGAGGTTGGTTTTAATGAATGTAAAACATTTCAAAGGGGGCTTTGGGAATATGAGATTTCCATATTTTTGGTTAAAATAAAATTAGGTTTGATATTTTATATATAAAAATGTGAAGAATCAAATGTAAGTGACAGTGCAACTCAGTGTGTGCTAGTCAATATGATCTTATTGCTGAGGCTTCCTTTTGTTTTCATGCTGCCTAATGAAAGCAGATTGCTTTCAATTTTCTCATTGAACTTTTGCCACAGTGGTGTTAAAAAATTTAAATTGTAGCTTTTTGTTTGTTACAAGGATTTCACTGATTGCTGGTACACCGTTGACGTGAGAACTTCCAAACAAAATGTATGCATGACTTAACAGCTTTGCAAACCACATAGCAGATATCATTTTGATTTTACACAGTATCTTTTCTTGAATAACCCTATGATTCTGCTTGTACAGTGCCTTAGTCCTGTTGTTGATGTACACAAATAGATAAAGTGCTTCACTCAAACGTAAGAAAAGGCTGGGGACTGGACTGGCAGCTTTCTGCTTTGGAGTTCAATAATCCCTTTGGCTTGTTCAGTATGTGAGCAGCTCACTGCTTATGGTGGGATGTTAAATAAATGTAATATTTGTCTTTTAGCTATTTAAGCCTACACTAATTTTAATGCACTTTGTGCTTTGATGATACAGAGTTCTGATTTTTTGGGTGTATATTATGTAATCAAAACCTTGTTTGTTCTTTTTGTTTTCTTTTTTTCTAACTCAGCCACTATAGAGAGTAAGGGAGAAAATGAAGAAACTTCAGTAAAATTGTGGACGGAAACTGTGGCACACTTTCTCTTTGTTAATTCACAAGTCAAATATCCTAATGTTACAAGTCAGTTAATCAATAGTTGCCACAATCAATCAAGCAAGTAGAAAGCAGATTTCCTAAAACTGGCTATCTATGCCTTCCATTCTTTACTGGGCCTGCCTAGTCTATGATGCCTTAAAATGTCCTAAATGATGCCTAAAAATCGCACTACTTTAACTCTTTCAGGGCTGATGCCGACTTTTGTTGAAATACAGGGGGTAGAGGACAGTAATCGGCTGTAAGCTACGACAAAACCCGCCCTTCCATTTAAGTTCAACTCTCTTTGCTAGAAGGAGAGTTAAGTAGCTTTGCTGATTTGACCTCGATTCCCTGCATGAGTAGCAAAGAGCAAACAATTTTTAAAATGGCATCGAAATCTGGCGAGAAACTAAAGTGCATATGCAAATTAAAAAACCCCATGGACCTTTTACGTATTATCGCTGAATCAGAATATGACTTGTCGGACTTGGAATTTAATGCAAGTGATCAGGATGGAGATCGAAAACAAAAGTGAGGTACCAGCATCAGCTGATCAGTCCCCAGCTGATCTTGTGGTGCTGAACACGTTTGGGTAGCTGATGCGCCTACGGCAGCATTCGCCTGGGAGGACCACCACTTATGATGATGACAAGAGGTACAAATCATATTGCGTCACACTGCGACTCCCACCGCTGCCCACCTGCTGTGCAAAGACAACCAAGGCAGCCAGCCCACTGTGCATTCCTGCTGGCCATCGAGGTGTCCGCGCGCAACCACAGCACGTAGCAACAGACATTTTAGGTTGGTTTATGTGTGAAACCATTGCTTTGTGTGCTTTTCAGAAAACTAAGTTTTTTGGAAAAAATAATCAGTCCTCAAAGAGTTAAACACATTTCCCTATATTGCAGAATATACTTGATTTTCAGACATCTAAACGGCCTCATAGCTCCTTTGTTCAGCGTTGACATCTTGGCCTAAGCAGTGCCTTGCTGGAGTTTGCCAGTCTCCATGGTTTTCCTCTGAATGTTCTGGTTTTCATCTCACATCCGAAGGTTTTGTGTGTCATGTTAATGAACTCGTGTAGAAGTAGTCCTATGTAAGTGAGTCTCAGTATGTGCACAGAGTACACAGCCACTCTAAGTTTGGTGGGGTCTGAATTTGGAATGTGACAGACATTTCTGCATTTTTATTAAAATGTTTTATAATTAAAATTCTTGCTGTAAATAACTTATATAAGTTACTTACATAGTAATATTTGAAACATTGTTCAATGTGTGGACCTGCTCCTTCCAAGTGGGGAACTGGAGCCTCATCAAGTGAGCATAAGTATAAAGCAAGATGGGAGGTGTGCAAGACAGTTTTATCCCTGCTGGGCAATTAGTACATATTTGGACTTAAAAAAGTCCCCTGAGGAAAGTTGAAGTGAGGAGGGAAAACATCCTAGCTTCCACAGAAGCAGAACAAAAAGTGCAAATGTTTTGAGACAGTAATGATTGTCACAGAGACGGACATGTCTTTGTTTTGGTAAAATGTGACAGAAGTGCAGAGTTCATAGTAAAAGTCAATATTCTGCTTTCCGCTCATAAGTCTTCGTAGCCTTTTACTGGACCAGCCTCACATACTGTATGGCATTCACTATTACCCCCCACCTACAACCCTGTTACTTTACATTACACTTGGGCTTCATTGCAGAAGAAGCATAACTAAATCAAAGATTACTCTTTGTGACATTTATTGGTGATGGTAATGGACTGGCATATGATAAGGGTTGTTAACTTTTCATTTACTATCCCATCCTGACACAAATGTAGTTGTCTGGCTATTCCCCTGATGACAATATATTCAAGTTAAAATACACCAGGTCTTGTGTGCAGCCTTTTATTACCAGACCAGTGAGCTTTTATGTCAAAAAGATGCAAGCAGTTAGGTACTCACTCGCTGTTTTTTTTTTGGTATGTACAGTATCTAGTGTCTCTTTGCTTAAATCAAGCTGTGATGCAGTTGGTGGTCGGGTACAGAGCCATTTTCACAGTTAACGCCCGAGGGATCCCTACCAAGGCCACATTGCTTACCACAGCAAAACTAGTCACATTCAGGAGTTTTGTAAACTGTTACAGAATAAATGATTAAACAGTAGAAAGAGTGGTGGCATAGTAGCTGCAGAATTCTGGTCTTTTCCCTAATGATGTGGAATGTGCATGATGTTCCCATGACAAAGTGAATTTTTCTCTGGCTACTTTAATTTTTCTCCCCTGTACTAAAGATGTGCATTTTAGATTGATTGGAAAGTCTGTCCATAGTTGGTCCATGCTTTACACCCAGTGTCTACTCACACTTAAGCTAATAAGTCAGCTAGAACACAGAGAAGCAGCAATACTCGTATAAACATTGTGAGCAGAGGTAGAACTAATTCTGAACAGCTAGAATCATTGGGGTACCAACCTGGCAATCCCCATTTAACTGACGCAAAAACAAAAAGCCAAAAGAATGTGCTGTGGTACAAAAAAAAAGAAACTGACCTAAAAAAACGCGGGGTCTTCTGCAGGTTTTGCATTTTTATGGTTCTCTCTCAGGAGCTCATTTAGACTCAAATCGAGATCACAAATGAGATGCCACTTTCGGGGGTTTCTCACTTTGATATCCTGACTGGGAGTTTGCTCAGGCCATCACTTGTTGGGCTGTGGGGAAAAGAGAATGAACATTTATTTAAAGGTTTATGAAATATTCACAAGAATGAATAGAAGTACTAAAAAGAAGGTAATGCTCTGTGTTTGTTTTTATGTATTTATGTAAAATTGTTTTTGTCCAAAGCAACTTAAAACGTTTTTTTTTTTTAAACTGAGAGTCAGATTAAGGAAATGGTAAAACAAATATGGAGTTATAAAATGAAAGTGCCAAAAATTTAAATCTTACATAGTATGAATCAAAAAATTGCTGTAAATAGAAGTGGGGGAGACAAGTGAAAGATTCTGATTATTCTGTTGCGGCGTTCTCTCACAGGAGGCCTCAGGACACACACTTTATATCCAATTATTCCTAAATAAGGGTAAAACACAGCAGGGTCACTCTAAGCCTGAATCTTAACAAAGCTATGTGTGTGATCCATGAGACCCTTGAGAGGTTGTTTTAGTGAGAGAACCATTCTTTTTTTTAAACCTAAGCCCTAAGCTCAATAAGCACCCTAGTATTTGGCCAGGGTGTGTTAATTATTGGTGCAAACCTAGGCCTCCTTGCTTTTTTTTAATATCCCACTGCTGCCCCCATTTATAGCTCAGCTGTCATTTGCTTCTTTTGAATGTTGAAACCTTTACACTTTCTCTTGATTAATTGACTTATTGAAATATTTCATGTCATTTGTTGTTACTGTTTCCTTAAAATTGTTTCTTGGGACACTACTAGAAATAAACTAATACCTCCAAGCATCCATAGGAATCCGTGGTTTGTGGGCCGTATCTATGAGCTTTCGCTAAACCAAGTAGTGACAGATTTCCATTGCAATCTCTGATGGCTCTTCACAGACCTTTTCATAAGCCTCTGTAGTGATTCCTTAGTTGCTTTAGTCCATTAGCTGTTAGACTGTGGCACCTTCCTGAGCAATAGGCACATTGTCATTTAATGTGTTCTTCTTTCAGGAGATTTTATAGCCTGTTTATTAAGCAATTAGTTTAATCTTCTCCAATACACTAAATCCACACAGAGGACAGCGTTAAAATCTTAAGGCTCATGTTAAATTTCATGTC
The DNA here is from genome assembly GCF_016835505.1 of Polypterus senegalus. Classification (NCBI taxonomy): domain Eukaryota; kingdom Metazoa; phylum Chordata; class Cladistia; order Polypteriformes; family Polypteridae; genus Polypterus; species Polypterus senegalus. Next base: position 113,718,775 of record NC_053154.1, read on the forward strand.
CCATTCCAGTGTAGCCAACCAGTAATTTTACTTTTCATAATCAGTGCCTATTAAAAGCAGCTGCAGTTAATGTTATGATGTTTGAAACTAACATGATTTAAGAGTATTGACTCTCCTTCCAAGTGTGGTATTTGCTCCATAAATGTAAATATTAGTTGATTGTGTTGAGAATGCTAGTTGGAAGAAAAGCTAATTGAGACGCATCCATTTTTTATTATCTTGCTAGTGTAGCCAGTAATATTGGCCATAGATCCTCATTTTATAACAGACCAAAGCACTTCTTGCAGAATGGCTGAGTTGGTTTACATTCTACTCTGTTCTCAAGTGTAAATTAGCAAAGATAAAATCAATGCAATGAAATGTGAAGAGCTGATCATTTAGCATGTATAAAGTAAAATTTACAGTCACATTATTTAGTGTGCAGGACGACACAGTTTTGCAGTGGTTACCTGACAAAATTTAGGGTTCCACATTTCCATGTGGGGGTTTGCTTGTTCTTCCCAAATCTTTATAGATTTTTCCAAATACTACAGTTTCCTTCAACATTTCAAGTAACCGTATGTTAGTTTAATAGATCGACTCTACATAGAGAGCACCAAAACTTACTGGACACCGTAGGAGAAAAGCTAGAAACATGTCTAGGAGCAGAAGGCTCCAGAATAGACTGGCATAGACTGTCTTGAACCCACACGGGCATACTGCACAGTCTCTTCCTTCTGTATCTTAAGTCCGGTCTGCTGATATTACAGTTTTTAAGCTTTGGTAAACTTGTTTCTAGCGCCACAACTTTTAGAACAGTTTTTAGGAATTTGCAGACTAATACAGGATAAAAATTTGAGATAACCATGAATTTTAACAATCCTCTTTAATAAAACCCCTGTGTGCGTCCAGGTGTCCGTGTGTGTGTGTCTTCTGGTGAAGTGCGAATTCGCGGTGACACACGGCATGTGTTCAGTCTCTTCCTGTGTATTCCCTGTGCAGAGAGAGAGACAGACACACACACAGGGGCACACGAGACAGACAGACACACACACACACACACAAACAAACAAACAAACACAGGCGTGCGCGAGACAGACACACACAGGCATGCGCAAGACAGACACACACACACAGACAGGCGCGCGCGACAGACGCACGCACGCACGCACTCACACACACACACAGGCGCGCGTGCGTCAGACACACAAACACACAGGCGCGCGCTAGACAGACAGACAGACACACGCGAGACAGACACACACACACACACACACACACACATAGCGTGTTCATAGCGTGCATTGTTGCAATGTTACTTTTCTTGATTGTTTATTAAATTACAGATTTTTCAAATGTTCATTTTTTCCCTGTGCTTAAAACTCATTAAAAAAAGTGTTTTTAGCGAGCGGGCCATAAGGCTATAGCGTGAACTCTTGCAGTGTTAGTTTTCTCTGTTGTTCAAGGTTTTCTTAGTGTTATTCAATTTTTTTACATTTAGTTTACCATTACGCTGTGCATCCAATGGCATAGTTAACTATAGTTGTGCTTAAAAATTAAAAAAATATATATATTTACTGTACATAAAGTTCATACGGTCTGGAACGGATTAATTGTATTTACATACAATCCTATGGGGGAAATTACTTCGGTTCATGACCAAATCGGGTTACAACCAGAGTTTTGGAACAAATTGTGGTCGTGAACCGAGGTTCCACTGTATTACTGTCAGACAAAATTACAGGCATTTTACAAAAATAGAAACCAGTATTACTGAGAGAAAATTAAAGGCACACAATACAGTGACGCATATTACAGCCACATACAAGGTCCCTTGCCATTTAATATAGACTGTTCCTACTAATGTTTATGCACTACTGTTCTAGCACCCGTTATTGTAACGGGCTTAATGTCTAGTTGTTAATAATAAACATTTCATTTTAGTGTTATTAATATTACATAATCAGTTGACAGTCTGGTTACCGTCATCCTTCTTTAAAAATAAATACAGGAAAAGGCTGAATTTAGAAGCAGAACTGTGCTAAAAGTTTTCAAAACTGGAACCTGACATTGACAATAGTGAGTCTATAAAAGATAAACACACTTGAGGCCATGAAAGAGGCTTATTCATTGCAACTGATTTTAAGTTATTTTCCTAATTTTTTGATCTGAAATTGTAACTTCAATTATTTTTCCCTCTTATTTTGATCTTCCTTCATAAAAATTGCATCATTCTGTGACTGAAAAATATGGAAATAATTGGCTTTTTGATTTTCATTCTTTATTAAACAAACTACTTTTATTAGAATACCAGTAATGGCAGATTGCACGATAACATGCAGTGAATACACTTGACTTAAGCGTTCAACGTTTTCATATGTTTTCTCTGTACATTTAGCATTCGTTTGCTCAAAGGTTGATGCGCTTGCTGCTTCCTGAGCAGCTCTTCTTTTCTCCACCCTAGCAGCCCGCTTCTTCTCTTTTTTCATCGGAATTTTTTTTGCATTAAAACTGATTAAGTCAGTGTTTGTGTTGCAATTACTTAGGATGTTTTTCTTAATTTTTCACTTAAGCTGGCACTTAAGTCTTCAATCTGCCTCAAGAATGATTTAAGATATGAAGAGGTAGGGGAAGTGATAGCAAAGGTGGTAGGAAGGAGAATGATGCCCATATGAATGCGCCGCATGGATGCCCTGCTACCGAGAGTTGATTCTCCAATAAAATAAAATAAAAATAAAAAGTGGAATAACCTTGGAGGTCAATCATCACCCCGAAAACAGACAGTAGATGTCACATAGTATATGTGTACCAAATTTCAGGTCAATAGTTTAAAAGGTTTGCAAGCTACATGTGATTTAAAATCCTGGTCAGACAAACAAACAGCCATGGTAGAATATCATATATAAAGATTATTCATTTAAAAAAATGGTGTACATAAGAAAAATTATAAGACACACAACCATACTAAAACTATTTCAGTGTAATTCCTTGTTAAAATCCCAAAATTCAATATGATGACAGGGTGGGAGTTAGAGAACTATAACCCATAGTTGTGCCTAGTCAGAGTCCAGAACTTAACATTTTAAGACTAAAATAAATGGTGGTACATGAAAACATTGCAATTCCTAGTTGTGGTAGACCACAAAAAAAAGTTTAGAACCAATGGCTTAGAGATACTGCACAACAATTAATTACATATGAGCCAATACATTTCTAAAGTTACATGTTTCCTACTGTTAGGAGTAATCAAATTTCAAAATCATGCTCTACTTTGCAGCACTGGCTTTATACCAGTTTGGCACCTTCACCATATGGTATAATATTTAAGAGTTCTTGGTTTCAAAAAGTTTAGGGACTCCTGTGAGGCAATATGATATAAAAGTTCTCAGGTGGGGTCTTGGAAAGACTTTGGGACCACTGTTAACAATATGTGACAGAAAGGGAACAGCTTTAGTGGACCACACAGGAGCCATATACAGGCAAGGTAACAACTTCACTGGGATGTAGTCAAGTCCTGCACAAGCTAGGGAACAGCGCTTGTACACACCATAATTGGTGAATAGTAAATATCAAGGTAACAGGATCAAGATTGGGCTGTTCATGGGATAGATAAAATGCCAGCTTTGTGTTTATAGTGCTACTGTATATACAGACGGGAAGGTAATGAAAGACTTGACCAGGTCTTATTCTTACTGCGAATGTTTTGCACTCTGGCATAGGGGCTAAGTGTGGTACTATACTTCTTGTGTCTAACTTTCAATTGTTTTTTCTATTGCTTGTTGTCTTTGTATTTTGTAATCACCCAAATAGTATGAATATATGCTTCTATAAATTACCTTAGATAAAGGCTTTGTCTAAATGAATTTAAAAAATGACAATATTAATGATGCGTGAGCCATTGTGAGGGCAGATAGAGACAATTGAGGAATGCCAATAGGTCCTGATGGAACCATATATTGGTAAGGGAATAACTTGATATTTGTGAGGTGGGACCATACACAGATAAGGCAGTAGTGCCAATGGGTCACTGTGGAGCCATATGCTCTAGCAAGTGAAAAGTCTTAAGGAGCTGATGTATATAACAGCAGGCCATATTCAAAGAGTCACAAAAGAGCCATTCAGAGGAAGGATATTATTACTGATGGGATGTGATCTTTTTCTACAGTGGAAGTGATCATCAAAGAATGCTGCATATTCAAAGTAAAGCCCCCCTTTCATTTGTTGAATGTTAAATTCAGTAAACCTTTCTATCAATATTCGACTTTATGTATGATGTAACATTTTCTATATTATCAGAGACAAACAGGTCACAGACATTTTTGAACTGCTGCAACCTGTCTCCAGCAGCGGCACTAAGCACAAGGGTGATATGCCTGCTGCCTTTATGTTTTTGATTGATTTTAATGAACACCAAATAGCTGTGTGCATGATTTACTTGCAAGCTGTTCTTTATTTTTACCGCTTCCTCCCAGGGACTCACGACCTGCAATCAGATGAAGGACTTCTGGTTTGCCAAAAAGCCGTGCATTGTTTTTTTTTTTGCCATCAGAAAATGTTACCTTGTCATAATGGGCATAAAATTAGCATTATGCCTGAGGCAGCTTTTAATTATGTATTTGTTTGCTTTGTTTATTGAGTGTAGAAAGCTTGGTTCTGTACATGCAATAAACCTTTTGGTCGCCACAGCCTTCTTAAGTGTATTCATTGTACAAAAGCAAGAGGTCTAGTTATTTTTATGGTTCTCTAGTGTGAATATTTGCTGTGTTTGCTTTCATGATATATTAAAAATATATATTTGCTTTTGGGTGAGAGGTACTCTATATATGATGTATATGAGGAGCTTCTATGTTCCATTTCCTAAGAATTATTGGTAACATTTTATATGAAGCATGCCTAATTATGGTGTACTTAAATAGTAATTAACCACTAATTACCTGCATAATTACACAATAATTTTATATTGTTACAGTGAAGTCAGTGTGCGCACCGACTGCAACAATAGCTACTTCTTTATCATTTTTTCCACAGACCTAATGCCTAGTTTGGTACATAGCAGTACCATGGCTGAGATGCTCAGTGGCTAGTGTTGCTGGCTAACAGCTATTGAACTCTTTGTACAAAACATGGCTGAGTCATTATCTACGTGGACCCCACATGATGTCTGAATGAGTTTTTCTCCAGCTAATCAAGTTGCTTTCCAACATACTGTAATAAACATGTGCAGGTTAGGCTGACTGTCAACTTTAAATTGAGCTGGCATGAGTTTTTGTGTGTTTCAAAAGATGTCAAGTAGGGACAGGTGTTACTGGCAACAGAGGGCCAGGAGAGTTAATGAAATGCTACTTGGGGATGTAGAGTTTAATGTTAATAAAACATCTAATGGAAGTAAAATCTCCACGTTTACAGAACCATGATAGGTCAGTAGGGTCTTTCATTAATTTAATACAATACCCCTCAGTTAATACATGGCAGCAGTGAAGCCTGTTAGAGGATGGATGTCCCTCAGCTATGTATTATCATTGCCAGTCTTCTTGGGAGTTGCCTAGCTGTTCAAGTGTTCTAACATTCAGTGCCAGATGGACACCTAGGAGGGGCAGAAGGAGTGCTAGGTCAATGGCCTTAAGAGTTCCAGAAGGTGGTCCAGATCCTGGAAGTAATTTTGAACTTACCTTGGAACAGATCCCTAGGTGGTGGTTAAAGTTTTTTCCAGTCATTACTTTAGTACTTTAGTTGTCTGGAGAAATGAAGGACAGCAGATTATTGGAAAAGATACAGGAATCGAGAGAGAAAGCTATCATAAGTAAAAGCATGGCTGACCAGAGAACCCCTATGTTATCTAGATTTAATTTTCTTCATTTTATGCACTAGTATTATTTCTTTTATACATTCCCTCTCATTGGGGTTTTGTTATTAAAATAACTTCGGCCTCCTCGGTTTTAGTCAAGGTTGAAAAGTGTCTTGAGAGTGCCCCCTATCATCTATAGTATAAAAGTAAAACATAATAGAATAGTTCAGTGAAATAGAATATCAACCTTAGGTGACAGTTTAGTTGAATTATGATTAGTATAGTTGTTACAAAAGAATGGAATAAATAAGCAGTTATGTTTAAATTGAAATGCAAGAGAGCATGAGGTGTGTCTTTTAAAAGAGTTATGAATGATAGAGCTTCATTAATAGGCCTGGGGAGAGAGTTCTAGGGAGCAGAAGCCACAAAGCTGAATCTCAGGCATCTGGCAGGTTGGTAAGATGCAAATAATGATGGCAGGTAATCTGAGGTGTTGAAATTAACAGCATTGCAAGTCAAAGCTTCAGGTATTGTAGATTGTTCCATCATCTATTCATCCGATTAAAAATGAATTGATGTGTTCTTCTTAAATTCCATTATAACTGCACTAATCTTTGGAACAATAAACTTGATCTTGCATTATTTTTCTCTGTCCATCTTTCACGAGCACTCAGTATGGAATGTTTTTATTCCGGAGATGAGCGTTGTTTTTAACACTTGGAAGTCTGCTGTGACACCAGTACTTTTAGCTTTTCTCATCCTCTTCAGGTTTTATCAGCTTGAAGATAAAGCAATATTAAATTGTGGCTGCAGTCTCCAGCTAAGTCAGCTGTTGAGCTCATAGATGTAAAATCTCTACATCTTCATTATTCTTTTTCTGCTTGAATGATTAGGTCAAATACAAACTTTTGGTTTTCTCTAAGCTGAATCACTTACTTCTTGGTTATAATCTTTGCTTTTCAAAAAGCAAATCAAATTAACAGGCTCCTACATTTTTCACTGTCGTTTATAGATTAATGCATTTAATGTTTACTTCAGTCAAAACGACATACCCCTAAATCACCCGGCATCCACTACAGCCCTCATGGACAATGCAACTAGTCCCAAGGTCAGATTGAGGTTTTTCGTTAAAAACCTTTAAACGTATTTTCTTATTATACCGTACTCTGTCTAGTACAGTGTCTGGGGTTAAAATTCCAGCCTGGTTATTCTTTCCGTGTCTGTGTGTTTTTCCTTCCTTATCCCAAACACATGACTGTTAGCTTGATTAGCAATTTTAAATTGGCATGGTATGAGACAGAATGATAGACCCTGCAATGGACAACTGTCCTGTTTTTACTGGGTTTATTTCTATCTTTTGCCCAGTTCTGCCAGGAAAAATAGACATTGGCTTCAGTTGACAATGAAATGGATAAGCAGATATACAACATATTGCACATACAATGTATATAATGACAAGATCAGAGCACTCGGGAGAAAAAAGATGAAAGTTGGGGAAAAAGGGAAGAAATGATTATACAAAAAATGGTTAGAATGGGTGTTTTATTAAGCAACATAAAATATGCACCCACATACAATATCTACCCACATATAGTATATCACTAAAGCACTCATTCTTACCTCCCAGCCTTCCTTTTTCTCAATTCACTAGCATCCTATTCCTCATCACTTAATGAGACCATACTTTTTATCTTCTCCTGATTCCAAGCTCATCTGAATAAGACAGTGGAGGCCCCTATAAGGCAACTTCTGAGAATACTTCAAATGCCACTTGTGCATACCACAAAGCACTTCCTAGAAACATCTACTTCCAGGAAATGTCCGCCAATGCTACAGTTCTCAAGAACCTCTGGAGCAACCTGAAGAAATTGAACAGAAAAATGTTACTGCCATCTATACTTAATTCTTTTTAAGATCACAAGGGACCAGAAGCTGTCCTCACAGAACTGGGCACAAGGAAGAAAATAACCCTAGACAAAATGCAAGGGCCCACAGAACTAGAGGACCAGTACAGAATCATAAGTTAACCAATTGCATGTCTGGGGTTGTCAGTAAAAATGAAGTACCTGCTGGAATTGTCACGTAAGCACAGAAGAAGCATGCATACCTTTCATGGAAAATGGCCAAGTGCTGAATTGAAACCCAGAACATTGTATCTCTGGGGTAGGAGTGCTAACCACTGCACTCCTTGCGTCTCTATGTGTGTGTGTGTGTGTGTGTGTGTGTATACATTGTGAAGCCCAGGGTGTGTACAGCTGCCCTAACCCAACACAAACAGGCATGAGTTTGCCACAGAGCACGTTTATTCCCGTGGGGAAGCACTTTTATCTGCTCCCCACAGCTCAGTACACCAGGCACCAAAACACAGTCCAAGCCAAAAGCTTTTCCTGCTACTTCTTCTCCACCTCCACTCCTCTCCTGGCAAGCTTCATCAACGACTCTGGCTTCCTGAGTAGTGGCTGCTGGCTTCTTTTATAAGGTGCCTGTACATGCTCCAGGTGGATATGCTCTCTCCCCTGGACCTTCCATTTTAGGGGCACCTTCAGATGGGCAAGGGCCCTAGTCGTCTGTCACAACATGTATACGGGGTGAGTCAAAATTATGTTAACACTAATAGATTATTTTTATCTCGACCACACCTTTCTAGGTTGATGGATAGGTCGTGGTGGACCATTGCCATGGCCTCCACACTCCCCTGATTTGATACCCTGTGATTTCTGGTTATGGGGTATGGTGAAGGAGTGCTTGTATAACAGGAAAGTTTGTGATATCAATGACCTGAAGGACAGAATACAGACTGTGGTATCATCTATTCCCTACAAAATGTGTGTCTGGGCTTTAAATGGTACTGTTGCTCGTTGGTTTTTGTGTGTTGAACAGGTTGAGACATTCCTGTAAATCATCTTACACATGTGAAGTATGTTTTTTGAATAAATTGTTTCTGCCATTCAAATGTTAACATAATTTTGACTCACCCTGTATATGTTGTATATGCACACACTGTATGTTGTAGGTATACAAAGTGTATATACTGTAAATAAATGTAGACAAGATATTTAATCAAAAAAAAGTCTCCTTTCTAAAGGTGGCTTGAAGCACAGAAAAAGATTTATGAGTTATGCAACAAATCCTGTCTTAGACACCATTCCTCCATGTGAATTAACACAGGAAGTAGAACTTTCTTAAACTTCTTCCTTAACAACTGATTTTGGATTATACATGAGGCTGCAACAGTTCTTATTCTGCAGTACTTCTCCTGTGATGTGTCCCTATTGTATTTTTTTATGTTTGTTTCTTATATTCATTTCCCCATAATCCCCACATGAACAATAAAGAGAAATTGATAAGTCAGAAAAGCTGGAACATGTAACAAATGGCTCTTCTGATAGATAGTTCAAACTTATTATTTGAGTTTTATGGTAAAGGGTGCCCTCAGAACAATGTGTGAATAACACATGAGCTGCTAAGTACAGTATAGTGCCGTGATCCATCCTTTTTGGACTCCCCTTGGAGTATAGAACATCATGAATTATCATTAGAAGAAAGACACACGATAACCTGATTGTTTTTTTTTTCCAGGAGTCACGGGTGTGCTGCACTTACAAGCTGCTGTGTGTGACTATGGGTGGCTGAGCAGAACTTTGAAAGTGTTACCCTGAAAAAAGGTGCACAGCCATGCATCCATCCTTCTTAGAAGGAACATAGCAAACATCATATATAATATTTATAACAATAGAATAACCGATTTGAGAGGGTGCTGATTTTCATTGCCTATTTGAGGTGAATGGTTTGTATTTTTTTAGTCTTTCCTTTTGACTTCAGTTAGACTGTGGTTTCCCTGGAGGTTTTGCCTCCTTTCCAAGTGGTGCACTAAACAAGTTCTCATTATCATGATGGAATAATATGGATACAGCTGACCTTCAATGTACAGTATATCAGCATTGAAGGAAAGGCAAATAATACCCTTGATGACAGTTATCAAATCACCTAAATGGAGACTGCTAAAAACATACATGACATAAGTAACATGTTCCCTGCAAATTCAAACACAAAGCAGAAACCGACACTGGACTAAGCCATCTATTACAGTGCCTACTCACACACAGTCTCACACTAAGACACACTTGGAAATGCCAGCTAACATAACTACACATATTTAGGAATGTGGAGGAAAAATGGAATATCCAGAAGAAAACCCAAGCTGACAGAAGGCAAGCAAAGACCAGGGTAAGAAATTGGAACCCAGGACATTGGATGTGTGAGACATCAGTACTTACCAGTGCCCAGCTTTGCTGCCCCGATGATAACAATGTTAAATTAAATAAATAAAAAAATACATATTTTTATGAAATTAGGTACACTAACAATTTTCTGCCAAATATGTGTTAATGTTCAGTATGTGTATGCTCCCTCAAATATTATGAAGAGCTATCCGATTGACAGCATACTGGTGGCAAGTGCACTGCCAAGGTAATGCACACCAGGGTAGGTCCCAAAGAACAAATCCAATAATGTGAGTGAGAGAGAAAGAGAGAGAGCTGGTGCAAGAGAGAGCCAAATAGCAGGAGAAAATGCTCCCATTGATAAGGGTTTGCTAGGGAGCCAAAGAAAGTCCGTGGACACTAACACAAATGAGGGAGCTGATGCCTGGATGGAAATGTGCAATTTTCCTTCATTAGTAAGCAGATGACCTATCAACCATCAACCCCATCTGACCCTCTTCTTGGTGATAAAGTGGTAAGTCAATAGATTGCAGCACAACACCTTCTTATCACTAGAGGTGTCTATTTGGGTCCATGCACCTTCTAGGTGCATTTTCATCTAGGCTATAGCTCTCTCTCATGATGGTTTCCCTGCCTATGGCTCCCTAGCACATATCCTATATACATTGTTGACTGTGCTTCCCATCCTCACATGTACATGTGCCATTACTTCTCTGGGGTCTTTTCGCTACCCTGTACAACCCATATGGTATTTTTACACTGGTATCTTTTTGGCAGTAGCACTGCTCTTCCTAATATACTGTACAAACTGTGAAAAAGTAACCTAAAATATAACTTTTTTAATGTGCTAAGGCTAAGGATTGCTTGTCATAAAGTACTAAATAAATTAAAGGAGAAAGCAAACACCCACTGTCCCCACTGAGTCTTAACTGTACAGGCTTTTAACATACAGGGTGGTGACTTTCCTACTTGACTGTAAAAGTCAAAAGCAACTCTTCCACTACTTCTCTGCTTTTAGCAAAACCTAGAATGCACCGTCTGTCTTCCCCAGCTCAGTTCTTAGTGCTAAACACAGTAAAAACTGGCACATAGCAGTCATTAGCATTTGGTTTTTGGTTTCACTCCTAGGCTTACCTACTTGTAGCCCCGGTTCCATTGTAATCCTAAACTGTAGCCATCTGTCTTTAGTTACACTCACCTGCTTCCAGTTTTTAAATGAGCAGCTAAAAGTTATCCTCAAGTTCATCTGCCTTCAGGTCATCCTCATAGAAGAAGTACCCTAATATCTTAGGTAGTTACTGTTGTCATTACGATTAGCATAATCAGTTGACTCAATACCTAAACTGTCTTTTGATGCACTGCTTCAATAATAGGACCCTTCACCCACTGTATCTCATCTCTGCTGGTGCCACCACTCCATTTGGTTTCAAGCAACTCAATACCCACTACACTTCAGTAGAACTTGTGCCAGGAAAAGTTACTGGGGTGCCCTCTATATGGGCATCCAGGGTCATATCTTAAATTACATTCTTCAAGAACAAGAGTTCAGAGAGAATGGCACCAGGTAGTTTAATTGTGATTTGATAACAGAATTGTTCAATCCCTTTAAATGGAGAGAATTTCCCTTTAAATGTGGTGATTGTGAGGTAGGTAATGGCCATTCCTCTTTCAACACCACCTTCTGCAATTTAAAAAGCAAAAAGAGACTAAAACTTGATGCTATGTCAAAGTAGATTGTAATTATATTTTCTGTAGTGACCATTCATCATGTATTTCTGAACAGGAAGGGGTTATCCTATTTTTTCACTCACACTGCCTGGTGTGTATAAGCAGGCAAGCAATATATTATACACGATTGCTGATTGGTGTGGGAATATGTCCGTGGTAACAGAAAAGAGCTGTAAATTCACATAGGTAGGGAACTGCTCATGAGCAACATCTAGCAGCATGTTTTCCTCATTTGAAGAATACATTTTCTTCTCTCCCTCTCAAAGAGGATTGCAACGCTTAGCCTGAAAACAGCACAAGAGAGACATAAAATCTGTAGCTTACCACTGTTTCTTTTTTGTGTGTGGAAAATCACTGGCGTGCTGGTACAGCAGGGACTTGAAACTCCTGCCCATACTAAATTTTACAACATTAACTTGTTGTTCTTTTGTTGAGCCTGTCATTTTCCATCAGTGTAAACTTTTTTTTTCAGGAACAGAAAAGAGAAAATGTTAGTGAGGCCAGCATCCTTGCTCTGCTTTTGTTGTTTAAGGTAGGGGGTTATGGTGACTGGCTAAGTTAGCTCCACTTAAATGCAATGTGTTTCTTCTGATAATACATTTATTGAAGTAATTGACTGTTCTATAACCCCCGTGACCCTGTAGTTAGGATATAGCGGATTGGATAATGGATGGATGGATAATAAGTCACTTACATATCTCAGGTGTAGTACAAAATGTTTTCTTATTTCTGTAACTGGCCTGCTAGATGGCTAGGCGATGTGTCCCGCAGAAAATATTCTTTCTGGGTTGTACTTTGGTGATTGAAATGTTCACATCTGACCCCAGGTACTGCACTGCACTCTAATGCATAGTGTTAAAAAAAATAGATTTTTAGTTGAGATTTTTTACTTCTGCGGTGGGTTGGCACCCTGCCCAGGATTGGTTCCTGCCTTGTGCCCTGTGTTGGCTGGGATTGGCTCCAGCAGACCCCCGTGACCCTGTATTCGGATTCAGCGGGTTAGGGAATGGATGGATGGATGGATTTTTTACTTCACTCAGCATTTCAGTTTTTAGTTTAGAGACTAGAATCTAGTGCAATTTGAGCAGAAATGCAGTGCATCTGTCTCAAACTCTTTTTTTCTTTTTCTATTTCTAGGGAACAGAACAGCAAGAGGGTCATAGTGTCACAAAACATAATGTAGGGCCTTGGAAAGCCTTGAAAAGCTTACTATATGAACCTTACCCAAACAAATACCAAAACACCAGCCAAAGTACCATATAATCCTCAAAAATAACAGAAGGATAGTCAAAAGCAACGCCCGACAAGTAGCTCCTAACATCAGTCGTATTATAGAAGCTTCTTTTAGTGGTTCTTTGATTAACGATTAGGATCCAAACAACTGCATGCCACCGTTTTTCATAGCCACAGGAGTCTGACGTTGCATAGTGATGGCATCAGTTACAGTATGTGCCTGCACCAGCCTAACCACCCAACAACATGGCTGAGACCATGAAACTACAAACAAAATGGTGTTGCAGTAAAAATAAATAATTTATAATAAAAACACAGAGAATTTCATACATTATATTATATTTTCAAAATGAACTTTATGGCAGTTCTGAGATGTGTGAAATTTTAGAATGCCTGGAATTCAGAAGGTGGCCAGTTATCTAAGGTTGGAAAAAGAGTAGCCATGCCTGATATAAACTAATTTATTTTCTTCTGGAATATTTTTTTGTTACTTCATGATCAACTAACCATATCTCATTTATGTTTTAATAATGTTAATTTACTGCATATTGTCATGACATTATTTAAATTTAATTAATAAGATTAGTTTGTGCTCGTTTACGTTGTGTTGTAATACTTCACATAATATAAAAAGCTTGGCTAGCCTATTATAAAATAAAATATGTTAACTGAATAGACATATTTGGCAAACAGCTGCTTCTTTTTCTAGCCTGTCAGAAAGTCTGGACCAACAGCAAACTGACTGTGCACCTCAATGTCTAAGTGTATGCTGCATGTGTACTGAGCACCCTTCTCTATTGAAGTGAAGCATGGATTCTGCATGCAAAACAAGAACAGTGGCTGAATTCCATCCACATGCACTGCCTCAGGCACATAATGGGAAATCACTTGGCAAGATCCTCAGCACCAGAGTACCATAGAGGGCCAGTATACCACCTTCCTGTTTACCCTGCTCAAGGAGAGATGTCTGTGTTGGTTAAGAGATGTCAATTGTATGACAAATGGGCGAATACCAAAAGATCTTCTCTTTGGCCAGCTGGTGTTAGATAAAAGGCTGTTAAGAAGAGCCAAGCTACATTTTAAAGATGTCCACATGCGCAATCCTGAGGCAATAATCCATGATTTCTTTACTGTGAGGCAGTAGCACTACCTTTGCGTCACTGCCTATATAAATCACAAAGTGTATTTATCTATACTAATAAAAGGCAAAGCCCTCACTGACTGACTGACTGACTGACTGACTGACTGACTGACTGACTCACTCACTCACTCACTCACTCACTCACTCACTCATCACTAATTCTCCAACTTCCTGTGTAGGTAGAAAACTGAAATTTGGCAGGCTCATTCCTTACAGATTACTTACAAAAGTTAAGCAGGTTTCATTTCGAAATTCTACGCGTAACGGTCATAACTGGAACTTATTTACATACATATATACGGCCATAGCCTGCAGCTCGGTCGCCGTGTGAGGCGGAGTTGCGTCCCCCATCATCACGCCTCCCATGTAATTGAGTGCCTGCCCATATAAGGCCGTCCATCAGCAGCAATCCTATAGACACGCTGCCGCGGGTGAAGGACTGTGCTTATGCAAACGAAGATGAGATGGTCAGGGATAGACTAGTGTTTGGCACAAACTCAGCAAAAGTGCGAGAGAAACTTTTAAGTGCCGGGTCTCAGCTAACACTAAATGAAGCCGTGGACATCGCAAGATCGCACGAGATAGCACAAGCACAGCTGAGAACCTTCGATGCATGTACTCCGAGTGGCTCACGTGAACTGACTGTGAACGCAGTACGCAGACAAAAACCAAGAGCTCCAAAGAGCGCTGAACAAAAAACGCATTACACAACGGCAGTAATAGAATATGAAGCGACTGACGCATACATGCATATTCATAAGTTATCCTACTGCGGAAACAAACCACACGGTGGAAAATGTCAATGTCCAGCTAAAGGAAGACAGTGTAAAAAATGTGGTAAATTGAAGCACTTCGCTAAAGTTTGCAGGACTGGGAAAGGTAAACCCGTGCATGCAGTGTGTGATGTCTCAGATAAAGAGGAAGATGAGCTGTTTATTGATACAGTAGGACAGGAACAACCCTTTGACGCTGAACAAGCCTTTGTAGACATATCAATAGGAAAGCAAAGTGTAAAGCTTAAGTTTAAGTTACGTTCATAGACACGCTGCCGCTAAATATTCGCAGGCAAATCCACAACTTAATTTCAGGAATGCCTGTTAAACATCTTAGATTCACGAGTACTGATTTGGGTAGTGAACACTTTGTTGAATGAAACCTGTTATCTTTACAACAGTTGACAACGAAGATGAGATGGTCAGGGGCAGACTAGACAAACACGGAATGTAACTTGAACACAACACATCCTCCAAATACGAACCTGATTGAAAGAAATAATGATAATCAAATCCTTGATGACAACAACACTCATCACAGTCACAAAACAATTACATTGACAATCATGTTACATTATTTTTAAAATGTTTCCTTTTCTTTTTCATAACTTCTTTAACACACTACTTCTCCTCTGCGAAGCGTGGGTATTTTGCTAGTTAGAAATAAAAAGAACAATCAATGCTATCAAAGCAAAAACCCATAACAAGTGATAACAGTAACTATCCATCCATCCATCCATCATCCAACTCGTTATATCCTAACACAGGGGTGCCCACACTTTTTTAGCTTGTGAGCTACTTTTAAAATGACCAGGTCAAAATGATTTACCTATATTAAAAATTATATATATATATAATTTTTACTCAGCAAAAAAAGAAACGTCCTCTGACTTTCAACTGTTTTTACAGACATAAACTAAAAATGTTTCACAATGTGTCCCTGAATGAAGGGAGGCTCAAAATCAAAAGTACCAGTCAGTATCTGGTGTGGCCACCAGCTGCTTGAAGTACTGCAGTGCATCTCCTCCTCATGGACTGGACCAAATTTGTCAGTTCTTGCTGTGAGATGTTACCCCACTCTTCCACCAAGGCACCTGCAAGTTTCTGGACATTTCTGGGGGGAATGGCCCTAGCCATCGATCCAAATCGATCCCGCTCCAGGGTACAGGCCTCGGTGTAACGGTCATTCCTTCGACGATAAACACAAATCCGTCCATCACCCCTGGTGAGACAAAACCATGACTCATCAGTGAAGAGCACTTTTTGCCACTCCTGTCTGGTCCAGCGAAGGTGGGTTTGTGCCCGGCGTTGTTGCTGGTGATGTCTGGTAAGGACCTGCCTTACAACAGTCCTACAAGCCCTCAGCCTATTGTGGACAGTCTGAGCACTGATGGAGGGATTGTGTGTTCCTGGTGTGACTTGGGCAGTTGTTGTGGCCATCCTGTACCTGTCACGCAGGTGTGATATTTGGATGTACCGATCCTGTGCAGGTGTTGTTACACATGGTCTTCCACTGCGAGGATGATCAGCTGTCCTTCCTATCTCCCTGTAGTGCTGTCTTAGGCATCTCACAGTGCGGACATGGCAATTTATTGCCCTAGCCACATCAGCAGTCCTCATACCTCCCTGCAGCATGCCTAATGCACGTTCACTCAGATGAGCAGGGACCCTGGGCATCTTTGTTTGGGTGTTTTTCACAGTCGATAGACAAGTCTCTTTAGTGTCCTGCGTTTTTAGAACTGTGACCTTAAATGCCTACTTTCTGTAAGCTGTTAAGGTCTTAACGACCATTCCACAGGTGCATGTTAATTAATTGATTATGGTTAATTGAACATGCATGGAAAACATTTTTTAAACCCTTTACAATGAAGATCTGTAAAGTTATTTGGATTTTTAAAACATTATTGTTGAAATACACAGTCCTGGAAAAGGGACGTTTCTTTTTTTGCTGAGTATATATATATATAGTGGTAGATAGGGGGCGCTCTCGCTCCCTTGAACCCCTCTCCACGACTCCAGACACCAGGTAAATGTCCAAATGCTGACTTTATTAAATCTCCACAGTGTACCAAGCACCCTCTCCTCCACAATACTCATATACAGTACTAATCACAATAATCACAAATACAATCCTCCAGCTCCCAGACGCGTTGCCACCCTTCCACCCAGCTCAGCTCATCGTCTGGGAGCTCTCACAGTCTTTATATCTCCTGACCCAGGGTCAGATAAAAGTTCTTTTCTTCAACCCAAAAGCCCGTCACTCTTCCTATGACGAACTTCCGGGTCATAGGGCACAAATGAGTCTTCGGTCCTCCCTGCAGCACCCTCTTGCGGCCCCTGAGGTATCCAGCAGGGCTGAGGATAAAAACTACAGCGTCCATGATTCCCTGCTGGTCTTCGGGGCACCTCCATACTGCAGGGAGGGCTCCATCTGGCGGCCTGGGGGTATTGGCCGGGATGATAAGCTGGCCAAATATCACAATATGTATATATATACTGAGTATCAGAGGTGGGTAGTAACGAGTTACATTTACTTGAGTAATTTTTTAAAACAATTGTACTTCTAAGAGTAGTTTTACTGCACCATACTTTTTACTTTTACTTGAGTACATTTGTGAAGAAGTAACACTACTCCACTACATTGGGCAACACTTTGTTACTTTTTTCCCATTAGATAAAGTCTGACAGACAATTTTCAATCTACTCTGTGTAGCATATGCTGTCAAGTTGCGCACATGCCTTCCATTGTGTCTCCAGCTCTGATGCGAGGTTTTGGATGTTCCCCAAATCAAGGCGCTGCAGCTTTGAGGACAGATGTTGCATTGTTCGTTTGAAAGCATTAACTGAGCTAATCATATTGACCATAGTTTTCTCTTTTCCTTGCAGCTGTAAATTAAGCTCATTCAACATGTTGGTCAGATCGGAAAAAAAATCACAAGTCTAGTGGCCATTAATCTTTATTAAGTTGCTTGTATTCTGCATGTTTAATGACAAGGAGAAACTCCTTTTTCTCCGGCCAGGGGTCTTGAAATCTCAGCAGGAATTTCTTCCTTGCCATCTGCCTCAACAAAGGCATCTTTTATCATCTCTCCATTTTGGAAGGACTTTTTATGCTTAATGATTGAGTGACTCACCCGGAACGATGCTTCGGTGTGTCTGCCTTTGCTTTTGAATTCAGCCGAGTGAAAAATGATGGCTGTCCAATTAACTGCAATTTTAGTTCCCTCCCCTTTCTCTTTCTCAGATCGCTTTTAGGAAAGAAAGTCAGTTTTGTAGTTTTCATGAACAGTTCGAAAGTGCCTTTCCACATTTTTCTTCTTTGGAATAGCAATGATAGATTGACAGATCAGACAAACGCACTTTGATTGTGACATTGTGAGAGAAAAAAATCCTTTTCCAATTCTACATCCAGCCCATAAACAACAAATTTTTTTTTAAATCCCTTCCTTAGGCGATATAAATTGGAAGGCTAACTAGATCACTTAGATAGCCGGAGTTTTGCAGTAGCTTGCACGTTTGATCGTGCGTGCGGGATGACCAGTATGTTAGAAGAAAAGAGATCTCAGACTGGCCGCCCTGTATGTCAATCAAGTGGCAAATGCCATAGGCAGGATATATGATAGACTAACATTTAAAAACAAATTTTTTTTGAATGCAACTTGATCTACCTGCACTACCTTTCTGATCTACCAGTCGATCGAGATCGACACATTGGGCACCCCGTCCTACCACAATGTCTGCTGAACAATGACGGAACATAGGTTCATTTTAAATCACCACATTCCACGTTGTTTATATTGTGACGTGTCTTGCTACTTCATGGGTTTGGGTGGAGGTGTGTCTTGGGGGAAAACACTTTTGTGAGGGCTCAGGGCACCTCCCTAGTGACAGGATTAGAGTGAGATGGGAGTGAACAGTAAAAGAGCAGGAAGAGAAGTAGCTCCTGTGTGTCTAATTCAACAGGTTGTCACAGTTTCATAGACTACTACCACAACTTCTAGACACACAACAGTGTTCTGCATTGTGGGTTGAATGTTGCTGGGCTACACAGTGT
The DNA here is from genome assembly GCF_016835505.1 of Polypterus senegalus. Lineage (NCBI taxonomy): Eukaryota > Metazoa > Chordata > Cladistia > Polypteriformes > Polypteridae > Polypterus > Polypterus senegalus. Next base: position 113,737,691 of record NC_053154.1, read on the forward strand.
GTTGCATTCATGGTTTGTACCACTGTAAGAATTTATTTAGGTATTTCTGAAGGCTCGCAAAATGTGTTTTTCTTGTCTTTTCTCTGTGTTCCTGGTGGGACCAGGGTCTGGGCCACTCAGTGGTTGCTATTGGGCCATATATCACCCTCGGGCCACCATTTCCAATTGGCTGGGTCTGAATGGTCCTGAATTACTGCATCATTCTTATTAAACTTTTCCTGATGTTGAAATTGTCTCTGGACAAGTCTGTATACATTGTTCAAATATTTAGCCTTTAGAGATGTGTAAGAAGGAGTTCTTGAAGTTTATAATGATGAATATTTAGAGGGATATGATGCTGTGTTTGCTCCTGAAAGACAATAGCATTAGGGCATCTCCTGTGGCTCCAAAAATCTGTCTAAAAGCAGTTCAGTTTGAGAGTGACTGTCTCTCTGATGAGGAAGGCAAAGAATGAAGAAAGGGAAAAGTCCATATTTGTGGATACCACTCCCACATGAAACCTCTAGCTTCTACTTCTCCAAGATTTGCAGCTGTAACCATAGACTCCTCAGCTACATAATCATACCTCTGATGTGCGTACGTTTTGTTTTAAGAAGGTACTGCCCCTGCGGATAACTTTCTTTAAAAAATGATATACAATGTTTAACAGTAATGTGCCACATAGAACACACTCGGGTCACCAGAATCCAAAGAAACCCATACCCACCAAATAATTAAAAAGGAGTGATTTATAAACAAAAATTAACCATATGTGGTACGATAAGAGACAATAACTCCTGATACAATAAATTAATAACATCTATAGCTTCTCTTGGACTAATTAAAAACAGTCTGTGGGTCTTTACTAACATTTGGGGTAACAGGTCCACTTATTCTTTCCAACGTCCCTTTCCTTTTTCTCTAACTACTTAGGCCTCTCTTTTTCCAGCATAATTAACCTATGCCTCTCACTACCACTCAATTCAAGACTGTCTGCAATTGAGACTAGAAGGAACTTTAAACTTGCTCTCAAAACGACTTCCTTGCTACACCCCTGAATAACTTGTGGTCAAGAATTCCCTGTGGCTTGTGGTGTTACTACAAACCCTGTTTAACATAAGTAGCAAACATCCAAGCATAGGACACATTATGCTGATGCCGTTTATTATCTTTGGGGTTATTCCTAACTTGTCTGACTAGTACCCCCATTTTGCTGTCCTTTAAACAGTGATTTCCCAGAATCTTGCCATTATTTAGTACCCTTTCAGAACCACTCACAACAGGCCTACTGTCCTGGACTGTGCATATGAAGTTTTAATGCTGGTCCTTGCATTTCTCAGTTTACAAAATAATAATTATAATACAAACCGGATTCCAAAAAAGTTGGGACACTAAACAAATTGTGAATAAAAACGGAATGATGTGGAGATGGCAAATGTCAATATTTTATTTGTAATAGAATGTAGATGACAGATCAAACGTTTAATCCGAGTAAATGTATCATTTTAAAGGAAAAATATGTTGATTCAAAATTTCACGGTGTCAACAAATCCCAAAAAAGTTGGGACAAGTAGCAATAAGAGGCTGGAAAAAGTAAATTTGAGCATAACGAAGAGCTGGAAGACCAATAAACACTAATTAGGTCAATTGGCAACATGATTGGGTATAAAAAGAGCTTCTCAGAGTGGCAGTGTCTCTCAGAAGCCAAGATGGGTAGAGGATCACCAATTCCCACAATGTTGCACAGAAAGATAGTGGAGCAATATCAGAAAGGTGTTACCCAGCGAAAAATTGCAAGGACTTTGCATCTATCATCATCAACTGTGCATAATATCATCCGAAGATTCAGAGAATCTGGAACAATCTCTGTGCGTAAGGGTCAAGGCCGTAAAACCATACTGGATGCCCGTGATCTCCGGGCCCTTAAACGACACTGCACCACAAACAGGAATGCTACTGTAAAGGAAATCACAGAATGGGCTCAGGAATACTTCCAGAAACCATTGTCAGTGAACACAATCCACCGTGCCATCCGCCGTTGCCAGCTGAAACTCTACAGTGCAAAGAAGAAGCCATTTCTAAGCAAGATCCACAAGCTCAGGCGTTGTCACTGGGCCAGGGATCATTTAAAATGGAGTGTGGCAAAATGGAAGACTGTTCTGTGGTCAGACGAGTCACGATTCAAGTTCTTTTGGAAATCTGGGACGCCATGTCATCCGGACCAAAGAGGACAAGGACAACCCAAGTTGTTATCAACGCTCAGTTCAGAAGCCTGCATCTCTGATGGTATGGGGTTGCATGAGTGCGTGTGGCATGGGCAGCTTGCATGTCTGGAAAGGCACCATCAATGCAGAAAAATATATTCAGGTTCTAGAACAACATATGCTCCCATCCAGACGTCATCTCTTTCAGGGAAGACCCTGCATTTTTCAACAAGATAATGCCAGACCACATTCTGCATCAATCACAACATCATGGCTAGGAGAAGGATCCGGTACTGAAATGGCCAGTCTGCAGTCCAGATCTTTCACCTATAGAGAACATTTGGCGCATCATAAAGAGGAAGGTGCGACAAAGAAGGCCCAAGACGATTGAACAGTTAGAGGCCTGTATTAGACAAGAATGGAAGAGCATTCCTATTTCTAAACTTGAGAAACTGGTCTCCTCGGTCCCCAGACGTCTGTTGAGTGTTGTAAGAAGAAGGGGAGATGCCACACAGTGGTGAAAATGGCCTTGTCCCAACTTTTTTGGGATTTGTTGACACCATGAAATTCTGAATCAACATATTTTTCCCTTAAAATGATACATTTTCTCAGTTTAAACTTTTGTTCCGTGATTTATGTTCTATTCTGAATAAAATATTAGAAGTTGGCACCTCCACATCATTGCATTCAGTTTTTATTCACAATTTGTATAGTGTCCCAACTTTTTTGGAATCCGGTTTGTAGTATAGTAAATAAAGCATGGGATGAATGTTTTTTCATAACCCCACCATCTGCATGTCCCAATTCAAGAGACTGAACTCCAGATGAACTTCTTAAAATCTGCCATGCTGGCTGAATTTAATAAATGTACAGTATATGGTCATATTATGAATATATTTTATTATTAAAGTCCCAGCTGTCAAGTAGAAGATTTCAAACATCCTCTCAAGTAGTTTTTTTTCTTCTGTATTTTAATGTGTAATGTCATGATTTTAGGCATATGAATTTTTTCTGAATTATTTTCATTTATAATTATTATTTATTTTTGGTTTGTTATAAATTTTTTTGCATTATGATAACGATGTCCGCACACTGTTATTTTGTTGGAACTTCTTTTGTTTAGGCATTAGTGTTTTGTGCTGGATGCATATGCATTGCTATGCTGTTTGTAGAAATGACCTTCTTTGCTAGGCGCTTTATACATGAACTGTGATGTTTCTGTCCTATCCTTATAAAAGATGGTGGCACAGTAGTCAACATGTCCAAGTAAACAGACAAAAACTTGAAAAAGCAACAAAACCATTTGTTCAGTGACTTAAGACAAGGATATTAGCTTACTGAAATATCTGCTTCATTATTCTTTTACTTAAGTTACTGTTATTTATTTTGGACCTTGTTGATGGTTTTGGTTATTGTTTCTTCATTCATTCTTACATTAGGCTCATTCTCAGATTTTCTTGTAATTCATTAAAGTTTAGGTTTTCTGAATTATAACTTATTCATTCCTAATCGCTCATTTATTTTGTTGTAAAATATAGCCTCACACATCGCAACAATGATTGAGGTATCCAAAAGCATCATATAAGCAGGCCAGGAGAACTTCTGGTCTGCCCTAAGATACTTACCCCAGATACAGACAGACTCCAACTACTACTCTCAGACTTCAGCCTAGCAGGCCCCAGAGTTAATTAAATGTCTTTATCTGTCCCAAGAATTATTAAAAATTCCTGACAAGAAAAAGAAACCCTCAAAACTATGGCTTTCATACAAAAATGTAACAAAAGATTATTTAACAAAAATAAGGAAAAGTAACAATATGCACAACTGAGCAAAAAGGGGTTGCCTAAAAGTCAATCAAATGCAAACAAGTTCCAAAAAAACACTAATCCAAAAAGTAAACCAAATACAAAAAGGAAAAAATAGACTATAAAGCAGTATTCACTAAAGAAAACAATACTTTCAAATGACTGCAGCACACTTCAGATAGCCACTACTGGATCTCTCCAAGTCTCAGGGCCTGTTTATACTTAATGCTCAGAACACGTCCACGCACACATTATGGCTGCCACATGTTCCCAGTGTTCATCCGTCCTCAGAAATTAATGTGATGCGTGCGCGAGTTGCAGTACCAGCAAAAAGTTGGGGTGTGCAGTGTGATAAAATGTCAGAATGTGACATCAGATTTTCTATTTACTATCTACATGTGACAGAAAGCCGCTTTGAGGATCCTCTGGGTTCGATGTGCATCCTTCGATGTTTGATGAATGGTGTGAAGTGGTAAGGCAAAATGCCGACATACAAATGCATTCGTGGTGCTTTTTATATTCAATTGTTGCATATTCCCCAATATAATGACACAATACATTTTAAAAGTCTCACATACAATCTTTTGTGTTGTCTCTTTTTTTTTTTATACCTTCAAAACAGCATCAGAATGTACAGCGGTATATTTGAGTCACAGAGAAAAAAATTAAGGACATGGTGAAAAGGTGTATTTTGTGATTAAAGTGGAAATTTCTGCTTTAATCTCGAAATGTCCACTTTAATCTTGCTGTTTAATTTATCATTAAAGTAAACCGTCGTAAACGTCATCTTAAAACCGACCCAGTTGTTAATCGCTACGCGCTTCTGAGGCTTCCTCCTGAACTGACAGCAGCAATCACCACATAGAACACATTACATTTATGATATTCCAGCACATACTCTCTGCACATTTAAAATCCTTAGATTTATACTTGATATCACTTTCCTGATGAAATGCATTAAAGCATGTAGGTTACATTTTACAGATAGGTTGTTAACTTCATTTAAATAATGAATACTATTATTCACGTCCCTGGTGTTCCCTGTCTGGAGTTTGCAAGTTTTCCTGGTGGGTTTCCACAATGTGCTCTGGTTTCCTTCCAAAGACATGACGTTTTGGGGATTTGGTGACGCTAAAATGACACTAGTGTATGTGAGTGCTTGTATTCACCTTGCAATGAGCTGATGCCCCCTCCAGGGATTGTTTCTGTCTCGTGCCCAATGCTTACTGGAATGGGCGCATCCCCAGATTAATGGATGCAATCATTAAACATCTTTTTCAGAGATATTGCGTCAAGGTGTCCTCGGAATTTAATGGATGTTTCAGGCAATTCACAATACAGTGAAGCAGAATGTTTTTGCACCGTGATGATATTTCGCACTACCACCCGGTGGAATCTTCCAGATTTACGTCATGTATGTGCGCATGTATAAACGATACACCTCTTGCGTAGCAGTAGTGTCTGCTGGATCACGCTTTGTGTTCCATGAAGCATAAACCCAGCCTCAGCCTTTTATAGCTAGAAGAAGAATCCAGTAGCAGTGATGTCCGAGTGGCCCCACCTACAAAGAACATTGAACATAAGCACATTTAAAGAAAAGCACATAAATGACTAAGGATAAAACAACATTATCAATAAAGCATAAAATACAAAAATCCAATATGACCCATAAAAACCTTGAGATTATAACATATTATTAGAAGCCGTGAAAGTTAAACAGTAATAGTTGGTGAATTATTATGAAAATTATAAAATAGCTAGAATGTCCTGTGTGCACCCGGATGCCCAAATATTATTGGATGAAACAATGTATTGCTTTTCTTTACCAAAGGTATTTCTTTTTCCCTGTGTGGACTGTGCCCGGCAGTTTATCCCGGCCAAGTCCCCCAAGCCGACAGATGGAGCCCTCCCTGCAGTATGGAGGTGCCGCTAAGACCAGCAGGGAGTCATGGACTATGTAGTTTTTATCCTCAGCCCTGCTGGATACCACAGGGGCCGCAAGAGGGAGCTGCAGGGAGGACCAAAGACTTATTTGTACACTATGACCCGGAAGTTCGTCATAGGAAGAGCGACGGACTTCCGGGATGAAGAAAAGTACTTTTTACCTGACCCGGAAGTGATACAAGATCACATGGACTGGGGACTGGGAACACTTCCGGGTCAGGGAATATAAAAGGACCGAGGGAGCTCCCAGACGGCGAGCTGAGCTGGGTGGTAGGAGGGCAACGCGTCTGGGAGTGGAGGATTGTGATTATTGATTGGTTATTGTGTATTGATTTATGAATAGTGTGGAGTGGAGGGTGCTTAGTGCACGTAATTATTATAATAAAAAGAATTATTGTGGCACTTTTACCAGGTGTTTGGCGTGGTACCTGAGGGTTCAAGGGAGCACTACTGCCCCTTACTGCGACACCTGAAGAGAACAAAAGTGTTTGTCACAGACTACACTAGAACACTCTCTTCATCTATGGTCTTCTTTCAGCTATTTTCTTTTGAAAGTTTAAGCCAGCATCAAAACACAAGGCTATGCAGATCCTTTGTTTGCTGCTATGTTTCTTCATATTGTTAATATCCATTACTGGGGTAATTAAGTAAAGTGATTGAACACATTCAGAAGGGCTTCAGTTTTTCAAAAGATCAAAAAATCGTGTGTCTTCCGATCGTTCAGAACAGCACTGTATGAAGATTTTCAAATGATTTTGTTTCTCACATTTAGTGTTGCCTGTTTGTAAGTCAACATTCTTAGTGCATTCATGTCTTCAGTAGCAGTGAGAACCTTTCATGAATTACAAAACTACTGTGAGAACCTGGGCACTAAAGAATCTAATAATTTTCTACCAATTTGTGAATGTTGAGATTTAGAACAAACATTTTTCCCACAATATTTTTTGGAAAATAATAAGTAAAATTTGTTATACTCATGATATGATCAAATAATTTATAGCCTATAAGCACTTTCAATTCTCTTCAGCAATGTATTGGATATTGTGAAGATCTGGTTTAAACCAGGCCTTAGTGACTCTTTATATGATTATTTTCAGGGTTCCATGCTGCTTCTTGTTGATGTGAATGATCTCCTAGAGGACTTTAATTTATTATTTTATGACAGTTAGAGAAGCACCATCTGGCACATCAATGTGCTCTGCAGACTTTATTTGGAGCAAGATCAATATTTCAGACCAATTGGGTAAGAAAGATGTGCTGCTTAGTCCGTCAAAGTAGCAAGCAAAGTAGCATTGGCAGCAGCAGAACACTGACACGGGTATTGTTTGATATATAAACAGCAGATGTGATAATAGAGCTTGGAAATATTAAGATCCAAGTCAGTTTATTAACACATTTAAATAGATTTTTCTATCAATAATGTACTTATAATAATGTGTGTTACTTAAGCAGCAAAAATGAAATTTCAAATGGGATGAGAAGGGGTAAGAAATCTGTTGCTGTGCTGTACACTGATCAATAAAGGGTTAAACCTGGGTAGTCTTGACCAACTGAGATAAACCAGCATGTTGGAGGATTTTTGGTTATTAGCTGCTGCAGCTTGTTAGCCGAAGTAATTATTTGACCCTGAAGCCACCATCTGACCAATTCAGATGAATTCATTATTTCCCAGAAAACTATGTTGTGTATTCAGCCCAAACCTACTGGAACGCCATTTGCATTTAATTATCTGCAAGCCGCTGTCTGTTTTCTGATTATCCAGTGCAGTAACTGTTGCTGATAACGGAATTAACTTTCGATTGAAGGGAATTTATATACTTGTTAATCAAGTAGATTTATTTAGCACTCTCTCTAGCATGTTTATTGCAACAATAAGCTATTTGTGTATGATGGGTTAATTTTCAAAAGGCTAATGGGATTTCCTTTTTTTGGCATGTTATTATTCTGATCTGTAAAATGCTCGTAATAAAGCTTTTAAGGAGGATGCAGCTCTTACACTTGTAATCCAGGGGATAAGTACAATTCCTTCTTCACTCTGGCCTGAATTATCTCATTTTTTAACTTTATTTTGTTTGGATGTTTAATTTGTTATGTGAATTTGATTTTAAGGGTTTTTTTTTATTTTTGGTGGTAATTCTAAATGAAGGGCACTGGGTAAGTAACAGCAAAACATTTTGTGAGAGAGTGGCACAGTGGTTAGCAATATTGCTTCCCAGCTACAGAGGCATTGTCTGTATGGATGTAGCATGTTCTCTCTAGTTTGCATGCGTCTTCCTCCAGTTGCTCCAGTTTTTCACCCACATGTAAAGATGTCTTTGACCCCTGTGATGGACTGAAAGGCTCAGTCAGACTCCATTTGGCCCCATCTAGATTATTAGATGAATAATTTTGTAAAGTGATTGTGCTTTACTTCAAAACACCTCCATTAAGTAAAGATTATTTAACACAATGGTTAGTGCTTTTGCCTGACAGATGCAGTGTCCTGCGTTTGTATCCAAAGCCTGGTTGCTGCTTGTGTGGAGTTTATATGTTCACCTTGACTTCATGGGGTTTTCTGAGAGTATTGTGGTATTTCTCTTCACATTTATTTATTTTTGTTCTTTATTTCACTTTATACAATTTCTTGTATTTGGAATTTGTTAGTTTTCACATACCCCTTGCAACCAGCAACCTTCGAGATACCAGTGCAGATCCTTAGCCTCAGAGCCACCACTCTGTCCCATGCTTTATGGTTATAAATGTGAGCATGTCCTAGAATGATCTAGTGCACCGTCCATGCTTGTGCAAAAGGCTGCCAGCCTGGATAGGCTTCTGTCATTTGTGATGCTGAATTGTATTAAGTAAAATATTGTAACAAATCTGATGGGCACGGGTGCAGATTGTTGGGGCGCACCCGTCTAATAAGTTTGCAACTGAAAAGAAACAAAAAGAGGTGTTGACGCACATTTTCTAGTGCAATCGCAGACTTAGCAGTATCAACTAATAGAGCGCTCTGTCTCCTGCAGCAATTGGAGGTTCAAATGACAACCTCCATTTGCAGACTGCTGGTATATATAGGGCTAAGTCCAGAGGCGGGGCTTGGCATGTGTTAGTCCTGTGTGGGGCTAAGCGTCGTCTCCAGGGAAATGCTCAGAGCTGCTGAAGAGAAAGAAGATATTGATAGTGTTAGCACCCCCTCTTGCCATGGAGTGGCTTAACTGGTCTTAGCTTACTTTTGGATGATCCCTATATGTACATTTGTGACATATATATTGTCATCGACCGAGGGAACACTGTCCACACTAGAAATGTTGCAGCACCAACTGGATCACCTCTTTTAATATTGTCCAAAATTAAACAGGAGCTCAATGGCATGTAAAATAGCTGCTGAATACAAAGACCAAGGCACGATAAGGGTGTTTCAATGCTCTCTCCAGAGGTCTCCATTCTGTGGTCTGTTCTCTCCGGAATGAAACAATCCCTGCTGAGAGCGACTCAGCTTTACAGTGGACAAACTGGAACGGGCAGAGTTGCCCTCATTGGGTATTTTCTTAGAGACTGTGCCACTTTATTTCTCAGAGTGGTTGTACTTACCTGCCCAGAAGGCGAACCTCAGATGCACATGCATGACTATATACATATATATATATATATATATATAGGGGTGGGCAAAAGTACAGTAGGTTTACAGTTTTTTGTATGGAAAAAGACATGCAGGTTATGATTATTGCAATAGCTTTATTAACTCAGCTTTAAGAAGAATAAGACAAATAACATAAAACGGTGTTTTCACCTATTCACAACTGTACTTTTGCCCACGCCAGTTTGTGTGTGTGTGTGTGTGTGTGTGTGTATGTATATATATATATATATATATATATATATATTGTGAAGGACAGCTGGGTCACTTGCCCGTTAGGGACGCCCCTGCTGCTTATGTTTCGGGGGAGCCGCCATGGGCAGTCGAATACCTCCCCCGGGACGCTTGGTGGCAGCCTCCCTGGCCGACGGTGATTCCCCAACTGCCTGCAGGGCTCCATGGGAGATGGAGTCCTCCACAGCTTGGTTGGGGCCCGGGGTGGCTACTAGGGGGGGCTGTCTGCTTCCCACACCCCAGCTGGATGAGTCTTCAGCCCCACCCGGAAGTGCAATTAGGACCAGGTGGTTAATCACCTGGAATGCTTCCGGGTGGGCTATAAAAGGGCCCAGCCACGACCACTCGACGAGCCAGAGTTGGGAGGAAGGAGACGAAGCTTGAGGAGGAGTGGTGGTAAAGGAAGGAAGGAAGGAAGGAAGGAAAAGAACTGTTTTGGTGCTTGTGTTTTGGGGACTGTGTTTGGGCTGTGTGGCACGGGGAAGACGTGTCCCACAGCAGAAGAAAAATAAAGGCTTTGTGTTTATTATACGTGCCTCTGTGTCCATCTGTGCCGGGTCAGGCGCCTATATAGTGCCTTTGTTACAATATATATATATTTATGTACTGTATGTATGTATATATACAGGGAGTGCAGAATTATTAGGCAAGTTGTATTTTTGAGGATTCATTTTAATATGGAACAAACACAGTGCTATCAGTCAATCCAAAATGTTAATAAACCTGAAACCTGAATGTTTCACAACGGAAATGTGAGTGTGAACATCATCAGGGGAATACATATGTGCGCACAATTATTAGGCAACTATTAGTGTGCAGATTTATTATGCAACTAAAGGAAAAATGAAAATTTTCCCATCTCACTTGTTTATTTTCATCTGTTATAGTGAGAATAATAAACAAACACCTCAAAATTTACAAATAAACATCTCTGACATTTCAAAAAAAAATCAATCAATCAATGACCAATATAGCCACCCTTCTTTCCAATAACAGTCATAAGCCTTTCCATTCATGGAGTCTGTCAGTTTCTTGATCTGTTGACGATCAGCTTTTTGTGGAGCAGTGACTACAGCCTCCCAGACACTCTTCAGAGAGGTGTATTGTTTTTCTCCCCCATAAATCTAGCGTTTAAGAAGTGCCCACAAGTTCTCGATAGGGTTTAGGTCAGATGAGGAAGGGGGGCCATGTCATTATTCCTTCATCTTTAAGGCCTTTACTGGCTGGCCACACAGTGGAGAACTTCGATGCAAGTGATGGAGCATTGGCCTGCATAAAAATCATGGTCTTTTTCCTGTATCACTGTTTGAAGAAAGTGTCTTCGAAAAACTGGCAGTAGGTTTGGGAGTTGATTTTGAGTTCATCTTCAATGCAAAAGGTCCAACTAGCTCATCTTTAAAAATACCAGCTCATACCAGTACCCCACCTCCACGTTGGAGTGGAGCTCTGTGCCCATTACTGATCCACAGGTCCATCCATCTGGTCCATCAAGAGTCACTCTCATCTCATCGGTCCATAAAACCTTTGAAAAAATCTGTCTTCAGATATTTCTTGGCCCAGTTTTGACGTTTCAACTTATGTTTCTTGTTCAGTGGTGGTTGGGTTTCAGCCCTCCTTACCTTGGCCATGTCTTTGAGCACTGAACACCTTGTACTTCTGGGCACTCCAGGTAGGTTGCAGCTCTGGAATATGAAAGTACTGGAGGATAATGGGTTCCTGGTAGCTTCACGTTTGATTCTTCTCAAATCTTTGGTAGCTAATTTGCGTCTTTTGTTCTCAACACGTTCCTTGCGACCCTGTTGACTATTTGCAACAAAATGTTTGATGGTTCTGTGATCACACACCAATATCTTAGCAATTCCAAAAGTGCTGCATCCCTCTGAAAGACTTTTACAATTTTTGACTTTTCAGAGTCAGTTAAATCTCTTTTTTGGCCCATTTTGCCTGAGGAAAACTAGCTGCCTTATAATTCTGCACACCTTGATATAGGGTGTTGATCTCCTTAGGCCACACCCTCCCTCATTACACAAATACACATCACCTGACGTGCTTAAATCCAATAAGCATTCAAGTTAATACAGCTTGGAGTTGGAATATACGCATAAAAATGATGATATGGTCAAAATACTCACTTGCCTAATAATTCTGCACACAGTGTATATATAATATATATATATATACTAGCTAGGTAAGCCCATGCTGTACAAAGCCCAGGCACCCAGAAACTATTGTAATTGTTAGAAAAATAATTGAAATGTAGAGTTGGCGGTTTCATTTTGTGGACGTGCAGCCCCCCTTGTCTATCAGCGGGCAAGCAAGTTTGTCTCTGACTCATTAATTTGGGGCAAACTTGCCAGCTCGTTGAGCTTCATGCTGTAGCATCGCACTTCCGGGCTGGACAAACAGACACACTTCTACGCATAGATGTTTATATATAAGATAAATATATATAATATCGTATGTGTAGAATGCTGTATATTAATATTAAACTAAATTGAACTGAATCAAGTCTGAACTGATGTTTTGGCCAGAATCTTGTCAATGGTTCTGTGTAAATAGTTTTATATAGAGCTATATAAACTAAAGATTTAATCTTTGGTGATAATGTTACTCTTGAGAAACATTGCATGAAATAAACAGCTGTTACTTTTCCAAACGTATTATGGCATAGTGGTTAGTGGGAAAATCATGAACATGCACCATATCATTTTCAAAGCTTGCTTAATCCTCAGCCAGGTCCAGCCAGGGCTGGAGCAAATCACAGTAAGCATGGGCCACAAGACAGGAACGGTCTCAAGACAGGGTGAACAAAATTGCACACATAAAAACTACAGGCATGGGCCAGTTTAGTGTCAGCAGTCCACCTAACCTGTATATCGTTGGACTGTTTGAGGAAAGCAAAGCACCATGCGGAAACTCACATGTAGAACATGCAAGCTCCATGTAGGAAGGTCCTGCGACTTAAAACGGTGTTCCCTTGACTGTGCAGCAACAGCACTACCATTGCGCCGCCATGCTGCAACGGGCATGTGTAAACCAAAAATACCTGTCAAATTTCATAGTTCTACACATTTTCTTCAGAGTGGCACAGTAATGAGTGCTGCTGCCACAAAGCTTTAGGTTTTTGGTCATTGCCTCTATTGAGTTTTTATTTTGTTCTCATGGTAGCATGGCTTTTCTTAGGCACTCTTAAGGACGTACATATTAGGCTGATTGACATATCATTGGCATCATTAGATTGAGCATCCATGTGTGCACCTTGCAATTGTTTCTAATGCATGGTGCAGGGATCATAGTTTGAGCACAAAGCTGCTGGGATAAACTCTAGCACCCTAATATTTTAGTTAATTGGGTAGGAAAAGGAATGTATGAAAGAAAGCTATTATCTCAGCTCATTATCTTAGCTCATTATCGCAGTGATTCATGGAACTATGATTGGAGTGTTTTTAAATGCTAAAGAAAAAAGTGTATAATTTGTAACATGAGTACTAACAGTACATCTTTAAAACGTTCTATAATAAAAAATATTTTTATAGTGCTTTTTGCTAGTATTAGACATTAAAGGTACTTTAAAATGCAAAGGGTTAGTACATGTGTGGTGTTTTGCCATAGCAGTCTCTAAAAACACCTAGTTTTCAAATTTTTACATTTTGAGCACATCTGCTTGACGCCTCTGTATAATTGCACATATTTATCACACTGTCATCGACAACAGCGCCTCTACTGTTGAATGTTAGTCACTTCAGTGAATTAATCAACTGTTCGGCATGTGAAACTAAAGCCAGATTGCATCCTTGAATGGCTTGTATTTAATTCTGGTACGCCTTAATTACAGTTTGTTACCTCCTCAGTTTTCCAAGCACAAGTTACAGCTTTTAACACAATAATGCTTAAAAGGAGCACAAACAGAGGGTTTGATGCAGATGAGCAGATGAGTGATGCCTCTGCTAGCTTTTGTTTGACTCATTTGTATCCATGCCAGATTCTTTGTTTTCTACTGTGCTCACAGCTGTTTCTTTTTATTTGTTTCTATTTTTAATGGGGTGTTTGCTGTGCTGCCAGACGTCTCCTGTAATTTATAGCTACGCTGGAATTTTCTGAATTCTCTATTTGACTTGTGGAAGGTACAAAGTCTAATAAAAGGTACATATACAGTACTTCATCCTAAAATAAATTAACACATTGTTCAATTAATCAGTCATTCATAGTAATTCAAATCTTCATTCATTTTCTTTATGGTTGAGGGGCAAGAGTTGTTCTTGGAAGCATTAGGTGCAAGACAGCAGTCAATTTTGGACAGGATGGCGATCAGGAGGGCACATTCACACACACTCACTCATAATGGGCGAATTTAAAATGCTCTCGCATTCTAACTCTTAGGCCTTATACAGAAACATAACGTATGCAATACAAGAAGAAGTGAAGAAGCTCCATGTAGACAGTAACCAGGTGGGAATTTGAACTCAAGCTGTGAGATGTCATTTCAGTGTAATTACATAAAAGCCTCACAAATTCAGCAGAGTAGATTGTAAAACTGTAGCTGGTCTTGGTCTTTATGGAGTCTGTTTGCTATCTCTATTTTCTTCCCACATCTCCAATTCCAGGTAAACTGTCAACATCAAGTTGGCCCTGTGAGTATGGGTGGATGTTGAACTTCATCCAGTGATGAAGCTGGTGCTCTGTCAAAGGTTCCTGCTTTGTATCCAACCGTGCTATGATAAACTATGGCTTCCAGTGAGCCTGAGTTGAAATAATGTGGGTTTGAGAATGTTATGTTATGCTTATAAAGAAACTGCAAGCATCTAGTGGTATATTGGTTAGAGATGCTCTGTCACAGCACTAGGGGTGTGAATTGCATACTGGTAGGTTACTGCCCGTGCGGAGTTTCACACTCTTTGCATGTTTTTTTTCTCCAGGTTGTTGTAGTTGTATCATTGTGGCATATTCTAGTTAATCCTTTATATCTTTTCTATGTTCTAATTGTTTTATGGGAACTTTGTTTACCTTTATGTTTGATGACATTATCAGAGTACCATTTTGTATGAAAGGTTTCACTGTGCATCACTATTTTGTGTTCATTTTCTTGATCACAGCCATGTTGTATGTGTCATTGTGTTCTGCCTAATATAAAATGCTGGCAACCATAGTTGTTCTCTTCCTGTGTTCTGGTATTTTGACCTCTAGCCTGACCCACAATATAACGTTTTCATGTTTCTGCCCTGTTTTAAACATTTCTTGATCTGTTTATAACAAATCCCTGTTCTGTGCATCATCCTATGTATACCATACTCAGATGGATCCTACACAATTGACATAGAGCAGTATAAAAGGGTGAGGTAAAGAACCAAACTGACAACAGGACACATCCTGCTCTTGCCAGGGTTGGTAAAAGGTTTCATAAGAGTACATGATTCCCCTGGAGAGCAATATATAGGGCGCCACTGCAAAAACAGAATTGAAATGCACACCAAATGATTATGCAGTTGTCACCTTGGAGCAATCCAGAAGGAAACAAGATTTTTGACTCCTATTCCTTGATAATATTTTGCTTGTGGAGGTTTGACACTGTGACCCACAATACAGCTTAATAAAAGGATTAGGGTCTGTGTGTCTGTCTGGTTGTTGTGTTTCTGTTGTCCAACAGATGGTGCATCACAAACATTAATACTGCTTTTACAAATTCTGTCACAAATGGCATGTAACAGAGCAAACGGTCTGATAACGTCCCTGCAGATGTTAATGCTGAATACATCCAACTGGGAGTAACGACTGGACAGACAGAATTCAGCTTATCTGCCTAAATAAAAGGACAAGTGTCTGTGTATCTGTATTCTGAGGTTCTTTGGTTGGAGGGTTCTATTTCACAGGCTTGTTTATATGTATATTATATGTTAATTGAACATTGTTGAAATTATTTGTAATGCCATTTTGTTTTGCTTATGGAAGCTGCCATGTTTGTGATCCCATTGTAATGCTTTGGGTCCTCAGTTACAAAGGTCATCACAATGGGGGTCTGTTAAATGAAAGCGTTAAAGGTCATCTCCTCTCAGAATTTCTGGATGACTTTCTAAAATATTTGTGACTTTTTTGTATAAAAGCTTTTTTTGGGTAATAACTTTCAAGCAATGACATTTTGGCTTTGATTCTTGGGCAATGTTTTGGGTTTGGTGAAAGAGCAGCTTGACTTCCTGGTTTTGATCCTTGAGTGTCTTGTTTACTCCGTCTTCTTTCCTGGTCCTTCTTTCTTAAGACTATGTCTTCTCCTTGAGATGGTACAGCTACCTTACGTACCTTATGGTACATTATAGTTCAGCTTAGAAAAAAAAGCAGCATTTTGTGATCAAATTTTATTTGGAATGGTACAATGCTCAATTAATGTGTTACATTTACATTTTATTTTCACAATAATTGATGGATAATCTTGAAATGCTTTCTTTTGAAAAGCAAGAAGTAAAGCAATAGGAAGGCTGATATCTGCAATATTATCCCCAAACTTACAAGACCCATAATGAAGTTGGCACATTAACACCAGAAATAGAGTGCCCTGCTATGTTCATGTCAAGATGGAGATATCAGAGAATTAACATTGCTATGTTCACAGATTATGAGATATTTCTGGGTTATCAGCCTCAAAATGGGAACTTTATTATGAACATTTTCTATGTGATTTCTACCAGTAGAGGAATTCAGAAATGATTTTGTTGATCTCTCACTACCTTGTATTATACAGCTCAACTGAGGTCAGAATGAAACTGAGTTTTGCAGTTAGGTTGTTTTTACAGCAATGTAATACTCAACTACTGTATTTCTTTTGCTTTTCATTAAAAAAAAATCTGAGAAAATCTTTAGTTGCTTTCTGTACAAATAGAGCAGCAAATTAACACATAGGTTGTTATCCATCATATTATTCCCAAACCTCCAGCTGGAAATGCACTTGAGCAGAATAAATTCAGATACAAATGGTCAGAAATGGTGTAAAAATTCTAACAGCATGGGAAATAAATTCTAAGTTAATCACCGTTTAGTGTTTCTCATAGAAATTGTGAAATGGAGCATGGGTAAAAGACTAAAACGGCATTGCTGTAATGGGAGCTGGGTGAGTTGGTGTGTTTAACTCCTTTAAAAAGAAGGGACTTTACCCTTTAGAATGTTATTGTAAAATGGTTGTGTCATTCAGTTCAGTTCAACAAAGTTTATTTTTACATCAGTAACGGCGTACTGCACGATAATGTGCAGTGAATACACTTGACTTGAGCATTAATAGTTTTCAGCCTCTTTCTGTGTACGTTTAGCATTTGTTTGCTCAGAGGTTGATGCGCTTGCTGCTTCCTGATTAGCTCTTCTTTTCTCCACCCTAGCGGCCCACTGCTTGTCTTCTTTCATTGGCATCTTTTCGTGTTAAAACTGATTAAGTTAGTTTTTGTGCCGCAATTACTTAGTACGTTTTCTTTAATTTTCCACTTAAGCTGGCACTTAAGTCTTCAATCTAGCTCAAGAATGATTAGCGAAGGTGGTAGGGAATGAGAACGGCGTCCATACGCATGCGCTGCACGACCGCCCTGCTGCGCGCTGCTGAGAGTTGATTCTACAATAAAATAAAATAAAAATAAAAAGAATAATAAAAATCATCACCCCGAAAGTGGATAGTAGACGTCACGTAGTATATGTAAAGTAAATTTCAAGTCAATAGGTGAAACGGTTTGCGAGGTACAGATGATTTAAAATCCTGTAAAGACAAGCGTATTATATAAGAAGATCATGATGCAGTAGCAGTAACTAAAACAAATGACGGACACTTAAACTAAACTATGTTAAACACACTTAAAACACAAACATTTCAGGTTGCCTATCATAATCAAGTAGTGACAAAATAAAGTCCATTATAACTGAGATATGGCCTGTTATAACAGTCAAAGTTAGACAGTCCTGTTCTTCCTCTTGCATTACCATACGTTCATGTTAGGCAGTAGAAAAAGACTTTTAAATCCTTTTGTCATTTATCTCAATGGCATCACATCCTAAGGTTTGACATAACTGCTTGGCCAATGTGCTGTAGCAGTGGCACCATATGCCACAATAGTATACTGAAAACAGAAAAAGAATTGGAAGGTGAGTAACACCTCATAAATATTGGTACACTAGAATTTTTGAGCAAGTGACTAATAATCATAGATGCAGCTTATCAGAAGGTCTGGCACCTTGAGATTATAAGATCCAGTACAAATCGGCATATATGCATTGATTAATTCTGTCAGTTAGGTAAAGCCCGTGCCATTTAAAGCTTTATATGTAAGATGGAAGATTTTGATTTCAGTCTTAAACTTAACTGGTAGCCATTGTAAAGACCTAAGAACAGGATAATGTATATGATTTTATAAAAAAATCTCAAACCTTATTGGTAAAAACTATAGTCATTTTATTTGTGATGCTTGTATCCAAAACACTAATTTGCTAAAGAATAAAAAAAGACTTCACTTGCATCTGCATCCAAAATTTGAGAAAAGTGAATGACTGACAAGTACAAAATAAGTACCACCAGCTCCTTCACCCTTCTCCCAGATTAATTATGAAAAATTACACAACACGAGTTAAGAATGAAACACAAGCTTATTTAATGTGTTGACCATCCGCATGCTGGTGTGGTGGTTCACAGATGCAGTCTGTGTCTGGATGTTTGTTTGTTCGGGTACTTCAGCTTACTTTCCATATCCCAAGGGTTTGTAGGTTAATGCTCTCTCTGAGGGTGTCACTGGGTATGTAAATAAGCCCTGTGATAGATTGGCTTCCAAAGGTCATTCTTGCCTTGTGCCCAATGCTGCAGTAATATGCTCTGTCTCCCTGTGTCCCTGATTTTGATTAAATTGGTCTAAGTGTTTTATATTTTGTGTTATTATCAAATTTATAAAACTCATTCCGGGGTACAGGCGATAGACAATATTCCTTTAGTACTGGGACCAGGACAGGAGTCGACCTTGGGTGGGATGTCAGTCCATTGTCAGAATCCTAAATATTGGTTGGCCAGTGTAGTCAGCAACAAGTGGAGTAATATTCCACCTACGTCTAATTTGTTTTAAGTCTAACATTAATCACACTAAAGGTAAAGCCACAGATTCAATCCAAAAATGTCCCAGTTTTTTTTTTTTTTTATCACACAGCGTATCTCTGCAGCATATTCCTTAGGGTAATGGCTTCTGCATGAAAATGAAATCCAATTGTTCTGCAGGCCCTTTAATATTACACACAAGAGCTATAATAAAGGAGAAAATGGAATATATTTAAAAAACATTCAAAGTAATGCTTAAAATGTGATTAAATCTACAGGACTTTGTGTATAAGTTGGGCCTCAATTTCTTGAAAGTTGATTGCCGTGCACAAGCCTTGGTCTGACTAACCTTCAGAGCTGCTCTCCCCAGGACTCTGTGTAATGAGTTGGTCTGTTTAAAGAATATAATGAAAAAGAAATACATTTGATAGAGTTAAAATTGTCAGGGGGCAGCATGGTAACACAGAGGTAGCGCTGCTGCCTCGCAGTAAGGAGACCTGGGTTTGTTTCCCGAGTCCTCCCCCTGTAGAGTTTGCATGTTCTCCCCGTGTCTGCATGGGTTTCCTCCGGGTACTCTGGTTTCCTCCCACAGTCCAAAGACATGCAGGTTAGGTGAATTGGCGATCCTAAATTGTCCCTAGTGTGTGCTTGGTGTGTGTGCCCTGCGGTGGGCTGGCACCTTGCCTGGGATTTGTTTCCTGCCTTGCGCCCTGTGTTAGCTGCGATTAGCTCCAGCAGACCCCTGTGACCCTGTAGTTAGGATATAGCGGGTTGGATAATGGATGGATGGATGGAAAATTGTCAGGCCACATGACAGTTCTGTAGAGGCTTTAATATATTTCTTTTCCCTTTGTGTATTTTAGGATGAGTTGAAAAGGCTGCAGAACAATCTGGAACATGCGCAAGATGAAAAGTATCTTCTGCAACAGTGAGTGTCCAACCATATTGTTTTTAATCCCTGTTAATGTATTTTGTTTTATTGATTCCAAATTCTTGCGCCACTAGCATACTGTAACATCGATTTCCTAGTCAACATGAGGTTGGCTATGGGGGATCGACTAGTGTATTCGTCAAAGATCGGAACTCACAGTCTTCTTTGCGTTTCCCTCAAACATCATGAGCCATTGTCAACAATGACAACAGTAACAATAAAATGCCACCGGTACTATAATTCTGGTTTGTAAGCAACCCCAATGTTATTCTCATGCATATGATTATCTGTTCATGTTTAAATAGATAGAAATTTATTTGTCCCCAGGGGGAAATTTACATTATTTAAATAAATAAATACAAAAATAGATCGCTAGGTAAGTAAATAAATAAACAGATACACTAGAATGACTATAAAGGAAGAAAATTCAAAAGAAAGAAAAGTTCTGACTTGGCATTATGCTGGCATATTACTGTTGGTATAACGGAGCCCCCAGTAGTGTTTCTTCACACACTTCTGCTGAATAATTTGTTATCTGAAACGTCAATGTTAGTGTGTTTTATTTCTTTCCTTTGCTATGACCTCCCTTTGTGGGGGATCCAGAGTGTGTCCTATAACTGAACCTGCCCTTTTAATTAGCTTGTTGATTTGGAGGGCCTTTCTTGAAGTGATGTTACCAGCCCAGGACACCATAGCATATAAAATCACACTAGCCATCAAAGCGTTATAGAGGATGTGAAAGATGTCACTTTCCATATTAAAGGAACTCAGTCCCCTAAGAAAAAACAGCCTGCTCTACCCTATTTTATATAGTTCCTCTGTATTCTGAGACTTATTCAACTTGTCATTAAATTAGACCCCCAAGTACTTGTAGGAGTGGACCACATCTACATCCACTCCCTGAATAGTGACCGGTCATAGAGATTCTTTGATGCAGTAAAAATCAATATCCAGTCCCTTGGTTTTGCTGATGTTAAGATGCAGACATTTGTCTGTGCACCAAGAAACAAACTTTTACACCTGACACCTATACTCTGTCTCATCCCATTTACCAAGTCACTAAATAAGTGCAGAATCATTTGAGAATTTCTGCAAGTGACATAACGTGGTGTTTTATTTGTATTCGGAGGTGTTCAGAATAAAGAGAACAGGAGACAGGACTGTTCCTTGTGGTGCCCCAGTGTTGCTCACATTCCTGACAGAAGCATAGTCCTTGAGTCTCACAAACGGTTGTGTGCCTGACAGATTGACTATTATCCAGGACACCATAGGCTCATACACCTACTTATGTCTGAGTTTACCATTAACAGGGATGACTGGATAATGTTGAGGGTGCTGGATAAATAAAAAAATCATCATTCTCACAGGGCTGCCAGCTTTATCCAGGTAAGAATAAGAGATAGATAATTGCATCCTCAAACTCAAATCTTTGTTCAATAGGAAAACTGCAGCAGGTCAAAGTGGTCTAACGCAAGAAGACTCATACAGTCCAGGACCATTCTTTCTCCAAGCGCTTCATTATGTGAGAGGTTATGTGCCACTGGTCATTAGATGTAGAGGTACCTGCCTTCTTTGGAACAGAACAATGCAGCTGCAGCACTTTCTGAAGCCTTAGGGACAGACTGAACAGATGACAGAGGACACCATAAATTTGATCAGCACAGACATTAAGAACTTGAGGACTGACTCTGTCTGGTCCCACAGCTTTTCCTGTTTATAGCATTCTCAGTTGTCTTCTTACTTGGTCTTCAATTATGGACAGTCCACACTGATTGTCAGAGGTGGACTTGTCACTGGCTATTCCATCTGTGTTGTTAGGAGTTGTAGATGTAGCAGATATGGTGAAAGTAGACTGGTCATTGGAAGAAAGTGGCATTTGGAGGGAAAATAAATTCAAAAATTGGGTCAGGGTCTAAGCTTTGTCCACATCCCTTTCTAGCACCTGAGGCCTAAACTTCTTGAATCCCATAACTATAATCAGTCCATTCCAGACACCCTTCATGTTATTCTGAGTGAGTTTGTTTTCTGCCTTTCCTTCAGAGCCTCTTTGTCACTGGATTTGAATGCATTCCTTTTCTCATTCAGAAGATCTTTTAGCTCCTTAGTAATCCAGGGCTTCTTGTTTGGAAAGCAACACACTTTGTCTTTGTGGGTAACACTGTGTCGACAGAAAACTTAATTTGGTCTTTAATGCAATGACAGAGTCCCCCAATATTGTCCCCATTTGGCTCACACATAATTTCCCAGTCTACCATTTCAAAGCAGCAATTCAGAGCCATGTCATCCTCCACTATTCCTCACTATTCTGGTGGTAACTTGTTGCTGTCTAATAACAAGCTTGTAGCTGGGAATAAGGTGAATCAGGTTGTGGAGAGAGGCATCGTTAACATTTGACTACAGCAGGTCCAGCTTGTTATTTCCTCCAGTGGAACCAGTCACAAACTGATAAAAATTTGTCATTGTTTGTTCCAAAGTCACTTCTAACTGTAATATGCTCCCTTTTGCCCCATTCCTCATTTACATACAGGGTGGTCCAGATCTAATTATGCAATTATGAAAAGGCGAACACATTGCACCCACTGTTCGACTGACAACCGTCTCCCCACCATTTTGGAATGCAAGGCAGATGCTGCCATCTATCGGCAACAAAAATAATTTTTTGCGAATTGTCTATGTAATAAACTTAATAAGTTATAGCATAATGAAAATTGCATAATTAGATCTGGACCACCCTATAGATGACCAGTCTCCCTCTTATTTTTATCACACTGGCTCTCTGTCTGCCTAAATAAGATCAAAATCTAATCTATGCTATTTGTTTAAAAAAAAACATAAGCCTCTGCCTCTTTTGAATGTGGTATTTTTAGATTTTGTTTATACATCTTTCCATCTGATGTGCAGTTCTTTTTTAACATTTTGGGAATTTTGCATTTTCATTATTCACATAATTACAGTATATATGTTTTCATATTTCTTTATTTTTTAATATTTAGTAATAGTTGTGTTCATTATCACTATATAGCAGGTAACTTTCATTCATTCACTCATTTTTGAAATAATTTCCATTTCAGACTGTCTTAGTCTTCTGGAGATCATGAATGCTAGGTCTAATTAGATTTGTTTTTATATTAACACATATGTCTTTAAAATCTACAGACATGAGAAGACAATGTAAAGTTCACACAGGATGCAGCAGTGTTGTCCATTGGGGCTTTCAGTTCAGATCAGTTCTGTTTATTCATCTATTCATTCACGTTTCCAACTACAGGGAGGTAGAGAACAGGAGCAAAAGTAAAGAGCCAATCAATCATCTGTCCCAAAGCATGCATACAAACTCATAGTGCCAGTTCAACTTAATTACATGTTCTTGAATTGTTAGAGAAAACTTGACCTCCAAGAGCAAACAAGGAGAACATGGAAGTTTGGTGCCAGTTTAAAAATGAACCATAGTCCAAGCATTATGAGAAAGCCAATATGACTAGTTGGAACAGAATTGTCAACTGCTCCTCAACAAAAGACCATGTCAAAGTGCAAAATAGGCTATAAAATACAATTACAGTATATTGAGCTGAGAATAAAATGATAATAGAATAAAAAAATAATAAGGACCACATATTGTGACTACTAGGGGATGCTCTACTATGTTTAGAAAGGACTTCAGAGTAGACTAATTCATATTGGAAACCTTTAATAGCCTTCAGGCAGAGATTACCTGTAAATGTTAGCTGTCTCATAGGCACTTTGAATTTACCTTGACGCAGTTTCCTAGGCAAAGATTCTTCTTCTTGTCTTAGGAATACATTTTTTTTTTTGGTCTCTTCTCATTTTCGACTCCATCGGAGGGATGTAACCCTATATATACTCAAAATTTTCTGGGCCATGGTTATTCCACTGGACTTTTGATTTGTGTTCCATGGTGTTTTCAGTGCTTGTCTAGTAAAGAAGCAGAGCAAGCTCTGAGGAACAGAACAGGAGCAGTATTTTTGGAAGCATATTGTCAGAAACAATAATGCATTGACCATCCAGCCATGCCACATACAGGGAGACTAAATGTGTTAAAACTTGTGGGTCATTTTGTGTAACTCACCTTCCCTCAGGCTGAGCTTGCTAAGTGGCACTGCCTTAAATCCATAATTGCTATCATGGATATTAGTACTGTAGAATTAGAAGCAAACTTGAAGAAATCATATGACCAGAAAAATATCTTAAGGGAGCTTTTGTGTTTGTGTCTCTATCCTCTCACTCTGGTTGCTCAGGTATGGTTACTATGTACAAAGGTGGCATTGCACAGGGCCTTGCATTCTTTCTTTTTTCACTTTTCCTTCTACTAAATCCTTCTTCTCCTCCTCCTGCTCCTGATAAATGCACTCTTCTTTGGTAACATTGTGTAGACACTTGGATACACCTCAACAGGATTGCAGCTCACTTATAAACATAAGCAGTCACTTATTATGAAGGCATGGCTCCATCCTTGGGCACTCTGCAGTGCACGTTCATAAATGGAAATCCTCTTGTTTGTATTGTTATGACATGGTATTCGGCTCAGAGCTGTCATTGGTAAAACTGCTACTCCTGCACACTGTGAGATCTTCTTCTAAAGGCAGGAAGAACTACTGAGAACACCGAAGCACCACTACAGGACAAACAGAAGAGAAACATGATAGAAATGAGAGAAAATATGGTCTTTATCACACCCTTAATTATAGTATATACAGACCATATATGTCATATTTGTTTGGTCATAGAATTGCAACAATAATTCTACAGAACTCTTCACACTGTTTATTAAATGGCTCCTTAGACTAAACAACTTAGGAAGAAAGCCCTCACAGATGGAATTTACAAATATTCAGCACATCAAAAGCTTAATGACATCTATAAGGAGGATAACTCTGCTACAAAGTGAATCCTAAAGAAAACAGACATCTATGTACACTTCGGCTTTTTGAAGAAAATAATTTATTTGCTCAAAGATTTGGCACCTAGTGCAATTTTTATTGATTTTTTTGATTATTTTTTGCTTTTACAAGGTATCCATAACTGATGTGTAATGATTAACCTGTTCATCTGACCAACTGCTAAACATGCTCAATTCAATTCTAGCATCCCAGGATATCCATACATTAAAATCCATTTACTAAAGTCACATGATCATAGGGATCTGGATCTTATACTGTTCATAATAGGCAAAGGAGCAGAATGATAATCTGAAAGTTATTTTTTTAATGCTTCTAAAAAAATCTTATCAAACTTCTTATTCAGCGCCCTCCCAAAAAAGAGCTACTGTATATAACCAGATAGCCCCATTTAAAATGTTTCTTTGAATAGGATAAAATAGGAAGCAAAATAAAAAAATAAATAAAAACTTGGAGTGGGGATGAGATGCTAGTTGATCGCAAGGCATACTCATACTCACCCACAATAATTCATATTGGACCAATTCAGAGTCATCAGTCACCTTAACCTGCATATTTTTGGATGTATGGGAAAACCTATACGCATATAGTGACTGGGCTTACTCTTCTCACCACCCCCTATTGTGTCAACTTTGTTTAAACTAAATAAATTAAAATACAAAAATGACCTTATAAGTCAGCTGGATGATACATTCATTATTACATTACATTATTATTATAATATTATTATACTAATAATATTATAACATTATTAATTATAATATTAATATTATTCACTTTAAAGCAATGTTTTATAAAATATTTTTCATTTTGTTCCAGGAGGTTATCCTTAAGTGAGGTAATTAATTAAATCCTTAATGCAATAAATAATGTATTCTGCTTCAGTGCAATCTTTACTGTACATACTGTACCTGTATTCTTGCTTGATAGAGCAAAATATAAAGATTTAGCGACAATTAATAGATATAAAGTAAATGCCTTATTGCTATCACCCCAGTCAGAGGTATGGGATTTGACTTGGTAAAGCTCATACTAATTAAACATCAATACAAATGTACAGCATATTGACAGCACTAATCAGCATTACTTAACAGTCCACAAATGACAGCTTTAATGCAAACACATAAAGACATATTAATCAAAATATGATGGAATAATACACTTATAGCTAGCGTTCATCTTCATTAACCTAAGCTCTTTATCATACGGAAAGAGGATGAATATAGGATGGGTGGGATGTGATGGGTCTAACTGGCTTTACAGTTCTCTTAGGACATGTAAAGTGAATCTACAGTAGGGAAGGAGACAACCGATGATTTTAGAAGAAGGGCACTTCTCTCTCTTCATCCTATCCTCAGAAGAGTAAGAATGACAAATAATAATGGAGTAAATATTAACGTGATAAACTGAAACAGCAAATATGGAAAGAGTAGGCCTTGGTAAAATAACATCTCTCCCTCCCCTTGACCAGCAGACACATCTGCAACTCGAGGCTCATCCTGTACAATGAGTATTGTTAGAGAGCCTCTGTCCTGTAATTGCAGAACATGTGCAGGTTTTTAGCATGTGCAGCTGAGCATTGACATACTGTTGGTCTCCTGATCACTTTGTTTGTGGTCTATAGCACTCATTCTTCAGCCTGACGAGGTACTGTATCTCATATGTCATACTATAACCAAGCCTGAGTGCAGAGGTGACCTATCCATGTGAGGGTAATAGGTGGTCTCTCTAAATTTCAGATCGGGGGCTTTGAATTTAAATTAACAAAGTAACAAGCCACAATGTGAAAATGTAAAATAACAGAAGATAAGTGAAGTATCTATCCAGGAACTGCATGGTGATGTAGTGGCTAGTGCTTCAGAGTTCCAAAGACATAAATTGGTGGCCCTTGTCTGTGTAGTGCTTGTAGATTATCCTTGGGTTGAGTATTCTCCATTTTTTTACATGATTTTATTTCACTTGCTGTCTCTGTTTGTCTGGATCAAATTTTGCAATCAATTTTTTACCCACTTTTACCAAACCAATAAAACCAAAAACCAAAAAAAAGTTTTGACCCAGGATCTGTATGTTAATTATGTCAAATTAAAATTTCTCATTTCCTTATATTATACTTTTAGCGAATACACATATAGATAGTGCTTTTAGCCAACACACAGTTAAATGAATTAGCAGTGTTGGTCAAGTGGTTAGTGTGTTGGACTTTCGATCAAACGGTTGAAGGTTCAAGACCAATATAGACAAACTAATTAAAAAATAATAATTTGGATGAATTGATATTGAAGTTTTGTCAAGTTAATTCAATATGAAAATTAAGCAGCATTGGTCAAGTTGAATGTTCAATCAAATGGTACAAGGTTTGAGACCAATGTACACAACACTTTTTTTTTTAATTTTTGCCAGTTTTTCATTATTTATATACAAAGTTGGACAAATACTCTTTTCAGTGATTTGGTGATATTGGCTCAGCGGATAAAATGTTGGGCTTTTCTGAGAAAGACTGAAGGTTTGATTCTTCAATAGACAAACAAACATGTCCAGTACTTCACACATGTAAGGTTTCACCGTGGTTAGGATTTTCTGAAATGAGAAATTAACATGAATAAATGTTATGTTAAGTTCATAGGTTCAATTCCACTCTGTCGCTAATGTTGTTTCTGTCTAATTACCTTCCCACCCAAGTTTTTGTAATGTGCTGATGACTGTGTGATATATGGTGGCTAAAAAATGTATTAAAAAAGATTTTTAAAAAATGCACTAAAAAGTAAAAAATATTTTTTTTTCTTGTAGTAAGATTTTGTTGGTCATATGTGACCATAAAAGAATTAATTTAATTCAATTAAAATGCATAGATTACTTAAATGATGAAATAAAATAACTCTTACAATTTGAAAATTTCTTCAATTTATAACCATTATCCTACATAATTTAATCAACTTTTATATGATGTGTCATTTTCTTTCTATAGTTATGCTGGTTAGAAATTTCACTTTAATGAATGTATTGGCCTGGTTTGTTTAAGTGTGAATGTGTGTATGAGTGAGTGTGCCCTGCCACAGACTGACAACCTCTCCAAGATTGGCCTGTTCGTTACTATACATCTAAAGAATTGGTTCAGGCCCGAAATGGATAAGCATGTCAAGAACAGGATGAAACAATTACATTTTCCATCATGTCTTGGACGTATTTTAATTATAAGACTTATTTTATAAACCATAATTTTGGTAGTTAGTGAGTGATACCGTGAAATATACAGATGTTAAGTTAAAAAACATTGATAAGTTGGAACAAAGCAAGCATTGTGGTGCAGTGGTCAGCACTGTCAGCTAGCCTAACAGTGGAGCTTATCTGTGTGCAGCTTGCATGTCCTCCCCTTGACTACATGGTTCTTTTTAATTACACTGGTCCCCCAACCCCAACACACTATCCCAAAGCTGTGTATTTGAAGTTAACTGATAATTCTGAACTATCTAGTTGTGAGTGTGGATGTGTGATGGTAGACTGCAATGGACTGGTGTCTCATTTATTCAGAAGTGTTTCCCATCTTCCACCCGATTGCTCCTGGGATTGGTTTTGGCCCCCTCCTCAACTTGGTTAAGCAGACTTGAGAATGTTATCGTTTGTAAAATTATATTTATTTACAGTTCAAAGATAATGATTACTGAAAATAATATAATGCATTTAGAACAGACCTTTCCTATTTTGTGTTTTACTTAAAATGATTTTGTGAGCTATAACTTAGTCATAAGCTATACACTACATTATACATTAACCATATATACATAAATCAATTTCATTAAAAATGCATGTACATAGAGTAAATAATTATATTTTTAAAGTGTATTTAATTTATTTATACCAAAATAAGCAAGTAAAGGTATGACTATTTTTATCATACAAGGCCAAATTTGACAGTTGTGCCGGTTTTAAGCCTCTTGTCTGCATGGAAGATGATTGTTTCTGGAAAAATATGATCAGCAATAAAACATTCTTATTCTTATCAGAAAACTTCAAAACTAGCATATTGTGCAAATGTGCAGAAATCATGTTTTTCATCTTTCCGTGGCTGCATCATCTTTTAGTCCTAATGAAAAATGGTAGAGAAGCTAAGTACCTCACTGAAATACGCAGGTATAATTCTAATAATAATTTTAATTATTGTTTCTGGACAAAATACTCATAGTTACACTATAGTTTCAAAACACCTAAGAGGACATTGAATTGATTCTGGTCACTGTATCAGGCTGTATTTGTCCTATTTTTTTTTTTTTTTTCAAATTAATTTCTTTTTGGCATTTATGTATATATGGGAGCATTTTTACAATTAACTGACAGAAGTAAAAGTCAAATGTTTTATTAACCATAAAAGTTAAGCAAAAGAGGACATAGTAAAGAAAAGGAAATAAAAAATACAGCTGAAACATCTAGTCAGTATTTTCTTTTCTTTCTTTCTTTGATAAGGTTCATTCATAAAGGACAACATCTCATAACACTTTTGTAAATTAAGCTGGGATAATAATGCCAAAACAATTTTTCCCTTATGCATTGACTCAAGGATCAACGTTAAAATTATACGATAGCTTATGTCTAAACAATACATCACATTGTTGAAATACCAAAATGTATTAAATTAAAAGTATATTTACCAAATTTCAGCCTCAAAAAATGCAGGCCAAAGTAACAAGATTTAATACAATATTATAACATTTTAAGGGCTAATAAGAACTACAGGATTATGTGTTTCTATACACGTGTACATTAAACATTTGATTAAAGGAAGCTGACAACACCCCCCTCATTTTTACTTTATGTTGATCGGTCAGTTTGCCACCTCAGATGTGACCACAAATCAAAAGCAGTTGAGCACTTCACTTCTAAAAGCAATGCTAGTCATTCAGTCAGAAATCACCCGTGATTGCACACAAGAACACATTCCCACTCTTCGATCAATAAATCAATCAATTGTATTTTATAACCAGCATTTGTTGGAGAACTTTAACATGGAGCACAACATCTAGCTTACATACTGTGTGTCATCTTCCAAAGTTGAAAGTGTTGTAACCAGATTGCTGAAAATCCCAGATGGATGCAGGGAGAATTTGCAAACTCTTCCTAGACAGAGACCGTGCCAGATTTTGATCATAGCCTTTGGATTTGTGAGTCAGCAGTACCGGCTACTGCGCCTACATGCTGTCCTTCCCAAAGGTATTATTTATATTATAATAATATAAGACGCACTAAGATGAATTTTACATATTTTGTCATTGTGACTTAACGGTTTTTCTCTTCTGCCTATATCTTCACTTTTAAACAGTGATAAAATGAGTTACACCACGTGAAACAGACATTATGCCAAAGAGCAATAATTAAGTGATGAGCTGTAGGAAAAATTGCAGTTATTGGTGCCAATGAACAATGTCTTTTAACATTCTAAATGGAAAATCTGGCAGTTATTAAGTTTTATTACACTTTAACTGCATTAGCCTGTATATTTACAGTGGTGTGAAAAACTATTTGCCCCCTTCCTGATTTCTTATTCTTTTGCATGTTTGTCACACAAAATGTTTCTGATCATCAAACACATTTAACCATTAGTCAAATATAACACAAGTAAACACAAAATGCAGTTTTTAAATGATGGTTTTATTATTTATGGAGAAAAAATCCAAACCTACATGGCCCTGTGTGAAAAAGTAATTGCCCCCTGAACCTAATAACTGGTTGGGCCACCCTTAGCAGCAATAACTGCAATCAAGCATTTGTGATAACTTGCAATGAGTCTTTTACAGCGCTCTGGAGGAATTTTGGCCCACTCATCTTTGCAGAATTGTTGTAATTCAGCTTTATTTGAGGGTTTTCTAGCGTGAACCGCCTTTTTAAGGTCATGCCATAACATCTCAATTGTTTCAGGTCAGGACTTTGACTAGGCCACTCCAAAGTCTTCATTTTGTTTTTCTTCAGCCATTCAGAGGTGGATTTGCTGGTGTGTTTTGGGTCATTGTCCTGTTGCAGCACCCAAGATCACTTCAGCTTGAGTTGACGAACAGATGGCCGGACATTCTCCTTCAGGATTTTTTGGTAGACAGTAGAATTCATGGTTCCATCTATCACAGCAAGCCTTCCAGGTCCTGAAGCAGCAAAACAACCCCAGACCATCACACTACCACCACCATATTTTACTGTTGGTATGATGTTCTTTTCTGAAATGCTGTGTTCCTTTTACGCCAGATGTAATGGGACATTTGCCTTCCAAAAAGTTCAACTTTTGTCTCATCAGTCCACAAGGTATTTTCCCAAAAGTCTTGGCAATCATTGAGATGTTTCTTAGCAAAATTGAGACGAGCCCTAATGTTCTTTTTGCTTAACAGGGTTTGCGTCTTGGAAATCTGCCATGCAGGCCAGTCTCTTTCTTATGGTGGAGTCGTGAACACTGACCTTAATTGAGGCAAGTGAGGCCTGCAGTTCTTTAGACGTTGTCCTGGGGTCTTTTGTGACCTCTCGGATGAATCGTCTCTGTGCTCTTGGGGTAATTTTGGTCGGCTGGCCACTCCTGGGAAGGTTCACCACTGTTCCATGTTTTTGCCATTTGTGGATAATGGCTCTCACTGTGGTTTGCTGGAGTCCCAAAGCTTTAGAAATGGCTTTATAACCTTTACCAGACTGATAGATCTCAATTATTTCTGTTCTCATTTGTTCTTGAATTTCTTTGGATCTTGGCATGATGTCTAGCTTTTGAGGTGCTTTTGGTCTACTTCTCTGTGTCAGGCAGCTCCTATTTAAGTGATTTCTTGATTGAAACAGGTGTGGCAGTAATCAGGCCTGGAGGTGGCTACGGAAATTGAACTCAGGTGTGATACACCACAGTTAGGTTATTTTTTAACAAGGGGGCAATTACTTTTTCACACAGGGCCATGTAGGTTTGGATTTTTTTTCTCCCTAAATAATAAAAACCATCATTTAAAAACTGCATTTTGTGTTTACTTGTGTTATATTTGACTAATGGTTAAATGTGTTTGATGATCAGAAACATTTTGTGTGACAAACATGCAAAAGAATAAGAAATCAGGAAGGGGGCAAATAGTTTTTCACACCACTGTATGTACTTGTCTCTGTTAAAACTGTTTTACATGAAATGAGTGAAGTCCATAAATGACATCACACTTCAAGAGGGACATCATAAGAGCGATGAATAAGTTGAACTGATGTCATGTTATAAGACATGATTATTTTTATCAAGCAAACACTTGAATACACCTAACACCTAAATGCTGTTCTTAAATATTGAGACCTAGGGTGTTGCACTATATTAGCCTTTATGGATGTAGTGAGAAGTTAAGCAAAATGACACCTTTTATTGGCTAACTAGAAAGATTACAGTATGCAAGCTTTCGAGGCAACTCTGGCTTTTTCTGGCAAGAAGTAATGCAGAAACTGGAATTGGCTGTGCTTATAGGGAATTCCAGTTTTTGTATTACATCTTGCTAGAAGAAAAAGCCCGAGTTGCCTCGAAAGCTTGCATATTGTAATCTTTTTAGTTAGCCAATAAAAGGTGTAATTTGGCCTAACTTCTCAATAAATATTGAGCAAAATGAAAACAGGCAAAATGTTGTAGGTTTTATCAAAAAACACCAACAATCCACCAGTTGCTGATCAGCATTGAGCACAAATAATGAATTTATATACTGAAGTACTGATTTTACTGTCAGGATGTATCAACTCAGAATCAAATATAAAATATTGAATGTATCAGAAATGAGAAAGGAATACATGAAGACTGGAGTCTGTCACCTTTTACCAAAATATCACAAAGTAAGGCTGGATTGGAGAAAACAAGTGATAGGATAAAACCTGGAAAAGGAGAAATGATTGATCTCGGTTATCTTGATAACACTACTGTAAAACATGAAAGTGGGGATGATAGGCATAAAGTCAAGTTAAAGATTTACATTTAATGTTAAATGTGAATGGATCAGTTCTTACTTAGTTGTCAAATTAAGGAAGCAAATACATACTGGAACTTATTTTCGAACCCAGCTTCCTAATATGTAAGAGCCTTCCCATGTTTTAAGGCATGTTACTCCAGGGAGGTCAGCTGACTTCTTCACTCTAATCAAATTTCATTAATAGTGAAACTAGAGCCTAAAGGAGGCACACGGGATGGTCAGGCATCCTGGCAAGAAGTGGGGAAGATCCCTTACCCAGATGGGAGGCCCCAAGTGAACAGAAAGGTATCCCAGTCAAGAGAGGGAAAGGCGTCACACCTGGACATGGCTGCTCTAATGGATGGATGGACATCCCAGGTGGAGGAGATGGCCTGAGACCCGGGCAGGAAGCCCCTGACCGGACATGTGCTTAAAACCCTTCCCTTACTGGGTTAAAAGAGGACAGGGAAGGATTGTCTCTGAGGGGTGTTTATTCCCTCCAGACACTAGATGCCAGAAGCCCTTCATATCTGTGGTAGTTGTAGTCCGGCAACACAGCTGTGCTGGAGACCATAGGTGCCACAAGAGGGCGCTGCAGGGACATGCACAGCCTACTATATTGAACTTCCATATGACCTTTAAGTAATTCCAATGGGCAGCAACCCTGGCACTGGAAGTACACAGGGGTCCTCAGTAAAAGGGACCACACTCCCCTGTCCAAACAAGTCGGACCTGGGAGGAACAGAGGCAACACTCAACTGGAGAAGGAAAGTGCAGTGGTGAGAGGAGAGTTATTGTGAAGTGAATTGTGGAAGAGACAGAACCTGCACTTTATGCTTTGTACTCAACTGAGGAATTGTGAATATTAAAACCATGCTTTATTTGAACCCAGAACTGTGGCTGTGTGTTCATGTTGGGGTTTGAGGCTCGCTCGCTCCCCAGACTCTTTAAGAAAGCTTTGTGAGCAAATATGCATTAGATCATCATTTCTTTGACACTCCTAAATATGTAATATATAAATGTGTTTTATTATAGATATATACCATGAGGCTAACTTTTTCTAAAGTGTTCCATGTTTATCTCACAAGAGTTGACCATTCGCATTCAGTTTCTGCATTGTCAACCGTTGGTCAATTATTTGTCCAACCATTCATTATTAAACCACTTAATGTAGTCTAGAGTCATGGAAACCTATAAGCAAATCGCACAAGATTGGGTACAAGGCAGGAGCTAGTCCTAGATGGGGTGCCAGTCCATGGCAGGACACACTCGTGCACATACCACAGCTAACTCACAATCACCAATTAGCCTAATATGCCCATCTTTAGCAATATGTGGGGAAAACTATACTGTCCAGAGAGAAACTCCATAAACTGAATAATTAATCAATCTTGTTTTAGGTTGTCTTTCACGGGAAGCATAATCATAAAGTATTGTATCAAGCCCATGAGAGAATGCACCCTGATTACCAGCTGGTGGTAGGCACTGAAAACTCACACACAACATTAAATTTCAGTTGGCTGAGTCGCAGATTGTGAGTACTATCTAGGAAGAGAACAAATAGATTCTGATACTATCTAAGGCTGGTGTTCACTTCTACTGTTGAAGACTGCTTTTCTTTATAAGTTTCTAAACTCATTTTTAAAAGTTTCAGAATTTAGTAACAAACATTGATTTTTTCCACTTGCCATTTAGCAAGCAACATGATAGCAAATTAAAAGCATCATTCCAGCTCATTTAGGTTTAATATATATTGTTACATCTAATTATACTGTATGTAGGTCAAACATGCAACATTAACAATACTTGTGAAAGAGGTCTAATTGATGACATGATAGACAATGGACATTATTCAGTTCTCATCCCTGCTTAGATATGTCAAATCTGAGGTTTAAAACCCATTTTCTTCACAATGCAGTACCAGTGAAACTCATCAATAAAACCGAGCTGAGGATTTAAGACTGGTGCCAAGGTGCTCGGCTAAATTGCTAATGCTAAAAGCTTCTACAGTAAATTCCTCTTTATGCATTCAGTTCATTCCTGCACATTTGTAATTCCTTTAACCCTTATCTTTCAAGTGATGCTCTGGGATTTGACTTGCCTTATGCTTTGCTATTTTTTTTATTAGACCAGCACAAAAGAAAAGAGATGAACTACCGCAATATGCATTCTGTTTGCAATCTTATGATGTGCAGTTCGTCTCTTGTCTTTAGTGGGTATGTGAACTTGTAGCAAAGTTTTGTGCTTTATGAGCTCTCACACAAATGAATTCCAGGTGTCACTTAAAGAGTGTGTTGTCTAACAGATAATCAATACTTTATGGGATTCTTTAGTCTTCGATCTCTCACATTTCACAAATGTCAGCAATTCATTGTTTTCAAATATGCAAGGTACCTTCATTACCTGTCTACTGTTTTCTCAGCCAGTTCATTCTCTTTTTTTCAAATAAGATGCACTTTAATTCTTTTAGTTGCACATCTGTTTAACTTTTCATTCCTCACTATTCCATACATTATCAGCATATCAGACTTTATATACTGTACAACTGAATTGACTGGCCAGTAGATAAATACAAACTCACTAAAAATGGCTATCTTAAACATCTGTGTTAATTTTATTGTATTTAATTCGTAATTGTGTGGTTATTAATGATCTTAAACTGATTTTCTCATTTTTGAAAAGAGCATACATTTTTGTACATTTGACTGAACCATCAATTTATCACTAAACACCTGGCATTCAATTAATTTTCTCAGGAGCTAGGATTTTATCAGGCACAAGACAGGAAGCAAGACTATATGGGGTACTAGTCCACTGGAAAGCCTAATTTCCCAATAGAGTCTCCTATAGAGTGCCAGTTTCAAACCGCATTGTGGCTGCTGTAGCTCCTGGACTCTGTGACGTCATTCAGGGGTCTGTGGCTGGAGGTCTGAAGAGGAGAGTCTTGGCACAGCTTGATATGTGAAATAAATAAATAAACAAATGTAACTACATTTACTTAAAAAAGACTAATATCATAAGTTAATGAGTGTAGAACTTCAATAACAAGAGATAATGTATGATTTATGCATATGTAATGAAGCAGAAATCACCTTAAAAACTCACATTGCTGGTGTGTTTAACCAGCTAATATCAAAACGTACTCACTTATTAAACAACATTTATTTATATAGAGCATTTTAATCCTAATGATGCAGCTTAAAGTGCTTTACAAGATGAAGAAAGAAAAGTTTGTAAAAAATAAAAATAAGATTATGCAATACTAAATAACAAACAATAAAATAAGGTCCGATGGCCAGGATGACAGAAAAAACAAACAAAAAAAAAGAACTCCAGTGGGCTGGAGAAATGAAATAATACTATGTTATCTATAAAGAAATGATAACACAATTAAATACAAATATTGTTGTGACCTCAGGGTCCGGATCTGAGAGGGACACACTCCTCCATAGACAGCCCAAGAGGGTGAGGATTCCATGGAGAATTTGGCTACAAAGCAGCCCATGGGCAGCAGGTAACTGGGTGGGGACACTTTGAAAGCTTGCATCTCCAGGCTGTTAAGCCTGTCAGCAGGATGTGTTGCCACTGATGAACCTGGCCTTGGGTTGGCTTAAAGGGAGCATTAAAGAGAACATTGTGGCATATGGGTTGCCTCTGACCTTAATTAAGCAGAGTGAGACTAGCAGCGTGTATGAGTGGGCAAAGGAACAAATAGGCTAGGTATCCATGGTGCTGCTAAAGACCTGAGTGGCATGACGTAATCAGAGTCGAAGAAGCCCCTCAAAAGGATACGCCATAAACAGGCAAATTCTCCTCCCCACAACAATCCCTGGTCATTAAAATATTATAATATTTCCATCACACGATGATGCAGTTTGAAAACTTGAACTGTTAACTTTAGCGACTTACTGTGATATTTTTGTAACAGTCAAGATAAATGCCTACAATGCAGAACCCCTCTGTGGCTACTAAAGTCACAAGGCCCTGGCATCATCTCACTGAAATAATCACAATAAGTATTTTATATTGATTAGATTGTGACATCGTTACATGAAAATATAGCAGCCTGACCTAAAGAAGGACAGGACTGAAAGCCTGATTGACACCGACATGTAAGACAGGTATCCTCAGCGCTACATAAGTCTTTGGGAGGTTCATGCTATATTCTACAAGACTGGTAAGACTCAGGAATTCAGGCAGAGACTTTCAGAGAAGAGATCAAATAGCAGCTCTATGCAGAAGATGACATTGTGTTTCAATAAATCACAGAATGAGAGTGCAATAGAGGGAAGTCTGACCAGTCATGTTACACAACTCGGAACAGAGCAAGAGTACTGTATTTAGTACCTATTGCTCATTTGTTATTTTATGAGGCATCCCATGTGGAAGGTAACAGCAGAAAAGTGTGACTAATGGTACTACGCATTCTGGGGTTGTTGACAGAGGTTCTGTCTTTGTAAAATAAATATGTCTAATGTTTGTTGGAAATGTCGGTCTTTTCATCTCGGTATTTGTTACAGTATATTTAACATGAAAGTATCTTTAGATATTAGCTGGTTAAATAAACACACATCATAAATCAGTTTATTTATCCATGGCATCTTATATACCTGCCTTTACATGGACACATGCTGACCTGCCTTTACATGGACACATGCTGTTATCCCTGTGGTGGGCTGGCGCCCTGCCCGGGGTTTGTTACCTGCCTTCCGCCCTGTGTTGGCTGGGATTAGCTCCAGTGGACCCCCGTGACCCTGTAGTTAGGATATAGCGGGTTGGATAATGGATGGATGGATGGATACTGTTATCCATTAAACCAATGTTAGTCCTAACTCCACTTACAGGGTGCATTTTCAAGATCACCCTCTGACAAGAGTAATGAGTATACTCTCAGTATATATATACTGTAACAAATACAGAGATGGAAAGCTTGTCTGTTTAACAATGAGAAATCATCTGTCCATACCCTGGGTTGTCACTCATTGACCAACTCACTGTCGCATTCTCTCCCTTCTGATATTTATTTTTCTTTCTGAAAGTTTCTGCCTGCATTCTTTAATCATTCTGCGCTAACAAAATGTAATGCAAACCTTCTCAGGATTTGTCTAATGTGCAGCGTTCCATGTACCTGTATTACAGGTCACTGTCAATCAGGCATCAAGCCCTGCTCACCTTGAGGGCAATCAGCTGTCTGCTGCAATACTAAGAATATTTAAGCCAGACAATGTCACAAATCAATATCTGCAAGAATTTTTATGTTACATATACTGTGATTGTTTCAGTGAGATGGTATGCTGTTTTGTAGTCATATTTGCTGATCATTCCATAAGCACATGTTAAAAAATATTATATCTCTAATCTTGACAATGCAAGTTTTAGATTGTATCATTGAGAATAGAAATCTGATGGAAATATTATAGTATATATTTTAAATTGTGAATTTCGTACTTAGGTATTAGCTTGTTAAACACATATAAAATGTAAGTAGTGTTAAGGTAATACAGTACCAGTACAGAAATAATAAATCATTTTTTAATTTACATTAATTTACATTAGGCCTTTTTTGTGAATGAGAATACATTTATAAAAACAAAAAAATGTTTGACAAACAAGAGGCAACCATTTGGTCCATCAAGCTTATTTTCTTTAGCTAAAAACTAAGCAATCCCAATATCTCATCCAGATACTTCATAAAGGTTGTCAAGGTTTTTGTTTCAACAACATGTCTTGGTAGTTTGTTCCACAGTCTCCCTGGGTAAAGAAGTGCTTCCTGACTTCAGTCCTAAATGCACTTCCCCTTAATTTCCACTGATGCCCTTGACTATGTGATTCACCCTTAAGCCAAAAGAATGTTAATGGATCTACTTTGTCAGTGCCTTTGGAGATTTTAAATACCTGAATTAGGCCTCCAAGCAATCTCTTTAACTCGAGAATAAACAGATTTAATTCTCTGAGTCACTGAGAGTTGGACATGTCCTTAAGTCCTGGGATTCACCTGGTTGCCTTCCTCTGCACAGCTTCAAGTGCTGCTGTGTATTTCTTCTACTGTTGTGCACAAAATAATCCAGATGCAGACTTAATTTTATTTCCTTGTGTGCTTTATTTACTTGATGAAAATGTTGGGTCAACATAAACCCCTGAATCCTTTTCAGAGGTTGCTTCCTATATGACAGTGTCTCCCATCTTGTATTTATATTTGACTAGCCATCCCCCACGGCTCTGCCCACGTAGTAGTGAAACAGGACAAATTTTAAAAATCAGTTAAAAAAATATACAATTGTGGCCAAGCAGAAGGTAGGTACACTCCAGCGTCAAATGTTGGCACTATATCTGATTGTGTTCAGCTGTGACAGGAGAGCGTCCCCTGCATGGGGAGAAAAACACGTGGCCATGATACCTCTGGCAATTAGAAGCCACCCTCTAAAACACATGGAGCTCTGATTTCTCTGTCAAAAACGTCAAACGTTACTCTTTAACAATCTGTAGATGATAATGTCTGTTGAACAAATAGGTATTGCAAGCAAAGAGGAGGAAAGGTGCACTCCAACTCGTGGTGAGAGGCAGAACTACTGGAATGGAGGCTTGCGCGTGAGTGAGGAGGGTCCCGCCCCCCTCTCCTTGGCATGCAGCTGCTCTCTCAGATTCGCACAAATAAATCGGTGCTGGAAGTGAACTATGATACTTAGCGCGATAAGAGAAATTGCAAAATCACCTCAAAGAACCTGAAGCTGCTAACTTGCTCCACAGCCCACCCTTCTAATGTAAATGGGATGATGCTCTCTCACCTACTTGAGGAAATCCGTGATCAGTTCTTTAGTTTTTTCTAATATTGAGGGTGAGGTTGTTGATGAAACTCTCAAAGATGTGCTAAAATGTCTGTAAAGACAGCAAATAGCTGGATGCATCATGTTTTTAAAACGTGACCTGAAAGTCTATCTGGGCTGGCTGCTTTGTGGTTGCTGACTGGAGAATGTCCTCCTCACTTCATCCTTGGAGATCCTCAAGCTGGAGTCTTGTGGCGCTGCCAGAAGTCGCACAAATCGGTCTAAGTTAGCAAGCTTGAAGCAGGTGAAAGACACATTTAGCTTATTTAGAAGTGAAGTGGAGGTTGTGTCTGCCTTCATTGTCTTGTCATCAGACTATCAGATCAGGAATACAGTATCTATACTAATAAAAGGCAAATCCCTCACTGACTGACTGACTGACTCACCACTCACTCACTGACTCACTCATCACTAATTATTGGACTTCCCGTGTAGGTAGAAGGCTGAAATTTGGCAGGCTCATTCCTTACAGCTTACTTACAAAAGTTAGGCAGTTTTCATTTCGAAATTCTACGCGTAATGGTCATAACTGGAACCTACTTATGTACATATATACCGGCCATAGCCTGCAGCTCGGTCACCGTGTGGGGCAGAGTTGCATCCCTCATCGTCACGTGTCCCACGTAATTGAGTGCCTGCCCATATAAGGCCGACCGTAGAAACACTCTGCCGCTAAAAATTCGAGGGTGAAGGACTGTGCTTACGGAAGCGAGATGATCAGGGTGGTGTTTGGCACAAGCTCAGCGAAACTGCGAGAGAAACTTTTAAGTGCCGGAGTCTTAGCTAACATTACATAAAGCTGTGGACATCACACGACATACCGCAAGCTTAGCTGAGAACCTTCGATGCATGTACTCCGAGCGGCTCACGTGAACTGACTGTGAACACAGTACGCAGACAAAAAGCAAGAGCTCCAAAGAGCGCTGAACAAAAAAGCATTACACAATTGAGAAGGCAGCAAAAGAATATGAAGCGAGTGACGCATACAAGCATATTCTTAAGTGCAGCTACTGCGGAAACAAAGCACACGGTGGAAAAAGTCAATGTCCAGCTAAAGGGAGACAGTGTAAAAAAAACCCGTGCATGCAGTGTGTAATGTCTCAAATAAAGAGGAAGATGAGCTGTTTATTGATGCAGTAAGAAAGAAATCGATGAATGAAACCTGATATCTTTACAACGGTTGACAAACACGGAATGTAACTTGAACATAACACATCCTCCAAATACGAACCAGATTGAAAGAAATAATGATAATCAAATCCTTGATGACAGCAACACTCATAACAGTCACAAAACAATTACATTGACAATCATGTTACGTTATTTTTAAAATGTTCCCTTTTCTTTTTCATAACTTCTTTAACCCACCACTTCTTTTCCGCTGTGAAGCGCGGGTATTTTGCTATATATATATATATATATATATGTATATATACACACCCCGATGTACATGCTGTCAAATAAACGATCCACACGCTGTGGCATTAGCCGATTTGCTGACCAACCACAAGCATTACCTGGTAGGTAACCACCCATACAGTCAGATTGTGATTCAGACTACGAATGCCTTGAATGTAATTACCCCGATCTACATACTGTCAAATAAACAAACCACACGCCATGGCGCAACGTAAGAAGCTTTGCCTCTAGCGCTGACGTCCGAGGTTCGATTCCCGAGGGGGAGTGCAGTGAGTGTGTACGCCTGATGATCCCAGAATTAGGGTGAAGCACGTGTCGCGTACTATTTGCATTATTTGACAGTAAAAACTATTTCAACCATTCTATGATCTGCTTCTCGCAACTGAAAGAGGGCACCGTGGCGGACTTTAGCCGTCTTGCTGACCAACCACAAGTGTTACCTGGTAGGTAACCACCCATACAATCGGATTGTGATTCAGACTAGGAATGCCTTGAATATAATTACCCCGATCTACATACTGTCAAATAAATGAACCACACGCCGTGGCACAATATAAGAGGCTTCGCCTCTGACGCTGACGTCTGAGGTTCGATTCCCGAGAGGGAGTGCAGTGAGTGTGTACGCCTGATGATCTCAGAATTAGGGCGAAACACGTATCGTGTACTCTTTGCATTATTTGACAGTAAAAACTATTTCAACCATTCTATGATCTGCTTCTCGCAACTGAAAGAGGGCACTGTGGCGGACGTTAGCTGACTTGCTGACCAACCACAAGTGTTACCTGGTAGGTAACCACCCATCATATTGGAATGTGATTTAGACTGCGAATGCCTTGAATGTAGTTACCCTGATCTACATGCTGTCAAATAAACGAGCTACACGCCGTGGCCCAATGTAAGAGGCTTCGCCTCTGACGCTGATGCCCGAGGTTTGATTCCTGAGAGGGAGTGCAGTGAGTGTGTACGCCTGATGAACCCACAATTAAGGCGAAACATGTGTCGTGTACTCTTTGCATTATTTGACAGTAAAAACTATTTCAACCATATATATGTGTGTATATGTAGATATGTATATATATATGTGGATGTATGTGTGTATGTATATATGTATATATGTATGTGTATACTGTATATATGTGTGTAGATATGTATGTATATGTACAGTATATGTGTATATGTATATATGTTTAATTATGTGTGTGTATGTATATATATATGTATGTTTGTGTATATATACAGTACCATCTTGACCTGAATAACATTTATTTCCATATTTATTTATTTTTAACTTTAATATATATCTCTACCTCAAAATGTTTTACAAGTTATAAACAAAAGTAAAGTTATAAAAGAGGTAAAATGATGAAGTCTCTGATAGTTAAAATTCAATGTCCAGTTTGATAACATGCTGTGGTTAGGTGGCCAGAGAGGAGAAGAAATCCAAACCTCCAACCAATAAGATGCCCTCTAGGGAGACCTCCCCCAATCTGGTCATTCAACAGTAATAAGAGTGATAATGCAATGTGTATTATCTGTGTATGATGAAAAGTCTTAGAAGATTACAGCAGATGCTGCAAATATAATCGTAGCACTTGTATCCTTCAGCCTTTCAAGTATGTGAAAAGACCACAGAGTAATTTGGCCACATGCCTAGTGCCATTACAAGATACTAGAGAAAGAAAGCAAAGACAAACTCTTCTATCTGGAAAAAAGTATATATATATTTTAGATATTTAGCACTATTAAAACAGTCATACCCATCACTTTGATCAAATGCAAAGCTTGAAGTGTGCTTTTATGCAGGATTAGTTTAGTCTTTTACAACTGGTGCACTATAAATAAATTATTAAGTACAATTATTTTGTGATAAATATGTCT
The DNA here is from genome assembly GCF_016835505.1 of Polypterus senegalus. Classification (NCBI taxonomy): domain Eukaryota; kingdom Metazoa; phylum Chordata; class Cladistia; order Polypteriformes; family Polypteridae; genus Polypterus; species Polypterus senegalus. The sequence goes on from NC_053154.1 coordinate 113,780,406, forward strand.
AAATGTGTTTATGTTAAATTGGCTGTTTGGTGACTTTTGGAACATGATAATTACAGTTTGTTCTGTTTTGTATGAGTTTCACCAAGTCAAATTTCTTGCCACTACCATTTCTATGACATTCTTACAGCAATAGAGCAAAGTAACTTGTAATTTGTATCTGGTAGCAGATCACCAGTCCTATAACGGGGGACTAGCTGGTGGGAGCCTGTTGGTTGTTTTTGAGATTTGAACATAGGCCACAAAATAAATAAAAATGATCCCTTCTCATTTTGATTACCTCTTAAACTTTCTTTTATCCCTAAATCCTTTTAGTTTTTCTTGTCAATGTAACATAGTAAAATTCAGTCTTTGAATCAGATTTGGTAAGAGAGTAATCCAATTTTTTATGACTGTAAGTCCAACATATATTCCTAACAGTAAGAATGCAGTCAAGACTATGTAACCTACAGCATTAAGGAGCTGTCAGAAACTTTCACTATTGAATCCAAGCATGCAGGCCTGCAGTCTTCCTTTAATTTTAAACTAATATCTGAGCATCACAATCTAGAAGTATGCACTTTAAACCTCAGCTTCCTTTCTGTTTATTATACCTTCCCATCAGGAGTTTCTTCCTAGTTTCTTGTTAGACACAGTTTCTCATGAGTTCTCAGCAGGCTGGACACTGACACAATTATGTTAGTGTCCTGGTTTATAGTAGCAGTCTATAAGCTTCTGAACACTTTCAGGAGAAAAGGTATGCTCCACTTCATTCACTTCATCAACACCGGCAAATCAATTACCTTTCCAGCTGTAATGCAATTTCCTCTTCCGTTACTGTTCTGTTGGTTTTAGAAAGATGGCTCTAGCTTCTTGCTGCTTTTTATAGGTGATTAATGTTGATTGTCATCCAAATGTTCTGAACCGTTCACATTTGTATGCCCGTTTTTGTAAATCTCTTTCCACTCATGTATACTTTGATGAAAGCTTTGCCCCCATAGAGTACATAAACAGATCTGAATGTCCCCTCCTTTAGCCCTTTCAGTTCACAAAAATTAGAACTATAAATATCTGTTCTTCATTGGTACAAACTGATAGACCTATATCCATATTACAATGTGATATCTCACATGCTGACAAGGTGCTGAACCACCAAAATAAAGGTATAGTAACACCAAGCCTTAGTGAACTGAAGTGTATATATGGTTAATGACACCTGTATGACCTTGTTGGACATTTAATTCCAGAACCTTTGGCATTAATATGAAGTTACACCGTCGCCGCCAAACACATACTGTATGTGCCCGTAACAACATCCACTATTCTGGGAAGGCCTTTTATAAGATTTTGGAGTGTGTCTGTTGAAATGTGTGCCCATTCAGCCAACAGAGCATTTGTGAGGTCAGGTACCGATGCCCGGATGAGAAGGCTTAGCTTGCAATTGGCATTCCAAGTAATCCTAAAGGTGTTCAGTAGCGTTGAGGTGCAGCTCACTTGAGTTCCTCCACACCAAATTCATCAGACTATGTCTTAATGGATCTGGCTTTGTGTACAGTTTCACAATCATGCTACAGCAGAAAAGAGCCTTCTTCAAACTACTACCACAACATTTGAAGTGCACAGTTGTCTAAACTGTCTTTGTATGCTGTTGCATTAACAATATCTTTCACTGGCACTATGGGGTCTAGCCTAAGATGTGATAAAGAGCCCCAGACCATCCAAACCCTCCACCAAACTTTACAGTAGGGACTATGTAGACCAGAAGGTTGCGTTCTCCTTACATACAGTATGTCAATCCCAGATTCATCACTCTAGAGAACATATATCCACTGTTCCAGAGTCCAATGGCGGCATGCTTTACACTCCAGCAGACACTTGGCATTGTGCATAGTAATTTTAGACTTGTGTGCAGCGGCTTGGCCATGGAAACCAATTTCATGAAGATCACAACACACGCTTGTCATGCTAATGCTGCTGTCAGAAGCAGTTTGGAATTCTGTTGTGAATAGAGATATCAGAAGAACTGTAATCGTATGAGGTTTTTTTACGGTATCAGTAGAGAGAGAAAAAGAGAGCTGCATGCATGATTGCAAGAAGACAAAGTACTTTGGAAGGCACAATAATGCATAAAGAAAGAAAATTCAAAACACACACATACAGTGGGTTCACACATTGTCACTTTTATGAGAGTGTTACATCTTCAGCCCGGAGCCTCTGCCCTGCAGTCACAAGAAGGTGGAATTGACTCACCTCTTGCAGGAGTTCTGCCCATTGGATTGCACATTTATGTACCTTGCATCATTTAGTGCATTTACATGCACACATAAAGTGAGCAACCCGGTTAAGCCAGAAGTCTGGTTTCTTAAAAATTTCCATTTACATTTGTGAATACGCCTCTGGAGTTCCCCTTTGTCAAAATGCTTTGAACAAAAAAGAGTTAAGTGTTTTATGTTCAGCCACCATGAATCCAAAAACAAGCATGAAGCCTGAACATCCAATGGTTTGCGATAAGAATGCTGGCTGCTATGCAGCCCAATCACACTGTTTCAGCATATCTACAGCAAATAGCTGGATTAAAATTAAACTAACACTTTATTTATAGGTTTCTTTGTAACCTGATTGCAAGCAGCACACTCTTCCCTGCTTGACAGTGCAACTGAGCCCAGCAAAGGACTGGCATACCGGTATGTGTGCTTCTTGCCACACACCCAGGGCTGCTGGGACAATAATAAAACAGGCATTTTTACTTCAATAAAATGAGCATTATATTAGGTTAATCATTACCTTAAAAAGTAATCGGCCTAACACACATTACTTTTTCTTCATTAACCTACTGCTGCCAAAATTGTGCTGCTGAGCTTAGCACTGTACATTCAGGTCATCAGCACAAATGTAGAGATTTTACATTTTACCTCATGAAATTTATCTTTGTGAACGTTTCAACCTCTGGCTGCTGAAAGTGCGTGTGAAGCTAACATATACACTAACATAGGTGAACAGAGTGCATGTACATGTACAGACTACAAAATCTTTAAGTGTAACCCAGTTAAGGGCTTACATGTGCTTTAATAACCTGTTTATTCACAGAAATCTGGTTTCTAAAATGCAATATCAACCCTTATTCTTGTTAGAGAAACTGGGTTATTGGTATCTGGGAGACCAGGTTAACACATATAGATTTTTAAGTGAGTAACATGGTTATTTGGCCATGTAAACCTTTAATTTAGTAAGTAAAAGCACATATATTTTGATGGTACACTGAAGAATGTATTGCCGTGCCACAGTTATAAATGTATTGAGTACAGTTAATGACAGTCCTGGGGCCTCATGTATAAACAGTGCGTACGCACAGAAATGTTGCGTAAGAACTTTTCCACGTTCAAATCGCGATGTATAAAACCTACACTTGCCGTAAAGCCACGCACTTTTCCATGGTACCTCATACCTTGTCGTACGCAAGTTCTCCACTCGGTTTTGCAGACTGGCAGCACCCAGCGTCAAAGCAATGCTACTGTTCCTGTATGGTTACACCTTATTTTCCTGACGCGGCTTTATAAATACACTGAAACTAACCGCATATTGCTTATTAGTGTAATGCATCTGATTGTAATTAACTTGTAACAATATAATGGTCCAGGGAATAGCCATAGTATTCCAAAAAACATAACTGCTTTAGCGTTGTTATTCTCACTGCACCTTCTTCTTCTTCTTCTTTCAGCTGCTCCCATTAGGAGTTGCCACAGCGGATCATCTTTTTCCATATTACTCTCACTGCACCACTCAGAGTATTTATATTACTGTATCTAAGTGTGAATCACAGCAGCAGCTGATCGGAAAGAGAATTATCGGTATACAGCTTCAAGAACAAGCTAACTCAGCCACGGCAAAACGTTTCAAAGACTTTCCTGTATGGACCTCGCGGTTCAGAAACAGTTTCATCCCAAGAACTTTAAATGCACTCAATCAATTGCTCCTTGTAGAACTGTTTGTACTTATAAGTACAATCACCCCACTGTAAACTTGCACTACAGTTATAATATTGCACAACCTGAGCCACTTTATAAAGTGCGTATTTACATATGATGACAATATCATTTTTAAGATGAAATGCAGAAAAATATGTTTATTATATTATACAGGTAAAACTTTAACTTCATTTAAATAATCTATATTCTTCACTGGGACTGGCGTGAAAAATAGAATAATTAAACATGTACTACAAAGATATATCAATGTTCCTTAAAAGTTTTGAAGAATCGGTGCTCTAAGCTTACAGATGGCTTAACGTCTATTACAGAGCTGATTGTGTGGCGATCGGTTACATTGAGAAAGAAAAGCACTGGTTGCAGTGACGGCTACGCCAATATATATTGAATATAAAACAGAAAGAGAAAATAACAACACAGCTAAAAACGCAGCGACAAATTTCGGCAAAAGTGAAATGCTTGTGTCATGAGCACGAGGCGGCTATGCAGTGTCCGCAACGGACGTAGTCATCCACCATGCATAAGATACCATATTGACATTGGCGGGCGAAGGAGCAACCGATTCTTACTCTGCCCAGGGCTGCCACAAGCCTAGAGCCGTCCCTGAGTACTGCTGCAATAAATTATTTCATCGAAGGTCGCACACAATCACTGCGCTGTGAAACCCATGTTTAATAACGTGCTTTAACTCCTATCATCACGATAATGATATCACGTATACATCTCAGTATTTTAGTTATTCAGAGAGCTGTAATATCACGAAGGTAATGGATTCTGTGTCCAGTCAGAGGAAGAGAGCTGGTTTAAGAAGCAAGTAGTGATTCACACTCAAAGAGCACATAGAAGATCACATACAAAACAAAGCATTTAACAGGCTACTTTAATTATGATGTGATTTGAGAAACTGGTTAATTAAATGATTTTAAGATGAAGTTTATGATGTTCTACTTTAATGACAAAATAAACTACATGATTAAAGTGGAAATTTCGAGATTGAAGTTGACATTTCGTGCTTTTTCCCCCACTGTGTGCCTTTTTTTTCTCTGTACCCTAATAAGCTTTCATATGACACTCAGACAAGTGGGCTACAACTCGAATTTTCACGGAGACTTTGATATGTGACTTCTTTTTTTATTTCCGGCACTGTGCGACTTTGTAAACGTGAGCTTTCAAGTTTCTCCAACACGCTATGTCACTCGATCAACTTCCTTTTGTTGATTATACCACGGTTTAATTAAACAAATAGTATGTTTTTCCTTTGCCTTCACTTGGTAAAATACTGAAATACTTATATTTTCCCCCGTGCTTCTCCCATTGTCTTTTCACAGAAGGCTGACCTTAAGGGCGATTTATATTGATTTGTATATTCAAAGAGGCGTAATTCTGGGAGGAGTTGGGGCGTTACATAATGCGCGTGCTCGAGCGTTACTTTTCAAGCTGACCGGGATTTATGTAGCGGAAGAACGTGGAAGTTGGAGTACGCAAAGATTCCTGTATCTGGATTTTTCTGTGTGTAAACACATTTCGGCTTTTGTGCTTACACCATGTTATAGTGCAAATTCTACGCACGGCGTTATACATGAGGCCCCAGCTCATTTTCTAATTCTGGATTTGTGCACAGGTAATACAAATCTCTGATCACTCATATAGGTAACCTTGAAAACTGCAAAAGAAAGGCTGTTTAATAGGAGTGTTGAAAAAAACGATTCATTTAAAACTGGTTAGATTGAGGTCGTGCTGAAAGGTGTAATGTTGTGGAGAATGCAAATATAAAAAAAGGGAGGAACAGATTTGGAAAAATAAATCACCATGAGTTTGTGACATTTGATATTTGAATTCATTCAACTCATCTGTTACATATTACTCTTTAGTAATACATTTTAACCAGCTAATGATGCAAATATAAATACAGTATAACTATACAAAATGTTATAAACTTAGCACAGTGGTTCTCTGGCAAACCAGACTTTAAAACATGTCACAAAAACAACTTTAAAGAGTTTATTTAAATGGAAATATCCAGGATTATTTTGGAATTCACTACTGTATATACTCACATATAAGTCGGGTCTTGAAACCTGAAAAACCAATCATAAAATCAGACCCTGACTTATACACCTATTCAAAAATGCGACACTTACATTTTTATGATGCATCGAATTTTTTTGCAGCAGTGCAGTTACCAATTTCTTTTACTTCTTCAACGGCATTTAATTTAAAACCAGCTTCATATTTTTTCTTCTGATCGAACAGTCCATCGTAGATAAGGGATGCTCTTACGATAAAGGTTTTGATAGACAGGGGGCGCTGTTGTCCCCTTGAACCCTCAGACTAGACGCCAGACACCAGATAAAAGTCCAAATGTTAATTTTATTTTTACAATAAAGTGCACAAGCACCTCCACCTCCACTATACCTTCTATAAACCATACACAAAACAATCCTCAAAAATAATAATCAATAGCAATAATCCTCCACACCTTCCCCAGCAGCTCAGTCACCCTTCCTCCCAACTCGGCCCACTGCTGGGATCTCCCACAGTCCTTTTATACTTCTTGACCCGGAAGTGTTTCTGTCCCTCAGTCCATGTGACTCTATTAACACTTCCGGGTCGGGTAAAACTACTTTTCTTTAACCCGGAAGTACATCATTTCCTCTGTCCCCTCGACTGGGAAGTACTTCCGGGCTATAAGACAAATTAAAGTCCCTGGGCCTCCCTGCAGCATCCCCTGGTGCTCCCCACATTATCCAGCAGGGTTGTGAAGAAAGACTCCATTGTCCATGATTCCCTGCTGGAATTCGGGGCACCTCCACGTTGCAGGGAGGGATCCATCTGGCGACTTAGGGGTATTGGCCGGGAGAAGCTGCCGGCCATATTCCACAAGGTGTATGAGGGTGCGAGATACAAAAAAACACAAATCAGTGTAAACGCTGCTTTGGAATAGTTTGGGTATTACCGTGTGGTCATGTAGGTGCAATACATAGGAAAAAAAAAGGCAGTGTGCTCCATGGTTACTCTTTCAGGTGGGTGTTAGCATATCATAATCTCTTGGACCAATAGCGTTAGTTTTCCGCATTCGATTTATACAACCGATGACATGAAATACCAGAAATTATATGGTAAAATCAAGTTTTGACTTATCCGCGAGTATATATGCGAATTCAAAAGTACAGATATAATAATGTTTGAATTTTTATTTTTAATATGGACTTTAAGCAGTGTTTTTCAGTTATTAGAGATAAAATGTTAGAGAACAAATGTAAAATGTGTACATACTAAGATAAACCAGGTAGTTCTTCATATATATTCCTTTATAAACCCTAAGTTGAAATCCTCTTAATTATAAATCATACTCTCCTCATTTCTTGTTGCACTGGGTGATCCCCACATTATAATTCAAGCCCTCCATTCTTTTTTGATATTTATAAATGTCAGTAGTAGTTTACTTAAATGATAGATGGGTGACTATTTGATGAATATATCAATACTTTAAAGCTGTTGTTACTACTAATATTTATATATTTTATATTCTATTACAGAAAAAAACACAATATTATTCACTTCAATAATAGAGGTACTTTAATATAAAGCCATTGAATGGGATTTCTGTTTTTGCTATGGGATTTTTTGTTTTGTTATGGAAAGGTATTGAGTTTCAAAAAATTTAATTGGTATTGGCATCAAATACCTAAATATAAGTATGGTGACATCCCTAGTTGTGAATAATGCATCAGACGACAGGCAATTTTTACACACAAAGCACTGTAGTTCTCTATGTGTTTGTGTGGTCTACCACTTTTTGGCTGAACTGCTGTTGCTTCCAGATGCTTCTACTTCACAATAATTGCACTTAAAGTTGATTGAGGATGATCTAGCAGAGAGGAAATTTCACATACTGACTTCTGGCAAACGAGACATCCTATGATAGTGCCATAAGTCGCTGAGTTCTTCAGTACAACATTTTCAATTGAGACTGCATGGCCATGTGCTTTATTTTATGTGTCTATAAACAATGAGTGTGGCTGAAACATCTAAACAAAATAATTTGAAGGGTTATCCACAGGCCTCATATACAGTGTACCTCACATAAATGGCTTAGGAAGAAGCTTTCAAAGGTCCCTTGTAGTTTGTACCAAACTTTTGCCTGCATTTGTAGTCAGAAGCCTAAGCATTCTGACATGTTAAGTATGTGATTCAGTTGGATACTACATGTGCTTTCAATATAATTAGTTTTTCTTATGTATCAAAGTATGACAGCTAAATATCTATGCAATATATATTGATAGATCGATGGTAACATTATTATGAGTATACAGATAGTTTAAACATCTTGATAGAGGTCAAAATAATACATTTCATTGCTCACAAATCCCAGGGAATTTCTGTTTCTATGAAATGTTGTTTGTATGCTGGATGATGTGATTCGTCTTTTTTCTCACATCACTGACCAGGGGTCTACACAATTGGCAGGCAGTCTACTGACCTGTTTTCCTAAGGGGATGCTTTACTTACTTGGCAGGCTTGTCAGTCCAAATTCAGAAAGCTAACAGACCCTGGAAGAGAGCTAGTCAATGGTATTAGTGATTATATCAGTTCACTGGCCTTAAGGTAAAAGTTGTACACTCATGATATATTAGCACATTTATCGCTTTCTCAAGCAAAGCAGACAAAAAAAAAATAAAACAGAATTATTATAATTCTGACAAGACCTTCATTACAGTGCTTGCTTTATCTTGTCACTCAAATTCAAAAATATTGTGTGTTTCCTTGTGTAAAGACTTTGGCTCGATAAAGAAAAGTAATGACATATATCACTTACTGATTTGAACTTACACAGCACTCAGAGAGACTCCCAGTTGCTAGAGTCTATTGGCCTTAGTGGGCAGATGGTAGTGAGGAGCTGGGAGACAGAGTGGCATGTGGATTGCTACTGATCCTGGTTGAGCGGAGTGAGGCAGAGCCAGGTATCATACATAAGTGGGCAAAAGGACAAAACAGCTAAGCGGCGTGGTGGAAGAGCTGCTAAAAACACAAAGTCCTTTTTAGGGTTGCCTCATCAGCAGCTGGCATAAAGTAGTTAATTCCATTCCTCCATCTCTCGCACCCTCTCCCCAAACCTGAGTCATTACAATATTCTCTCTCATTGAAGTGTACATGTGCATTACCAGTCCAGTGGCAGCAGGGAATATGTTTGCGAAATGATGAAATTATCTTCTGTATAGTGAACGAAGATAAGCGACCATGTGACTTTTTAGTTATTACTGACTAGGTGTTTAAAAAGCAGAGACAGTTATTAATTTCTGGGCAATTCCGATGACTTTCTGAGGTGAATTCATGTCTTTGGACCAGAAAGATGCCATGGAGGAAGATGAACAGCACAGTAAAATGCACAGCCAGTCTCCTTTTAAAATGGCTGAATGTCACAACATTGTTTTACTTTATGCTTTTTTCTAAAATGACACGGATATGCTGTTTGACAATATATATATGTATGTAATCTGAAGATGTGGATCAATGCTTGATAATGTTTTTGGCTTGATAAATGGATGTATTTGTTTTATGGTTTTTATTAATTTTGAGACTCCTGTATCCTTAACCTCCATTATTAAAGGCAAGAGCAGACTAGTTATTTTTTAAAATATATAAAATAGGCTTTACTTTAGAGTGCAGTTTTATGTAGCAAATTATTTATCCCATGATTGTGAAGAAATTACTTCAACTTGAAAAATACCAAACTTATCCTATAAGGAGGGCAACCATCCTAGTACAATTTTCATTTAAGAGAATTTTGCATTTCGCATTTGCCCAAAATTAATTAAACTAATCCAGACAATTTGGTTTTCCTGTCATGTCCCAAAGTATGCCATGTTACATGAAATTAACCCTACATCATATGAACCAAAATTGTGTAAGCAGGTTGGAAAGTGGATGGGATGATATTAGTTCATGAAAAATTATTACCATAAAATGATGTCTGGACACCAGTAAGTCAATAAGTGTCAAGTGAGGGTTCACATAAAAACATGGAATAGGCTGCTATGCGCAGAACAAATTCATTCTGTTTGTTTTCCCTGAATTAAAGAAATTGCTTTGTTTTGCAGCACTCAGCTCACAAAGGACAAAGAAAATAATATTGAAAAATGCTGTTTCAATATGCAGACACTGGAGGCCAAAGCCGTCATGTAAGTTCTGACTTTGCACTTTTTAACATTCTGAATAAGCAGTGGACATGAATTGTGTCGTTTTATTGATATCTCAATATTGATAGCTCAATAAACCTTAAAAGCTTATTCAGCTTCTGAGGGTCTCGAGGGGACTATAGCAGACAAAAAATTGGGGGTCTCTAAATACATTCAAATTAACTAAGGGTTTTGACTTTTACACCTTTCCTTTTCCAGCCCCTGGGTGTTCTTGTGATTTACAATGAAGAACATCAAGGTTTCAGCGGGAGGAAAAAAAACGGCTTCAGAAATGTGTTTGCTCAAATGACCTTAATCACATTAAACTGCAAATCTTGATGCTGTAGTCTCAGGATTTGTACAGATGTTGATGTCAATCAAGAAGTGTCAATGGCTTTATGTTTGCGTGTGCTAGTGTGGCTGACATCTAAAACCTTTGAAACATCTGTCACATTTCTCAGAAGCATAGTATCAATATTACAATAAATAAACCTCTGAAACCTAGAGGTCAGTTACAGTGAAGCTAAAATATGGTATCTTGTGTTTGCTCTTCCTGTATTTTATTATCTTAAAACTGACTGCTACAATACATAGTCAGCATAGTGATGCTTTGTTTTGTTAATTTTAACTTAAAATAATTCAGTTAATGTTGGGAAAGTTAATAATGGGTTCTGCTTTAGCTCAAAAATCAGCCATGTTCCGCAAGGACATGTGGGTTGGTTGCTTTCTTGTTTAATCTTGCAGCTTTATGTTCAGTTTGTTCTCTATGTTATTTATTTTCTTTTGAGTTTTTCATGTTCTTGACACAGTGGTGCCTCAATATAAGTTAACGAAAGAGTACTATATTAACCGAAAGGGTCCTGAGTGAATCAAAATTGGATTAAATTGGTCTATGAATGTTATGCCACTGTTTTAGAAAGACTAAGTAATAAAACTATCATTGAGTGAATTGTCCTTTTTTCAGTGACAAATTGTTGGAATCATTCTCTCTTTATGGAGTTTCTTGCTTTGATAATAGCCAATGCTGTATACAGTACTATATTGTGCTGAGCTCTCCATTAATCTGGTGTGAAATCCGTCTGGGTCATGAAATGGCAGCAATGAAATGAGTGACAGGCTTAGTAGCCTGGGGGCTTCTATTATTCATCAGTGCAAGAGTGGGAACAATTTAGCACATTGTAGAATAGACTTCCTCTTTAGTTCTTTGACAATATTAGCAACAATGAACACAATTAGAGATATGTATGCATGTTTGATCAGGATGTCATTCAATTTATAAGTACATATAGTATTTAAACATGTTAAAAATGCAGTAGGAAAATATTGTCCATGTATTACCAAACCATCTTATTTAGTTCAGGATATTAGGAAATCAGTCTGTCCTGGATATGATATTAGATTAGCAATGGCCAAAGTTCACTTGTAACAGCTCAATTAACAGAACTCCTCTATCTAAAGTGTCCAGAAATATCCTGTCTATCTGTACAGATGTAGAAGAATCCTAGAGAGATGGATTGAATATCAACTGCTCACCAATAATGTTCTGGACAAATGTTATCATTCTAAAATGTAATTACTGTTTCAGTTAAAATTATATATATTTTGTTTCTTCTTTAGCATTCAACGATCATGGCGGGACTACATTCACCGTCAGAATGCTCTTCATCAGCACTGCTTGGAGAAAAGAAGCCCATCTCCACCGTCTCTGTCTTCTGGAAAGATGAGCACTTCTATCAGTATGAATACCTTGTCTGATGGCAGCACCCCGGTAAGCTGTGGACAACTTTGCTTTCAGCTTCGCTAAGTAAGGATTGTCTTGACTTTTGGGTTGATGTAGACTTCAGAGGAGATTGTTATCTTTGTATTTACCGCTAGCTACCTGCTTCCTTTGTGAAAGCTATGCCAAAAATTCAGGATTCATTTTTTCATATTGTAAGTTTTAATTATGTGAGAATCCTGACTTCTTTCTAGGCATTGAAATATCCAAACTGTGTAAAATGTAATGTGGTAGTGAAATGCTTCTCAGTCACCGCATATGTGCAGTTGGTGTAATTGCTTTTTAGACCTATGGTAAAATGTTGTAGAAAATTTTGCTGCTGGCAAGGAAGCAGAAATGAAGCCAATTGAATTTTACTGAATTGCATACTGTGTCTTCTTGATCGATGTGTAATGTGGAATTGTCTTTTGTGCATAAAACGAATATTCAAAGGAGCTTTTTATTCTTGTTTGGATGAATGTTTGGCTGATACTGACTGAAGAATAACTGGCAGTATTTATTTTTTGTTCTTGATGAGTGTGTGGGCTACCTGGTACATGAGAAATGGAGTCCACCTGAGAACCAAGTCTTGACTGTGTAAATTAAGTATCTTCTTCCATTTGGAGTTTGTCATTGATACTTGAAAAAGAATGTGTTGTCTACTAAGGTCCGAAGGTCTAGCTATGTTACTTCAAAGGACACACAAAATAAGAAAAGATAATTGCTACAGTCTCCCAATAAATGTCAAAAGCAGAAAAATGCATTGTGATTAGAAATTCATTGAGCCAACTTCTGCACTTTTTCCCTTCTAACCCTCCCGTCTTTCTTCTGAAAAAAGGTTTAGATCCTGTAAATCAGAGTCTCAGTCCTGTAACATAGCACACAGTAAGGCACACCAGAAACGAGGAAGCCTTTGCCTGAAAGTGCACTAATCAAGAACTTCCAGAACAGAAATAGTAAAGTTACTTTCTCTCAACAGAGACAAAATCCAGGGGCAGGTAAATTACTAAAATATTTAAACTGCTGAATATAACAATAAATATTCCTAAATATTGTTAAAAGTTCACACGCACACACACGTTATTTTATTTATATATATATAATTATCCAGATTATTAGCTATGATATTACTACAATCCAATAGGCTACATGGCAGTAATTGCTTATTTCTTAGTACGACTGTTATAATAATACTTTTAACACATGAAAACAGTAATATTTCACCAGCTATAAAATAGATGGCATTTAATGTCTATAATTTCAGTGTAGCATCAATTAAATCTATAGTGCGATCTAATATAATATTGTCAAAGAGAAAAGTAATTGTACAATGGCAATATTTGTCTATAATATCACTAAAACAGATGTAGACTACTTTAAACTGCAGTTTACTGTTGTAATATTGTGTCAGATATGCCCAAAAAGTTAAAAAAAAATAAATGTGAAAGTTCTCAGCTTTTTTGTAAATCACAGTTCTTACATCCTCAGATGTGTTAAGGAACTGTTTTATTTTCAACTGAAACATTCAGTCTGACTATATACATAAGAATACCTAAGAACAAAGCATATTCCTAACTTTTGCAGCTGATACTTAATGCCATTATAAAATGCTTTCTTTTCCACTTTTTTCCTTCTTTTCTTCTACTCTCCTCCTATTTTAACTTTTACTTATTTAGTCTCTTACAAGATTCATTTCTTCTTAGGTCTTCTTAGCTTCTTCCCTTGTGCTATAGGTGCATATTTCCATCTCCATCATCAATTTTAGTCAAAACCAAAGTGAACTCTTGACTGTAGCAGTCACTGCTTAATACCATTGTAAGAGGAGCTGAAGTAAGGAAAAAATAATAGTCACATTTGTATTAGTACAAAAGTATCACTTTCTTATTGTTTCAGGAGAGCAAGGTTTCTTTTTTCTGAAAGTCAAATATAACAATGAAGGCTCTTAAGAATGTATTTCCCAAATACTGATTTATGTTTTAAATTTTCAGGTATTCTTCAGTGATGTTTTCAAGAATGTAGTGAGGAACATCAATGTGATTTTATTGGAGTTTCCATCTTCCATCTCATTGGAGATTCTGAATTTTTTCGTCAGATTCTTGCTGTCAGACATGTTTTTAGAATCTATTTATTTATCTAACATAGCCTTGCTTTTGATTACTAAGGCTGGCGTCACACTGTAAGACTCAAATGTGCAGGTTCTCAGTCTCTTTACTTTTGAGAGTGTCAAAACATATGAGTAGGGATTGCAGAGGATAACTAATTGCACGATTCTTTCATTACTTTTCATCATGTTTCCAAATCTTGTATTATGCAACAAAAGCACTATAAGTTCACCTCCTTTTTACAGTCAATCAATGTAGAGCATGCCAGAGTGAGAAGTGACAACAACTCTGGTAAACTTCTGTGGCTAGCCGAGTGACTGAAAAAGTGCTTACTAAATATTTTGAGTTCAACTGTAATCTTGCACCATATTTTTTTTTCCTCTACTCTGTCATTGTATGACAAACACAAAATGCTAAACAAATATCTGTGCCGGCACCAAAGTTTGATTAGCCACTCAAAAAACATTCACTTCCTTGCAGCTACTGTACTACTGTTGAAATTGTCTTCATTGTACTTCCACTTGAATACTCATCGGTTGTTAACTCTTGCGGACACAGGAGCAGAGGTAAATCAATTTTGTTTGTAGCAGAGTTGTAGAGTGCTATAGCCGAGACACTTGAGGGGTCACATAACCCAACTAATGGTAATGGCCATTCGCTGCAACTGTCTACAACTTACTGTGATTTTCAGAAATTTATGCAAATGAAGTCTCCATCTGAAAATCCAAATAAAATTTGTGTATCATGATTCCAACATAAATATGTATTCTGACACTGGTCTTGATTGCCAGATGTGTTTCAGTTCTTTGAAGCAGGATGTTAACTTGTTTTACATATTAAAGCTTGGTGCTGATTGCATTTGTTTTAGATTCTACTCTATGTCTTATTTATTTTGTTCTTTTTGCAATACATTTTAGGCTCCATCTCATGCATCTTGGACTCCATTTTATGCTCCATATACTCTGTATGATTTCTTAAACATTTAATCTACTCCAGAGCCCTGGTTAACAAATCTTTCAGTTATGTTTCTTATTCTGTTTTTCCTCCTGTTTAATGTCATTGAAGTGTGCTATACCTGGTTGCTTTTCAAGATAAAGATGATTCGCCGCTACAGATATACATTTTGATGATCCACTGTGGTGAACAAGATGACAACTTGACTAGAGCTGGTTGTAGAGCACCTTGCTTGGGTATCTTCTGCTACTGTCTTTTTGAGCTTGTCAAAGCTTGTGTCCACTTTGTCAGCATCCTGCTCCACTTGAGATTTGCCAGATCAAGCTGCTTCATTCTTTAGTTTAGGCTAATATTGTGGCAATTTATTTAGGAGGTATTTTGTGCTCTCTACCGTAGAAAATCCTACTGGGCACTCAAATTAAATATGTAAAAATATAAATAATATAATATCAAGGGGAAGGCTGCCTCATGCACTCATACCTGACATGAACTGAACCACTCTTATCTGGATAAGAGAAACTCAACAGTAAAAAAAATGCTGTGTTCTGCCAGTGTGTTTCAAAAACAGAACTAATAAATTTTGTATTCATCACAATAAGAAATTCAAGGATAGTTGTTTAAACAACTAAGACTGAGCTTTCCTGCCAGCATGTTAATGTTTTCAAATTATTTTTGTTTGGATGACCCCATTGTATCAGTTCACATAACTTGATTCTGCTAAGCAGCTATTGTTTGAGGAATATCAAAGACATTCATCTTATTTTAGCAGCACTTTTTTAACACTGGCAGAACTCAACTGTAATGCTGAACCTATAGGAAATTCTCACTCCTATTTGTTTTTTGAAGAAACGTTAGTGCAGGTAGTAGTAGCAGTAGTAATAGTAAAGGCTGTTCAGTTTTTAAAATATTATATTTTGTATAGCCTTCTTCACTGAGTGCAGGCTCAGCGTGCTGTGACAAGTTCACAGGTAGAGGTAAATAAAAACTTGACAAGTTACAATGAGTACACATTAAGATACAGGTTGTTTAAGCAGGACAGGAAAACAAAGTAGTTTGAAACCGATTAACGTAAATGAAACAGACGTATCTGTTGTGGTCCCCGGCCGGGGCTGGAGCCTGGCCGGGACGCCCAGGAGGACCAGAGGAGGGCTTGTGCCTCCTCCAGACCGCGAGGGGGCATCCGTCCTGGTTATGTTGGGGGCCTCGGGTACAGGGCTTGGAAGCCCAGCCCTGTAGGGACCCGTGGCCACTGCCAGGCGGCACCCCGATGCCGGAGTATCCCGTGTGGGACCCGTTCGGGGCTGGAGTCCGGCCGGGACGCCCAAGAGGACCAGAGGAGGGCTTGTGCCTCCTCCAGACCGCAAGGGGGCGATCGCCCTGGTTGTATTGGGGGCTATGGGTAGGGGGCTTGGAAGCCCAACCCTATAGGGACCCGTGGCCACCGCCAGGCGGCGCCCTGGTGCCTGAGGAACCCTGGAGCCCAGCACTTCCGCCACACCAGGAAGTGCTGGGGGGAAGACGACAGGGGACACCCGGACGGCTTCCGGGTGCGCAGCCGGCACTTCCGCCACACTGGGGTGTGGCCAGGACTGATTGCCGGGAAGCAGCTGTAGCCCATCCGGGTTCCCATTTAAGGGGCTGCCTCCCTCTAGTCAGCAGTGGATGTCAGGTGGAAGAGGACAGAGCTGCAGAGAGGACGGGAGGCGGTCAAAGAGAGAGAGGCACAGTGATTGAGAGGCATGGACTTTGGGGAATCAGTGCAAGAGGCACTGGGGTGTGAGTGCACGTAATTATTGTATATAATATTTGTAAATAAATAGTGTGTGGTGGAACTATGTTGTCCGTCTGCCTGTGTCCAGGTCCCAGTTTACACTGTCTACAAAGTAATGGTTGAACTGATAGGAAAAAAAAAACTCTGCAGCATCAGTACAAAAAATACGTATCTTATACGGCAACAGAATCTTTCCATCCTTTGATTCCAATGGTTCCAGTATTTCAGATGTCATATTACGATCTCTGGTGTTTACAGGGAACTCTTACTTGCTTCTCCGAATGACATGCAACACTCCTTCACTCTCTGATGCCAGGACAAACATGAATGTAGCAAAATACACAACTTAATTCCGTCCATTATCTGCAGTTAGCCACAAATAATGAGGTGCTATGTGGAAGGTTTAGAAAAGGCGAAGCTAACAAAGTCTGACAGATGTAAAATCATAATCTTGTATCTGCAAGGTGTGATAGAATCCGGGCCGTCCACAAGCTCCAAACCCCGAACACGAACAAACAGAGAGTCCCAGGTTCAAATAATGGAAGGTTTATTAACCAAAATAACTTCCAAAGTGACAAAACACAAGCACAAATAACAGATTCTCTCTTCTCACAATGCTCTCTCTATTCTCACCACTTCACTGCCCTTGTCCAGTTGAATGTTGCTTCACGTCCTCCCAGCTCCGTCTTGCCTGGATAAGGGAATACAGTCCCTTTTATTAAGGACCCAGGAGTACATCCGGGTCATATGGAAGTCCCGTATTTTAGGGAGCACATCTCCCTGCGGCACCTTCTCACCACTGCTCTGCTGGACTACAACTCCCGGTATTTCCTGCTGGTTCCTGAATGGGCGCCAATACGAAGGGCTGCTGCTATCTAGCACATGGAGGGAATAAACATCCCCCAGTGACAGTCCTTTCCTGTCTTCTTCTGTCACTGCCAGGAAAGGTATAGAATCCATGTCCAGTTGGGGCGCCTGTCCATTTATTTGGGGCCTCATGTCTGGGTAAGGGATCTTCTGGACTCCAGGCTAGGCCACTCGTCCATCTTGTGTGTCTCCTACAAAGGCAATAGTTGGTAAGTCATAATACACCAAACCAGATTTTCAAGATATTGCTTTCAAGCTGCTATAAAGACGTTTTAAAAACCTGGGCAAACTGAAGACAGAAAAGCACTGGAAGATCCAAAAAGCTATGTGCAAGACTTAAATGTAATTTTTCAAGGTCAGTAATATTTGACATTTTTTGTTGTTTTTTTTGGTTGCTTAAATGCTAAGTGTCTCGTAAAGAATCTTCCTTTACTCTGTCAATGTCTGGACACTCCATTGTGTATCTACTGTAATACAATGTTTACATCACACACCACATCTATGTATATCACATTGCCTGGCAATGCAACACATCCACAGCCACAAAACGGCAGAATTATTTTATCTGCATAGACAAACATAGACACAAAGATGTAATGGCATCACTACAAGAAAGGCAAGTCAAGAGATAAAAATTAACCACATACCAGCCTAAAACAAAAACAACATAAATGAATTACTAACACACTCCTAACATATTCATGTTGTATTTAAAATTTATGCCAAGTAGAAGTGGAAAAGGATCAATAAAATTAGAAAATATTGATGGCCGTACACTGGTATCGTAAGTGTTGTGCAGAGGCAGAACTTCTGGGGTTCATCAGGGATGTGTTCTTCCTCATCCTCTGTTCAATGCTTGCATGGACTGGGTGTTGGGCAGGGTCATGGGGTCCAGCAGCTGTGGGGCATCTATTGGTTAAGAAAAATTCACTGATTTTGACTTTGCCGATGATGCTGTGATCTTTGTGGAGTCAATGGAGGCTCTGATTGGGGCTCTCGAGAGACTGAGTGAGGAGTCTGAGTGTCTGAGCTTGCAAGTGTCCTGGATAAAAACCAAGATCCAGGCCTTTAATGACCTCAGCAGTATGTCTCTGTCTGCAGAGAGAGTGTCGACCACATCAAGAGGTTTACTTACCTTGGTAGTGACAATCATTTCTCTGGTGATTTTTCCTGTGAAGTCAATGGATTGGGAGAGCATTAGGTGTCATGAAGTTGCTGGAAAGGGGTGTGTGGCGCTCCTGACATCTCTGCAAAAGGACAATGTCTTTAGAGTCCTGGTGCTTCCTGTTTTACTATATGGTTGCGAGACATGGACAATATCCAGTGACGTGATCTGAAGCTTGAACTTCTTTGGTGATGTGTCTCTTTAGAGAGTCCTTGGGAACCGCTGGTTTGACTTTGTGTCGAACAAGCAGTTGCTCATGGAGGCCCAAATGAAGGCACATTACCTGCATTGTGAGGGAGTATCAGTTATGGTACTATGGCCATATGGCCTGAGGGGGATCTGTCTCTCTGGATCCTTATTGTTGAGGACCCAAGCAGGTGGAGCAGGCCAAGGGGACACCCTTGTAACACCTGGCTGTGGCGAATACAGTAGATGATCATTTCCAACCGGATCACGTGTCTGCCTGGGGGGTTGCCAATTGGGACCCCAAGCTGTTTCATCATGTGGTGGATGTGGCAACATGCAGTACCAGTCATGCTCCTTGACCTGACCTGACTTTAATTATTTTAACGTTAAATAACTTACTCAGTAAGAGTTGATTGGCTAGCTGCAAAGTGTTCACAAGTCAACATTTATTAATGTTCTCAAAACAAAATCCAAACAGACAAATCAGGATATCAGTGTAAACTTAATTGATCACTCAGGATGCTGCACAAGACATATTTCTTCAACTCAAAAGAAGGGAGAGCCAAGTCTGCTGTAGTGTCAGACTAATGTACAGCAGGCACGACATGTATAGGAAATGTAGACCCCTGCTGGTGAAACTGGTGGACTCTTCTGCAAAATGAGTATTTACATAAAGAATTTATAAATACTGTCTATTTGGTGACATTTTTAATCTTGTTCATGTGTGAGGCTTTTTACTCCCAGTATCTAAATTGTAACTAGATCTTATGACACATGATGAAAATCAAAAGATACACTTTTTCAGAGTTCCAATGATAGCATTACATTCATGTCTTAATTGCTCTGCACTCTTTCCCACAGAGAAAACACAATGTTTTTACAGAATAGCTTCTTGAGACAAAGTGCAGCACAGAACATTGTGATCAAACACATAAAACAACAGAAAATAAAAAGAGAATTACAGGAAAGGCAGGAGTTGCTCAAAAGTAGAAATTTAATCAGACATGGGTTTTTTTGGGTGAGGGATGATCATCATTGAAGTGGGTTCAAAGTGACCGTCAAGTGGGAGGTTGAATACTTGTCACCTACTTAGAACCTGTGATCATTATCCACTTATAAGAACAGTGAAGTCAGTTGCACTGCCGTGTGGTGATTTCAAATCCTAAATGGTGCTTTACGGTGCATAAGATGCATATTGGTTCAGTGTTTGAAATATATTAAGCAATTTATAATCCTTTTTTCTTTATAAAATGATCAGAGTCATCTAAAGAATTGTCAGTTAACTTCAAGTAATAAATTATGAAACAAAACTAAATCTAATTCACAGTTAGGTGTTTTCTGAAATTCAATAAAGGTTTAAAGCTTCTTTTAGGAGGCACTTGCATTTAAGTGCATTCTTTTTTACCCTTTCTCAGCTTGTGGAGTTGGTTTGGGGTGGTATGGCTTTCCAGTTATCTCACTTATTGGTGTTGTGTAGTCTGTCTGCTCTGCTGTGCTGTGCCGTATGCAGCTCAGTTTTAGGAACTTGAACTCACAAGTGCGCTCTGCTGGCAAAAAGTTAATTTGCAACCTTCGATGGACATTCAGGATGCACCTGAAACAAAAAGAGTTGGACATTTTTCTGGAGTAATATAACATTTAAATGTCAGTAATTTATAATTATTTCTTTTGTCTAATTCAGCCGCTGGTATTTGCCAAAGAAACCCTGTGGATGAGAGCTGCGTGCATGGAGTGAGGCATTTCTGTGTGACCAGGACTCCTCCTTCAGGACTTATGCACTAGTGCATCATAAACACAGCTCACTTAAACTCTAAGTATATTTAGTAAAAAAAAAACAAAAAAAAAAACATTATTAACATACAATTAAAAGTAATGCATTATTAACACAAAATTTACAATTGCATCATCTGCTTGTAGCTGGTGGTCCGTAGTCTGCTGTTTGTCTACTACTCAGTGAGTGAAATTGGACTGGCGGAGATCTGCTCTGCCTCCTTTGTCTTTGGAAACCTTCTGACTCTTTGGTGCACTGTCATGTTGATTTTATAGTCCATATCTGCTAAATCATTCATGAAATATACATTTTCCTTTGTGCTATCTTGAAATTTCCTTAGAACAACATTTTGTAAAGCTGTGAAAGGCTTAATTTAAAGTTGATAGCCTGAATTAAATCATTACCAATTACAGTGTATTTTAGGAGAGAGGAATTAAAGGAGAGAGGAATAAAGCAAACTGCTAAATATTCACAAAAGTGGACTGAATGTAAACAGTATGGAAAACCTGAAAACTGCAAACACTAATGATACAGTAAATGTCAATTTATGTTCGGTAGTGGAAAAAGTAGAGGTGGAAAGATTTTTACCGATACTTCACTGTGTGCGTTTATTAACACCTACATAATCATTGCAATGTTGCATTATGGAGGACTGGTAAACCATGTATTCATCCATTTTCTAACCTGCTTATCCAGGTTAGCGCTGTTAATAAAAATTATAATAATAATGATAAGATAGGGGCCCTGTGTGAAAGAGTGTCAGTGTCAGGCTAGAGCACATCTAGTGCCGTTTTGTGTCTTGTAGATTATGCAGCTGACATGAACTCAATGTCTGTGACTCTGAATTAACTAACTGGCTATAGAAATGGATAGATGCATAAATAATAATGATAGTTTGATGTGAATCAGGGCAGGAATAATAATTTACACCAATCACCCATTTGTATTCAGTCTTTCTAGGTTCCTCCTATTCACCTTTCACCCGTCACCAGAAGCTATCTTACCTTTCTGCTGGTGTATTTAATCAGGCTGCTGTCTCTTCTGACTTTCCGAATCACTTTGTGCTCTCAGTGCATTTGAATTATCCTTGTATTCTTATTTTTTTGTTTTATAAGTTCTGTTTGTGTAGACTTTTTTTCTTGATAACTTTCCTCACCTTGTCATTCAGAAGCATTTTGAACATGTCTGTTCATCCTTCAGCTGCCAGGTTCTTTAATAGGAGTGCTTCCTTTCAAAATGTTATCAGATGTCCTCACCCTCTCAATCCTGACTGAACTCTCCATGCTCACAATTGGTCCCCATTCTGTAAGGAGGTTTAACAATGACTGTCAAAGAGGATGTGATGATCTATTTTGTGCAAGGGTGAGTATGTGGCAGCATCACGATAGAATCTTTTAATATAGAAAGAGAAACTCCTGAACAATTTAGACTTTTTTGACTTTATAAAGTCTCTTAGAGCGTGTGTTTGATCCTCTTTACATAAAGCAGCAGACTTCCTCAGGGTAAGCACCAATAATTAAAACTAAATCTGTATTTAGTCCAGTTTTTGTTCCCATTATTTTTTAACACTAATATTTTATAGGTTCAACAGCGTCACATCCCCGAATGGGGAAAACAGAAAGGAAATGTACAATATTTGTAAGGATACAGCAGAAAATGAATCCCTAAAGCCTGGTAGAGAGAAAAACATTCTTAGTTATGGAGCTTGCCTGCTGTGATCCTTCTTCCTTTTTAATAATATTCCTTAGTTAAATACAACCTCTGCAGTTTATTCTGATAAATAATACTGAGGCTGAATCAGCATCATGCTTAAAAATTCATCAGAATGTATTATTAATGACAAAAGGAGCACGTGTTTACCATACATAAGCAATTATTTGTATTTCTGAATGAAACCTAATGCAGATTTTAGCTGTCATAAATCATTAATCTACATAAAAGAGCCAGTGAAAAATTCTGGATCATGGTAGAGGAGCAGCCACTCGCTTTCCTGAATCAGATGTGATGTGATTGTCCAGTGGGTCTTTACTTAACCAGTACCTGCTATCAATTGGTGAGGCCAGACTGGGGGGCTTCTCCAATCTATCTAAAGAGTAGCACCATTTCATAATTTGTTTTCCTCCCAAATTCAAAAATATATACTGACTTGAGTTTCCAATTAACTAACACAGATACTGTGACAATGTGCAAACTCCACACAGATTGATATTTAAACTCAGTATTCTAGAACTTTGAGGTGGCAGTGTTAACCATTGCACAACCACGCATGTGATTATCCCTTCATTCTTCCATTTTCAAAGTCATCTATCCAGTTCAAGATTGCAGGGAGCTAATGTGTATTCTAAGCTTGCATTGAGAGCAAAATAGGAACTGGCCCCAGAAAACCTGCAAGACCATTTGCAAGGAACATCCACATTCGATTTAATCAAGTCAAACTAGTGTTACCAATTACTTTCAAAATGCATACTATAATGGATAGCCAGGATTCTTACCCAGCCAGGAAGCCTCCATAACAGAAGCCAATACCTCCCCTGGGATGACAGAGGGCAGCCCCCTTGGCTTGCTACAGTGCCATGGGTTTTGAGCATGGAAGCTCAACCCTGCCTGGGCCCGTGGCCACCACTAGGGGGCGAGTCAAGAATAACTGAGCCCTCCTCTGTAGTGTGGCCGGAAGGAGATTGTGGAACACCTGGAGCACTTCTGGGTGCTCAATAAAAGGGGCTGCCTCACTCCATTCAGGGAGCCAGAATCGGGAGATGGAGGTCAAAGCTTGTTGGAGGACGAGTGGAGATGGATAAGAGACAGAAGAAAGTAAGAAAACAAGATGAAAGAGGCTGTCTGTTGGTGCTTATTCTACTGTATAAGGTGGGAAATGAGAGAAAAACTTTTCCCACGCTTAATAAAGGCACGTTGTTTGCTGGACCTGGGCTCTGTGTCTGTTGAGTCTGAGGTTTGGGAAATTGTATGCCTCCTGGTGTCCACAGTACTTTTGGGACGCTGGAGGAAAACCAGAGTATCTTGTTAAAAAAAAAAATCACACTAGCACAAGGAGAAAATGCAAACTTCACAAAGAACCAGGATTTGAAACTGGGACTTTGGCATTGTTATTTTTTTGGATTGTCATTCACTTGGGAAAGTTTCTACGCAATGTTAAGGTCTGGTAATGGAGTCCATATAGCACAAGATACCTGATTGTAATGGAGCATAACTATTGTGATCATCAATGCATTGTGAACTTCTCATAATGCTTAGGGAATCTTATATACACACACAGATGCAACACATAACAATGTTTAATAGAAAAGAAACTACTGGACATGCAGATAATACATGGAAAAATTCTGCAATTTCTCATGAATGTATTTATCTTTAAGCTTCACATGAAGTAAAGTAGATGTTAAGATCAATTGCACTTTGGTCTGACCAGATGACTTTGTTGTTTTTTTTTACTATGGATGAAAAATAAAAAGATTTTAGCTGGTTTTTTTTTTCCAAACGTTTGTTGTTGTTGTTTTTTTTTTTTTTTGCATACAATTTTTTTTATATATGATACGAGGAAACACACAGGCCTGTGCTCCTGTCAAGGTCGATGTTCCAGCAAGTTGCCCCACCACATGTGCTTCACAAGCAGCAGATACTGGTGCCGCCATTCTTCTACTTACTATCCCATAGTCAGCTTCTGCAATTTGCTTCAAGCTCACCAGATGGTGCTGCTCTTCTTTTTCTTTCTGCCATATACCTTCTTGAGCAGTTTGCCTAAATTCAAATAACTTTGTGGAGATTGCCGCTAGCCACATTTTTTACTTCACCAGCATGTGTCATGCCATAAGCTTTCAACTGAGACCAAGATCAGGGTGTTATCCCCAGTGGTTCACAAGTAATCACATGACAGATGGACAAATCCTTTAGCATTTTAAACATTTAGAAATATGCAGTATATCTTTATTTTTGCATGTGTGTATAGATAGATAGATAGATGGTGGCATGACACTTACAAAGATGATACTATTACATTATTTACATTTAATAACACAGCCCTCAACAAGGGAAGCAAAGCAGATTTTACTTCTTTATTTAGAACTCACAGTTCAAAACTAAATTAAGATTTATACAACAACCCAACAGAACGCAAAAAGGTAATTTCAAAGTAATAGGTGACCACACGTAAATTCATAGTGTTTTATTACACACATACACAAACACTGCTCTGACAGTGTTCAGAGGAAGCAGTAGTGCTACCATTAGGGAGTACTATCATTCACCAGCCGAATTAACTGGAAAAAATATGCTGGATATATTATTCTTGGGAACTTTTATTCCTGGAATAACATGAACATTGTTGTTCCAGGACAACCATTCACCTATAAAATCCACTGAGACAATACATTGTATAGCAGACAATGAGTGGTAAATGTACAGTATACAGTATATGATGCAAATACCAAAGAATAATTCACCAAAACTGAAATTAAATAAAAAAATGATCATGGATCATGCAGTAACCAGTTCATTAATTCCGTAAATGCCCAGTGAAAGAGTGTGAAGAACTGAAGTGCACTAAAGCAGGCAAAGGAATAAACTGGATGGAAGGCATGGAAGTGATGTACTGTATGTCGATCAGGGGTTCATAGATTCAATACCTCATGCATTCTCCCGTACCATGTCCTGTTTACTGCAGCCAGTTTACCCAGTAGCATGTCTTTGAACTGTGGAAGAAAATCACATGAGGTTAAAGTGCAGAGCACGTGCCAGCTTGAAATAGAAGATGCATCAGTTAGCACATCAGCTGGGGTCCAAGTGCTGTATGTAAATAATGGATATTCATGTATGTTTCTTTAATTGTTATGTAAATATTTTAATGTCTCTGAAGTTGCCTTAAGCAAAAGCACTACTTAATATTAAGCTGACTTTAACTGAATTGCCACTGATGTGCCCCGTTTCCACCTTCCTTACTTGTTTTTCCAGAGTGTTTAATACTGCATTTTCAGGATACAGAATAACTTAAGTAGTGTATATATTACACCCATGATAATTGGAGTATTGTAAATAAAAAAGAAATACTTAAACATTTGTTTATTTTTTTATTTTTTACCTTTGCGTAATTTTGCAATTTATTATGTTTAGAATTCATTTTATATTTAAAATTCCCAATGACAGAATGTTATATCACACAGCAGTTGAACAGCAGGGACACATGAAAGAATAACTAATCTGGCCTTTATTATATTTAGTTTATTTACCGTTTAGGCCTTACAGCATTTGAACATTGCAGGAGCTCAAATAATTAAAATATGTTTAAGGAAGTAACCAGCAGAGGGCTCTCTTTAGCTACTGAATGCAATTTTTTTTTTTTAGTATTTTGTCAATTTCAGAATAATTGACAAAATGAAAACTCTTACCCAGACAAATATTGTATAGAAAATATAAGCGCTTGGAGTCATAAAGTGACTGCTATTCAGTGTCAGGGTCAGCTCCTGTCTAAAAGGCTTCTGCTTTCTAAATAAGTTGTGCATTTTTATAGGAAAAAGGGTCCTGATTAACCTTTCATCTTCAAAGAGTTTCTTATTACTGGGCTTTCACTAAACTTTGATGCACTCATGTTTGTTCTGCAGATAACAAGTTTTGTGGCCTAGACTTTGATCAAGAGTCAATCAAACTTCAGAGTGATTGTCCTAACTTGACATTTATATAATTTGTCAGAAAGCTAATAGACTACACTTTTACATCAATCACACTAACTCTTGGTTGTATTCTAAAATGTTCATTTTTGTCACCATTCCATTAAGACAAATTCTTAAAAAGTACATAAAAGCACAGATTAAAAATCCATTATTTCCAGTGAATATTGCTATCTCTTGGTATGTCTTGTTATCTTGTTATAGGTCACTGAAGAAAAACTTTATCTTGTTGCAGATGCACCATGAAAAGGTGATAGTCTTCTTTTAGATCCCTTTCTACTTATAAGATTTGTCTTTACCTTGTGGTGAATTTTAATGTTGGATTCTGACCAAATCAGAGACAGTATGATGTATGGAAAGACAACATGTCTGCTTGTGTCATATGAACTGAATTTGTTGGTATTGGGCTATATGATATGACATTGATTTACAGGTTCTGGTTTGCTGACATCTACTCAGTATCAAGATGACTGGTACATATTATACATCATTTAGCACCATTTCTTGGTATCTGCAACTTTCTTGTTAGTCAGTCATTTTTGGACATACTTAATCCAAATCAGGCTTGTGGGGTGCCAAAGCCTGTCCCAGCAGCACTGAGTGCAAGGCAGAAAGCTGCCCTAACAAATGTGCTCATCTTAAAATAATTAACAATTATTAGCCCAATTTTTATATGCAGTTGTGTTACATATTGGCCAACGTGTGGGCTCTGGCCCATTGAAAGTACAGTGTATATATAATATTTATATGATTTGAATTAAGCAGGATTAAAAATGTTGTATTATATAGACTTTATATAATAATCTACTTATACCATATAAAAATGAAAATCAGAGTATTTTTAAATTTACCTGTAATGATGCTGATCCCATGGTCTGCCACTAGATGTCATGTTCAAGTTTAAATGACTTTGCACAGCTTAGCCCCACGTGCTTTGTCTCCTATAGGAGATTTTTATTCTCAAGCATGCTGTTTTCTGTGCAGCCCATAGTTAAATTCAAGATCATTGTGAGTGAATACCAATGGGCACAATCTGTTATC
Source organism: Polypterus senegalus (assembly GCF_016835505.1). Classification (NCBI taxonomy): domain Eukaryota; kingdom Metazoa; phylum Chordata; class Cladistia; order Polypteriformes; family Polypteridae; genus Polypterus; species Polypterus senegalus. The sequence continues at coordinate 113,807,838 of NC_053154.1, forward strand.
CACCTGGCACAGGGGATGCTGGGATGAGTGCACTTCTTCTTGGTAAGGTGCACTGGCCACTTAAAACCTTAACTGACATCACTGCAGACTAGCCTCTGGTGATTGATGCAAGATGTCAAGAAAAGCATACCATACCAAATTCTGCAGAGCCTAAGCATTTGTGTGTGTTTCCACTGTTTTGCAATACAAACCATTAAACAAAAAACAAAGTACAATGGAGTCCATTCTACATGTTTTTAGATGATTAAATAATCATGGGTATAGCCATTCTAACATGCAAGAGAGAAAAAATATGGCCTTCTGAAATGATTTGAATATTAACTCTGTAGGAGCTACTTGAGCAGAACTAATGAGGGGTTTTCCAGACAGTCGGAGTCTCAAGGGTAAATTGAACTATGTGTGACACAATGCGTGGCAAGATTTTAGAACAAAGCTCTGATTGAATGTTTTCTGAGGACCCAAGTGACATCAACAATTACGTAATTTTGGCATGTTCAAACACTGCCAGGAATGCCACCTCTTAAGCAGTTTCTATAAAAAGGGTGTTGTTATGGTTCTACTCAGAAATGTCAACTTTAAATACATAGAAGAATAGAATTTCTCAACAACATAATGAGAAAAGCCAAGCAAAATGACACCTTTTATTGGCTAACTAAAAAGATTACAATTTGCAAGCTTTCGAGGCAACTACATCTTGCCTGAAGAAGGGGCCTGAGTTGCCTCGAAAGCTTGCATATTGTAATCTTTTTAGTTAGCCAATAAAAGGTGTCATTTTGCTTGGCTTTTCTCTACATTCATAATGGCTAACACGGTACAACAACCTAGTACTACTCAACAACATAATGAATTTCACAGTGACTAATGATGTCAGACAAGTCAAATTCTTAAATTGTTTCTTATTTGGGTAATATAGAAGTCCAGAAAAAACAAGATAGATAGATAGATAGATGGACAGATAGATAGGAAAGGTGTTGCATAGATATACAGTATGGATGGACACATTTTATTCATCCCTGAGTAGGAGAAGAAGATGGGGAGGATGGAGGAACTATTATACAGTCTGATGTCTGTGGGCAGAATGGAGTCGCTGTAGTGCCTCTTTTCACATTGTGGTAGAATGAGCCAATGAGTAAAGGACCTTCAGGACAACACATCATGGAGAGTATACGTAGCATCAATCATAATATCCTCAGATTTTGCCATACTTCTGTTTTGTGCTGCTGCCTCACGTGACTCTATGGTCAGTCCTGTTATACAGCTGGCTTTCTTGACTTTGACATCTGCACAGCCAAAATAACCCAACTCCCCAATTTTGCATTAGGTGCAGCAGCTAAGAGATGTGGTACTGTCCTTACCAGAGAGTATTTTGTTTTCACAGTTCTTGATTTTCAGTAAGGTTCTGTCCTGTGGTTGACAGAGTATATGAAAATCTGTCACTGCCACTCTTTATGACTGGCAGATTCATTACCACTTTCTGACTGTTGCCATTGACAGTCTCAATGTATCGTGCTTCAGCTTTTCAAAAGCCATTATATCACGACTGTGCGTACAACTTATACTTTCATACTGTACATTACTTGATACGTGGATCCACATGAGGCATTTGAAATTGTCAGCTTAATTATTATGAAATAATACAGAATGAATACTGAAATGATTCCATCTCCTATGCTGACATAGGAACATCTAATATACTGCAGTTATCAAATATAATTGAAAAGAGACTGTGTGCTCTAGGTAGATTATTAACTTTAAATGCCACTGTATGAAGCACTGTCTAGAAATACAGTCAATCAAGAAACCAATCCATCAGTCCCAATCTCCTATTAATTCTTTACATTTTCAACCACTTGTGAGCTCAGTCTCTCTGCAATCCTCCCTGGGAAAAGCTGGTTTAGAAAATGACAGGGAGGAATCATTGCCAATATTATTGATCAACTGACACTACCGGTAATGTAAAGCCTGCCAGTTACCTCTAAGGACGTCACAGTGCCTCCTTTCTGTAAGTGTGTTTTTGGTCTGTACATGAAATGCCGTTGCCTATTGTATTGAAGTTATATATTAAAAGTTATTTCTTTTTGGTTTTTGTCTTAGTTCTGGTAGCCATGTGTTTAATTTAATTCTGCTAACTCTTCATTAACTAACACACCAATCCTCTCCTGTCTGTCAGTTGATTCCTAAGGTTTGTTTATTCAGTTTATTGTTCATTAGTCTCTCCTGATGCCAGGACATTTACCAGCTCTACCCTGAGCCCCAAGGTTTTACTGTGTTGTACCTTATGTTTGAATGATGTAGTAGTATTTAAGATTTCAGTGTGCTTTGGCATCATTCAAGTTGTTGGATATTGTGAGAATCTTTTTGGTCTTAGTTTTTTTAGTTATTATATATATATATATATATATATATATATATATATATATATATATATATATATATATATATATATTTACAGTGGAACCTCGGTTCACGACCATAATTCGTTCCAAACCTCTGGTCATAAACCGATTTGGTCTTAAACCGAAGGAATTTCCACCATAGGATTGTAAGTAAATACAATTAATCCGTTCCAGGCCGCACAAACTATATGTAAATATATATTTTTTTAATTTTTAAGCACAAATATAGTTAATCATACCATAGAATGCACAGCGTAATAGTAAACTAAATGTAAAAACATTGAATAACACTGAGAAAACCTTGAACAACAGAGAAAACTAACACTGCAATAGTTCGCGATATCGTGCTAGGAACCACTCGCTAAAAACAGTTTTAAGCACAGGGAAAAACATTTGAAAAATTCGTAATTTAATAAACCACCAAGAAATGCAACATTGCCACAATGCACGCTATGAACCGATTGCTGTAAACAGAACTAAAAACAAAAACAAGCCTTTTCTACCTTATCCGTCCAGCCTTCCCTCTCTCGCTTGCTCGCTCGCTCTCTCTCTCTCTCTTTCGTGTGTGTGTGTGTCTCTTTCCTTATCAGAGGAACCGCCATTCTCCCCTCGATTCCTCCCTTTACTCTTGGACGCCATGATGGTTTATGTCTGCGCATGGCAAACGCACAGATCTAATCCCATCTGCATCCCTACAGAGTGACGGGAGACCGCTGCGGGCTCGAGGCGTAGGGCGCTAGGACCCAGGGCACTCATCAGCCCCTGTCCTGCCAGCCCTCTCGGTCTTCCTCCCCTCACCTCGCGCACAGCACTCACCGCTGCGTCCACTGTCAGAGAACCCCCTACTCGGTTTCGATCATTCCAGTCACGGGCCTTTTCGGTGGGCTCTCCTTTATGCTTTACGGGGTCGGCTCTACTCACCGTCCCCGCTGTACCTCTCCAGCCGAAGAATCCAGCGTTGCGCTGTTCTGTCCACTCTCACAACAGTTCCAGTGATGCGACCAGCTTCCTCTCCAGCTTCAGCAACTCTGCCCGGAGGGCATGTAGCACCTGTGGAAATGGGGCTGCAGACTGAAGGAACTGCTCCAGCTCACGCAGAGCCATTGCCAAGCACAGAAAGCCAGCTGGTGATTGAATTACCTGACTGTCAGTCAAAAGATCCAACTGCTTCCTGTGGGCCCGTTCCTCCGGCCCAATCGGGTTGCTCCCTGGCATGAGACGGACATTCCTTGGTCCCGCCTCCATCCAATCATTTGCGGGCACACAAGACACACCGTCCAATCCCGTGCCTGTCTCGGGGAGGGACTCCCGATCCACGGCCATCTTGTTTCCCCTCCTCCTGCTGCGGCGCCGTGCTTCAAGACAGCCTCGCTGCTGCCAGGACCTCTCGAGCTGCAGTGGCTCCTTCTCTTCAGCTCCCACCACGCTGCTGAAGCCCACAGACCAGCATGCATCTGTCACTGACGCGGATCTGGGCAGTCCCTGTCTGTAAAACACAAAACACGCCTGACTCTGCTGCTGGTAAGCAGGGAACTCACCTCCCAGGTCCTGTCTATCTGAGGAAATGTCCTCGGCGTGGCCTCACTAGATGCAATGCCGTCCCATGCGCCTCCAGCGACAGTGCGCCTGTAGGAGCCCGCTGCACTCCTGCAAGCCTGTTGTCATCCTGCAGCAGGGGGAAAAGGCCCTCCTGCAGACCGGTGGCGGTCCATGGGGCAAGTTTCTTTCACGGGGCTGTGGGCATGCCGCTCCTGCGGCACGTGGGTGGGCTCCCCTGCTGCGATGGGCCGTCCACAACATTATTTCTTAGTACAGGTCCCCGCCTTGAACCAGGCGGAGCATCCTGCCGACTATGCCAGTGTGGAATGAGCCCCGGACACAGACAGGCAGACATGGTATTAAGCACCACCACACGTTTATTTACAGTTAATATTTACAATTTTACGTGCACCACAAACCTCCAAGACTCCCCAAAGTCCAGGCCTCACACTACACAATGCCTCACTTCTTCAGGCCGCCTTCACTCCTCTCCATCCAGCTTCGTCCTTCTCCTCACCCGACTCAAACCTTAAATAAAGTAAGCTGTCCCCTTTTATAAGCACCCAGATGTGCTCCAGGTGTGTTCCGGCAATCTCCCACTGACACGCCCCAGTGTGGTGGAAGTGCCGGCTGCATCCCCGGAAGCACTCCGGGTGTCCCTGCTCGTCTTCCCCCCAGCACTTCTGGGTGAGGCGGAAATGCTGAGGTCCAGGGTCCCCAAGGCCCCCTGGCGGTGACCACGGGCCCCTATAGGGTTGAGCTTCAAAGCCCTGTACTTGTAGCCACCAAAGGCACCAGGGTGGTCGCCCCCACATGGTTTGAAGGAGGCGTTAGCCCTTCTCTGGTTCTCCAAGGTGTCCTGGCGGGTTGCCCCCCATCCATCTGCGACAATATATCTATGTGTGTGTATATATATATATATATATATATATATATATACAGTATATATATATATATATATATTGTTTTTCTTCAACTTGATTTTTGGGTTGTGCATTGGGCTTCAGTAACTTTGATGTCTCATTTTTTGACATTTGCTGCTTTTCTGTTCCATGTTCTGCTCTTTTATACAACTGCTATTCATCCATCAATTCATTCTCTATTTTCTAAACACATTTCCTTGGGGGTTAAACAACCTTCCCTGGAAGCATTAGGCACAAGGCAACAAAGAATCCATGATGGAGCAGCACTCCTTTAAAGATCTCATTCAGAAAATATAGCCACACTCACTTGTGTCAGTCAAGTACACGTAACAAAAATGTTGTCAGCAGTGCAAGAATGATTACTATGACCACAATAGACATTGCTGAAATTTCACAGAAATGTATGATCTTTAAAGATTTGTGGTAGTGGATTGACCATCTCTGCACATTCACTTGTGGATGTGTGTATATAACAAGAAAGTTATCCCAAATCATTCTGGGCACACATGAATAATGCAAAGTTGTATTCTTCTTCTTCTTCTTTTTCTTTCGGCTACTCCCGTTAGGGGTTGCCACAGCGGATCATCCTCTTCCATATCTTTCTGTCCTCTGCATCTTGTTCTGTTACACCCATCACCTGCATGAACTCTCTCGCCACATCCATAAGCCTTCACTTAGGCCTTACTCTTTTCCTCTTCCCTGGCAGCTCTATCCTTAGCATCCTTCTCCTAATATACCCAGCATCTCTCCTCTGCACACTTCCAAACCAACGCAATCTCACCTCTCTGACTTTGTCTCCCAACCGTCCAACTTGAGCTGACCCTCTAATGTACTTATTTCTAATCCTATCCATCCTCGTCACACCCAGTGCAAATCTTAGCATCTTTAACTCTGCCACCTCCAGCTCTGTCTGCAGCTTTCTGGTCAATGCTACTGTCTCCAACCCATATAACATAGCTGGTCTCACTACCATCCTATAGACCTTCCCTTTCACTCTTGCTGATACCCATCTGTCACAAGTTACTACTGACACTGTTCTCCACCATTCCACCCTGCCTGCACTCTCTTTTTCACCTCTCTTACACAATCCCCATTATTCTGTACTATTAATTCCAAGTATTTAAACTAATCCACCTTCGCCAACTCTACTCCTTGCATCCTCACCATTCCACTGACCTCCCTCTCATTTACACACATGTATTCTGTCTTATTCCTACTGACCTTCATTCCTCTCCACTCTACAGCATATCTCCACCTCTCCAGGGTCTCCTCAACCTGCTCCCTACTCTCGCTACAGATCACAATGTCATCGGCAAACATCATAGTCCACGGGAACTCCCATCTAATCTCATCTGTCAACCTGTCCATCACCATTACAAATAAGAAAGGGCTCAGAGCTGATCCCTGATGTAATCCCACCTCCACGTTGAATGCATCCGTCGCTCCTACCGCAGACCTCACCACTGTCACACTTCCCTCGTACATATCCTGTACAACTCTTACGTACTTCTCTGCCACTCTTGACTTCCTCATACAATACCACAGCTCCTCTCGAGGCACCCTGTCATATGCTTTCTCCAGGTCCACAAAGATGCAATGCAGCTCCTTCTGGCCTTCTCTAAACTTCTCCATCAACATCCTCAGAGCAAACATTGCATCTGTTGTGATCTTTTTTGGCATGAAACCATACTGCTGCTCACTAATCATCACCTCACCTCTTAACCTAGCTTCCACTCCTCTTTCCCATAACTTCATGCTGTGGCTCATTAATTTTATTCCCCTGTAGTTACTGCAGTCCTGCACATCCCCCTTATTCTTAAATATCAGCACCAGTACACTTCTTCTCCACTCCTCAGGCATCCTCTCACTTTCCAAGATTCCATTAGACAATCTGTTTAAAAACTCCACTGCCATCTCTCCTAAACACCTCGATGCTTCCATAGCTATGATAGCTGTCCTTACTTTCTCCTTGCTAATCCGTTGCACTTCCTGATTCACTATCTCCACATCATCCAACCTCTTCTCTCACTCGTTCTCTTAATTCATCAGCCTCTCAAAGTACTCTTTCCATCTGCTCAACACACTCTCCTCGCTTGTGAGTGCGTTTCCATCTTTATCCTTTATCACCCTAACCTGCTGCACATCTTTCCCAGCTTGGTCCCTCTATCTAGCCAATCGGTACAGGTCCTTTTCTCCCTCCTTAGTGTCCAATCTCTCATACAACTCATCATATGCCTTTTCTTTAGCCTTCACCACCTCTCTCCTCACCTTGCGCCTTATCTCCCTATACTCTTGTCTACTTTCTGCATCTCTAGGGCTATCCCACTTCTTCTTTGCCATCCTCCTCCTCTGTATATTGTCCTGTATTTCCTCATTCCACCACCAGGTTTCTTTTTCCTCGTTCCTCTTTCCAGATGTCACGCCAAGCACCCTTCTTGCTCTCACCCATACTAATTCTGCTGTAGTTTCCCAGCTGTCTAACTCTTCACTGCCACCCAGTGCCTGTCTCACCTCCTCCCTAAACTCAACCTTGCAGTCTTCCTTTTTCAACTTCTACCATTTGATCCTTGGCTCTGTCTTCACTCTCTTCCTCTTCTTGATCTCCAACGTCATCGTACATACCACCATCCTATGCTGCTTAACTACACTTTCCCCTAACACTGCTTTGCAGTCTTCAATCTCCTTCAGATCAACTTTTCTGCATAGGATGTAATCTACCTGTGTGCATCTTCCTCCACTCTTGTACATCACCCTATGTTCCTCCCTCTTCTTAAAATACGTATTCAACACAGCCATGTCCTTCCTTTTGGCAAAATCCACTATCCTCTGACGTTCTTCATTCCTCTCCTTGACATCATACCTACCCATCACCTCCTCGTCTCCACTGTTCCTTTTACCAACATGCCCGTTGAAATCCGCTCCAATCACCACTTTCTGTTCCTTGGAAACACTGTTCATCACTTCATCCAACTCACTCCAAAAAATCTTCTTTCTCAACCATTGCACACCCAACTTGCAGTGCATATGCACTAACAGCATTCATCATCACACTTCCAATTTCCTGCTTCATAATCATTACTCTGCCTGACACTCTTTTCACCTCCAAAACACTCTTGACATACTGTTCCTTCAGAATAACTCCTACCCCATTTCTCCTCCCATCCACACCATGATAGAACAATTTGAATCCACCTCCGATCCACCAGGCCTTACTCCCCTTGCATTCAGTCTCTTGCACACACAATATATCAACCTTCCTTCTCTCCATCATATCTGCTAACTCTCTCCCCTTATCAGTCATACTTCAATAACCATGAAATAGGTTTGCTGGCCTATTTTATGTCCATGCGATGCTTGTTAGCATAGTTTATGTGTGGAATGTGCATAAAACAGCATGAAAAACAAGAGAGTCATTTGTTGGTCAGAAATTACTTAAAGGATGTTTAAATCTTTTTTAAGCATACTGTCTTTTTAACTCAGTATGTTATACACTTATTTATCCACAAGAGGGTGCTGTTTTATAGGCTGATAAATTGGAAAACAGGATAACAGTCAGTCAGTCATTATCCAACCCGCTATACAGGATAACAGGCCTTTTCCAATTGATGTTGTGGGGGTTCATTCATCAAAGAAAACCCCTTAATAATACTAAAACACAGTGCATTGTGATAATAAGTAAAAGCAAGAGGCAATTACATGTGAAAGACCCCCTTTCTTCATACCTGTTTTCACTTGTCTGCCTGTTCATCCAACCTTCAATTATATGTTTCCAGCTTTATGGCCAAAAGGGCATATATCACACCTGTGCAAAATATTTTGTACTTTTATATTTTGCCTTCATTGGAACTAAAAGTTATTTAGAACAGAACAAATCGGCTTTCTTATTATTAGCAAAGAATTTGTTTAGGTCTGATGAGTTGGTGCTGTTATTTAGCTAGCAGTAACATGATTACAGAGCTGATTAATTGATGCATTAATGATCTGTTACATGTTGGTTTATTATTTCACCTTCCTCCTAATGAGAACTGGGAAGTAAATATCATAATAAATAGATCTTTTTTTAAGCAATATTGATCTTTATGAGGCTGCCATGTGAATCATGTACAATCAGGGCTGGTTTTTCTCACAACAGGTTCTATAATCGGTTTCCTTAATGAAATCAGTGGGGGATCTAACAGCAATTTACTCTGAATAAAAGGAGTTTTTTGTAACACAGAAAGAAATTCTGCAATTTCTATACTTTCTACTGGTTTATGCCTTTCTAAATTGTATTATTAGCAAATTATGACATTGAAAATTAAATAAAACTGTTCTATGCAGTTCTGTTATTTTTAATGTCTACCCCCAAGCAACGCTAGTCAAAACCACTGTCAACCCAGACCACAGCAAGAGTCTGACAAACAAAACAAAAATAAAAGCTGTGGTTTTGTTAAAATTGGACAGCAGTTCTTGTTTCAACACATAGACATTAGGTTGGGCTCCTACCTCGATGCTGGTATAACACCCCTAAAACAGCATAAAGTGGGGTCCGTAAATGGACAGATAGGAGCAAATATGTAATAATTTACTGTATATGCAGGACTAAATTCAGAGGAAGAGGAAGAGCTTCCTGTCGGTTCTGTAACAGATCTGTCCATTCTCTCCTCATATACGACTTGGATCATGAAGCTCTTCTCCACAACACTCTAATAAAGGGAGAGGGGTAAAAGAGACAGCTATGTGAGGAAGCAAGATTCTGAGAATCATTTGCACAGGAATATAAAAAATAAATTAAGGACCAGCGGCTTTCCAAACCTTTAGATTGTAATTACATTTCAGTGTTCTTTAACCCCCTTTCTCCCTCTGTTTAAATATATAGGTGTACAGAGTTTCTGCACTCATACTGTATATTTATATATATATATATATATATATATATATATATATATATATATATATATATATATATATATATATATATATATATATATATATATATATATATATATATATATATTTATCCATCTATCCATCCATTATCCAACCCGCTATATCCTGTATTTTTATATATAGGATATATATTTATATATATTTTGACACAAACTCCACAAAGAGCTATAGCAAGGCTTGGGGAAGCCACCTGTATATTTGGTTTCCTGCCTGCAAATTGCAAGTAAATGATAGCACTGATGTGGACAAACTGGAGTCCAAAACAGAACTAAGGGAATAGTGAAAGGGTGGAGGCTTTTAAAGATCAGGACAGGAAGTGACGTAAAAAGGGCCGGGATCGGAAGGGTCTTCAGCCATAGGCTCGAGCCCAGAGGTGACATCAAGGGGCTCGGAGCCAGCAAGGTCTTCCTCTATAGGTCTGGACCTGGAAGTGACATCAACAGGGCCAGGTTGATCTTCTCATGAATGATCTGCTGGAAAGCAAGAAAAAGAGTAAGTGCACTCTGTCACATCGCAGTCAGATTCGGAATTGCCCTTATTCAAGCCCTTTAGCTGCCTCCTATGCACACGTGTGACAATATATACAGTGTATATATATATATATTGTGGACTATGGCCAGCAGCTTATCCCAGCCAATACCCCTAATACGACAGAGGGAGCCCTCCCTGTGACGTGGAGATGCCCCGAATTACAACAGGGCATCATGGACTATGGATTTTTAATGCACAGTCCTGCTGGATAAAGTCGGGGCCGGCAGAGGACGCTGCAGGGAGGCACAGAGACGTTATTTTCCATACAACCCGGAAGTACATCCCAGTCACATGGACAGAAGAAATTACGTTCTTCCAGGTTGAAGAAAAGGAGTTTTCACCTGACCCAGAAGTGCTGGATAATCACATGGACTGGGGGATCAGAAGCACTTCCGGGTCATGGACTATAAAGGACTATGGGAATTCCCAGATGGGCGAGCTGAGTCGGGTGGCAGGGTGACAACGCGTCTGGGTGTGGAGGATTGTTTATTGATTGATTATTGTATTGTGTATGAGTATTGTGGAGTGGAGGGTGCTTTGTGCACTTTATTATTTGAATAAAACAAATTATTGGACTTTTATCTGGTGACTGGCGTCTGATCCAAGGGTTCAAGGGGACGACATCATCCCCTATCTGTCACAATATATATCCATTTAGCACATCGACATTTTACATATGCTGTGATGATTCTGATCCAATTAACATTTACACTGATAGATACGAAAAATCACATACAGTACCTCAACTACTGCTTCCAACATAATGATCATAACCTCCCACTTGCACCAGTGCACACCCACAACCATGAACTGGTATAATTGAGAAAAATTAGGGATGAGTTACATATACGTCCTGTTAGGTAGGCATCCAATGATGGTCTGTAATTACTAGCCGAGTCAGTAATTGTTGATATAAAGTACAGGATTTTGGATAAGGCAGCCTATCTTTGTTGCATTTGGCTCAGATGTTAACTGTGTGAATTGATCTTTACCAAACTCACAGATGGGTCTTCATCAGAATCTTTCAAGAAAAAATTGTTTTACCTGGGACATATAGTACTAGTGGTAGTAGTATTGTCACATTTACAAACTACAATGAAACTCTTACTTGCAAGTCTGACCAATATGCAACTCATCACCATGATGAGCAACAATAGTTTATGCAAATCTGAAAATGCAGACGACATGTACACAACTTAAATTGGCTAAAGCATCAATTAAACATTTAGCTTATTTTTCAAAGTGTATTTAAGCTTAAAATAAAAAGATCAAAAAATTGATTATAGTTTAAAAAATAAATAAGTAGTAGGACAAACAACTTTCATATACTGTATAAGCTAAAGTTATATGACATTTTTGAACACATAGTGATGACAGGGAAAAGACAGAAGGATCATTCTACTGCATTTTTAGGTACCAAAAATGAAAGAAACACAGGCAAGAGTGCTACAAGAGAGTAATGTGTAACATTCCTATTTGCCTCATCCTTTGTAAATGACCAAGAAGAAAAATGTCAACCCAATGACCATGCAGTGGCTCAGCAAGCATGTGAATGTCTCCTTAATGCTACATTACAATTATGAGCTTCAAAAAAAAGAAAATAGAGTAACTCTTAAACTATTCCTGGTAGGCATCATGGCACCTCACCCCAGCAATTGGCATATTCTAATTTAGTTTTGCCCTGATTTGAGACAGGGTGTCAAGTCCTTGTCACCTTGTCACCCTCCCACTGTGCCTTCACCGTGCCTGTATGTAGAAACATCTCTGTGGATTTTTCTTCATGTAGTCAAGTTTTCTTCCAATATGTTAAAGGTGGCATCTTAGATTAATTGGTAACCATAAATTGGAGTTGCGTGTGTTAGTGTGAATTGAGATAAATTAGTGGCCCACTTTCTCCCTTGAGCCTGAATTTGCCAGTATAGGTACACTGTGGGTCCTCTGCAGTCTTAAAGTTGTTTTAAGTAGGTCTGAAAATAGATGGGAGACATGGTCTTATTTTGACATATAGTAAATATATTGTTCATCTCATCATCTCTGCATTTCAATATATTACATGTGCTGTATATGCTTAACTGGTCTTGCTTTAACCTTCCTGTGATAGAATCCCTCTTCAAATGTTGATTCAATTAATTCACATTTCTGTTCAAGTGGCGTGTCATCAGCCATTGTCTCTCTTCTGCTCTGGGTGTGTCATAGGCCTCAAAGTGGAGCACACTAAGTGAAGGGTACCTGGAGTTGGAGGCTATGAGTTGCAGAGTACCTCCCAGAAAGAGAGAGAGTGTTTGACATGAGTCGTTTGTATGTAACCTTCTGTCCTTATGGGTGTAAACCACACTCTAGAGGCAGTCAGATGACATTTATAATTGTATTGGATTTTAAAGAAACAGAAGTGCTCACAGGGCTGTAGTAATCTGACAGCCACAGTTTTGTATTTAAGGCACTGACGTAATTCCCTTTTCATACCGGAGCCCTGTTGCTGACTTTAATCTGAATTGGTTTATTTTTAGAGAGAGCCACTTGTCTGCTGCATAAATAATCAGAGTTTAGATCTGCCAGCTGCTCGCACTGGCACACTTGCTTCAATGGGATTGTGAACTCTGTGTGCAAAGACACTTCTTATATTGATACAGCTTTTTCACTGTTTTTATGTGGTTTAAATCTGCAAGCTGAAAATATTTTTGTCTTTACTTAAAAAAAAATAAAAATAAATAAGAGAAAAAAGGAGACCACCAAGATGATGCAGAGCAAAATGAATGCTAGCAATCTAGTTCTTCCAAACTGTGTTTGCTAGCACACTACACATTACTACTTCACATTTTGCCGATTTTACCATCGAGACCTGCCATCGGCTGAATGCGAGCTCTTTTGGGGAAGCTAGCATATCCAATTAAGAATGCCTTTTTACTTGCCTCGCCTTTGTCAGCACCACAGACAGCGGCAGAATGGGAAGGCAAGCCATGTGGAGAAACAGCTGTGAAGAGCCGTCTGCTGCCGTAAGTTTATTAGACAACTTTGCAGATTTCTTATTCAAAGTTGCAGATGTGACTCTGTTTATTAAATATTTCAAGGCTTTTCCATATGGCCCCCACTCAGCAGTTTGTGAAGTCACCCGTAATGCTAGAACCTATGGCAGCTTTCTGCAATTCTGCCTTCAAGGACAGGTGAGGGATGGCTATGTGAACCTGGATTTTTAACTCGCTTCAAGCAGCAGACTTTACTGTCGTCTTATTTCATTGATGTTTAATGAAGTACAATTTAGTACGAGGAGTAATACATCGATAAAATCACATTTCAGGCAAGTACCAGTCAAATGGGCAGAAAAGGGGCAGGAGCAATTTCAGATAATGATGTCCCCAGAGAAAACCAGAACAGACAACAATAATAAATAAAAAATCATTTCATTTGGTAACAAATTAACAACAAAAGTACACTTGTCACTATGTGCTGACTTAAGATGCCATCCATCATTTCTCTTTATAGTGCAACTTGAATTTATTGAAAGAAACGAACATAGTAATTTATTAAATCACGGCACTACTATATGTAAAGTGTGTGATACCTTTTTTTGCTAGTAGTTGAATACTGCAAACGTTATGGATCTGTATTGTGCAATGTTCACATTTATATTTAATTATTACATTTATTTTAAATAAACTGCTTTTTGCTTTGTTTTCATTTGCAGTTATTTTCTCTGTCTTGAGGTGACCCTGTCAAGTGCAATTTCAGTGTAGAGAACAGAGAAGTCACAGTGAAAACATCCACGAAAAGCTACTTGTTAAATGAATTCATGCAGGGAGAGGAGAACACCTTCAGCAGCTCGTGTGACCAAAAAGATTATCCAAGGTTTTAGTTTATATATGTCATAGGCCAGAGTAAACAGACTGTACACACATACATATGCTGATCGGTTACAGAGACCTTGTAATGCTCTATCATGATATCTGATGGTTGAGAGGGAGGCAAGCATTGTCGGTGCCTACTGCAGTAAGCATATTGCCTGATTTATTGATTAACACAACTGGGTGCTCAGGTAAGCTAGCACCAGTCTTCTATAAGACATCCGTTGATGTAATTTAAGGCCTGTGGGTGCTTTTTCAGCTCAGAGTCAGGGGGTAAGTGGGAAATTAACTCCTTAACAGTATGGCATGGGTGCTGGAGTTGAAGGATTTTCATTCCTTTGTCTGTTGAGACAGTAGCAGCAATATATACAAATATGTGTATTCACATTTTATATCCATTCTGTTGTGAACTGTGCATCTATCTATCTATTGTGGCAAGTGGCTGGTGGTGCTACACAGCTGGGGCACCCAGGAGGGCTTATGCCTCCTCCAGACCATGAGGGGACGACCGCCCTGGTGGCTTTGGGGACCACGGGAACAGAGCTTAGAAGCTCAACCCTATAGGGGCCCGTGGTCACCGCCAGGGGGCACCCCAATGCCTGAGGAGCCCTGGCCCTCAGCACTTCCGCCACACCTGGAAGTGCTGGGGGGAAGAAGACCAGGGACACTCGGAGTGCTTCCGGGTGTGCAGCCAGTACTTCTGCCACACTGGGGAGTGCCGGCGGAAGCTAATCGGGAGGCACCTGGAGCACGTCCGGGTGTGGATAAAAGGGGCCGCCTCCCTCAGTTCAGTGGCTGGAGTCGGGTGAGGAGAGGGCCAAGTCTTGTTGGAGAGGATTGAGGCGGCCTGAAGAAAGAGGCATTGTGTACATGCCTGGACTTTTGCAGGAGTTGTTTGGGGTTGTGTTGCACCTTGTATATAGGAGAATATGGAAAATAAACTTGTGTTGCTTGAACTATCGTTGTCCACCTGTCTGTGTCTGGGCCATCATCCTATCTATCTATCTATCTATCTATCTATCTATCTATCTATCTATCTATCTATCTATCTATCTATCTATCTATCTATCTATCTATCTAGCAAAAAACAAAACATGTAAAATGTATAATTGCATCAGTGATACATACTTCAGAGCTGAAGATGATATCAACATTTAAGAGATCTTATAGAGACTGAAGAGCTCCGCTTTTCTGCTGCATTGAGCTAAACACAGAGAGAAAAGAAATTAGGGGTTTGGCTTGAAAACGTGCTATGGGAAATTTAGAAGTGTACCCTGGAAAATGTAATCACAAAATGCTAAATGTAGAAATATTTAGGAGAATCCCTGAATCAAGAGAAATTTGAAAATATAATCTAAAGACGGGGATAACCAGGAAGTATTAAATGACATGCATAGCAATCTGATGGTCACGTTCACACCACTAGTGGAAAACCAGTAGATTTTTTGATCACATTAGGCTTGTCCCTGAAGGGAATGGGGGGAATTTGTTCCTGGCAATTCAGAGAAAGATGAAAATCTCATAAAGGCAAAAGATGTCAAATAAATATTGCAAAGCTCTACTGTTGACAAGGTGAGCTCATCCAGCATCTCAAAATAGGTGCACTCAGAAGTGATGGGGTACATATAACCAGCTGTTGGACATTATCAGTTTTCTCCCTTTCATGTAGTGCCTTTCACAAGGCTTTTTTTGCAACGTACCTTGTGTTTATGGCTCCCATGTCAGTGCACCCCTAAAGCATCTCGTATTTTTGCTTTCTGTGACAAAGACCTCATGCCAGTATCATTTTTTTCTTGCTGCTCTCATGTCCCTGATCCTTTTTACGTCATACGTGCAATCTGTTTGTGCTGCTGCTTCTTCCCTCTGCAGGTAATTGTGCCGACACTGTGCTAGTGCGGCTTTTACCAAATTACTGCACTAGCGTTCTGTTAAATTGCTCTCAATCTCTATTACATACTTCACTTAGAAAAGCATAGCAGGTCTGCCTTTTTGCATAATTTGGCTACATCCTTGGCTCAGGCCAGGTCTGTTTATTACTGTATGCAATTCATGTAAGACAAAGCCTTCACCCCTTTGACCCTTCCATGAATATTCCAAATTTAGAATGCAGACTTGACTCAACCAGTAATTGCTCTATATGGGTATATAACTATTAACTGTATTGCTAATTGTCTGGCAATTTTGAAAATGTAAAACATGAGACAGGAAGAGACAAACAATTAAAGCAAATTGTAATGTACCAGCTGGAACATGGTGACCAGTCTGTAATTAGGTAAATGGGGGTCTTGTTTTTATGATTTTTCTGTGTCTTACAGTTACAGTTCATCATCCTCACATTGTAAGTACTGTGTGGTTTCCATACCCTCTGAACCAGCCCTTCTAATATGCTGTACAGTATAATCTGTAAACCTGAGGCAGCACTGTGACGGCTCCACATCTCAAGAATCCTAAATTTGAATCCCGGCCTGTTCAGTTTCTATTTGGATTATGCATTTTCTCTATATTTGTCTGTGTAAGTTTTTATCAAGGTAGTCTGATTTTTCCTTCTACATCCCAGTGATATACATTCTGATTAATAGTCAACTTTATATTTTGGCTGAATATAAATATGAATAGGCTCTGTACCCAAGGTTGACCCCTGTCTGTTGCCCAGTTCAGTAGCAATAGACTCCAGACCAATGTAACCTCAATTTGGATTTAGTGAGTTAGATAATGGATGGATGGACATTACTAACCTGACGTTGAGATCTTGTTTGTGAG
Source organism: Polypterus senegalus (assembly GCF_016835505.1). Taxonomy (NCBI): domain Eukaryota; kingdom Metazoa; phylum Chordata; class Cladistia; order Polypteriformes; family Polypteridae; genus Polypterus; species Polypterus senegalus. The sequence continues at coordinate 113,824,755 of NC_053154.1, forward strand.
TGGTCAGACTCCAGCTGCCTCTTACATTGTTTTTTTTCTTTGTAAAGGTTGTGAGGCTACTTTAAAAAAAAAAAAAACAAAATATGGGTCTTTTTTAGAGCATGCCTCTCAGTCTTACCACTGGCCTTTCTATCTTCTGTCCACATCAGGTCAAAAAAGGTCCTTATCAGTAATATTCATATATACAGAATGTAAAAATATAGATGCAATCGATTTATTAAACTAAGAAAATGTAATACTTTATATAGATCATATCTATGTTGAACAGCACTAGAAGTCACATAGCATGTTATAGAGTCATAAAGAGGCGAAGCCTATTCAGACAGTAGTGCAAAATCCGATCTTGCATGGGGTATGAAGCTGACTACAGGGCATACTCAGTCTTGCCTAATTTAAAGATCCCAGTATGTTTTCAGTGGGCCTATGAACTATGGGAGGACACTGGAATCTGCATTGAAAATCCATATGTTAACTCCACACCAAAGCTCCAGTGACAGCAATCAATTCAAGGTTTGGAGGCGCTGAAGTAACAAAGCAGTTTTGCTGCACCACAGCATATCATATCCATGTTGAGTGTGAACACTGGCAAATTAATTTTTTATTATACTTTATTACTTCCAAAGGAAATTACTTGGTTTTTCGCATACCCCTTGGGATCAGAGCGCAGGGTAAGCCATTGTACAGTGCCCCTGGAGCAACTGAAGGTTAAGGGCGTTGCTTAAGGGCCCAGCAGAGTAGGATCTCTTTTGGCAGTGATGGGGATTCAAACCGGCAACCTTTGGAATACCAGCGCAGACCTAAATGTGCCCCTTGGTTAAACATTGAGGGAGAGCATACATTCACGTTTGAGTTTTACAGTCTAAAGCCTTAACTCCTATGGAAGGGGTTCCCAACCTGGGGTGCCCGGGTATGAGATGGCATTTCAGTATGTGTGACAAAGAAAGAGGCTGCATTTCATTTTGCCAAAACTGAGGGGTGCATTGTCCAGCTTTATCGTTGTGCAATAGGTGTCTTGCAGTGTATAGTTAATTTATTAGATGGTGCTCTTGTTCTGTGATATAAAAAGAATCAAACATTACACAAGCAATTGTCACCTGTAAATGAGCCACAGAAATGCTACTTCTCTCAGGTTCCTTGCTGCAGGGGTGGGTGTGTATACAGGCGAAAATCTTTTTTAGGAGAATGGAATTTGGACCTTGCAATGATCCATAGAGAAGGAGAGATCTAGTATTGATTTGTGTGCAAGCCCTGATGTTGAAACGTTGCTGGTTTTGAGGTTTGATTGACGTTTTTGCCTTTGAAAAGGTGTTATCAGAGGACAAAGCTTATTGACTGTGTTTCCTTACTTAGCAATGTGCTGGCACCCGTTGCTTCACGGGGGTCTCCAATCCCCCTCAATCATGTGTCATTTCCTTGCAGTGCTTGATGTTCTCTGGAATACCACAACCCACGGATTGTAAATTGAGTGTCTTAGCTTCACAGGGGACATATTTACAAGATTGCTTACATTTATAAAGGTAGATTAATCCATTTTTATTGAATTTGTATGTGCTGAATTAAAAGTTTATTAACACTGTATGTTGTTCAGTAATTAGAAATTTGACTTATTCATCTTCAGTTGTGATGTTACTTTTGTAAGGGCTGCAAACATAAATCAAACATTGGAGAGTAAGGTATATAAATGGTTGGGAACCACTGCTCTAAGGGGTCGTGTCATATACACCTGTGAGCACAACAGTAAAACACAGCTCACAAGAGTCTACATTTTCAGCAAAATCATCTTGCGTTTTAACGCACTTAGCAAAGTGTTCTGCTATTTTTGGTTTACCATCAGAGTACCGAGGCACATAGGTACTTTGCTAAGTTGGCACAACTGTGACCTAGCAGTGGTTTGTTTGCTGCTTCATCAACAATCATCCTGCTGTTGACTTGAATCTGACTCATTCAACACTCCTTATAGTGGTGAGTTAGTGTTAGGGACACTTGCTGTGCCATTCTAATCATGTCAGTCTATTTGCACATATGTCACTGTGGAAAACAGACGCCTTGAGACCCTTTTTGCAATTCTTGTAACTTTAGCAATTAGGAATTGAATCTGTGTATGTTATACTTGTTTGATGCATGTGTTACACTGGAAAAAAATGATCGATATAAAAAGTGCTTTTCAGGTCATTTTAGAAGGTCTGATAATATGAGGTAAAGCAGGTGCAGTAGTAGAAATGGTACTTTTTGCACCTGTCCATGCTCATAGTAATGTCCAAAAAAGTCAATATACAGTATACACACTGTGTGTTTTATTTTAAAAAATTACCAGTGTGGAAGTGTTTCTCATGTAGAGATTTAGGTGAGGTTTTCCAATTTTTTTTGGTTTTTTTAACCTCTTCTTGAACAGTTATGCAGTATGTGTGATATAGTGCACATGTGCGCAGAACAGTGTAACATTACAGTAACCATGTTTTTTTTATTAAAAAATGCTTTATAGTGTACTGTACCACCGGGTTATGTGATCTATTTTAGTAATTTTTGTGTCCAAATGTTATTTGCTTTTCACTTGTTTATGCACTTTGCTCATTGTCTATACTAGCTAGCTGATTATGCTTTAATTCTTTTTGTTTTTCATTTGCTATTTTCCTTTATTTATTTATTGCATTCAGCATTGTAGTATTATTTTTGTACTGGACAAGACTAAATTATATTGGGGACCTGATACAGATGCAGAGCAGCCTCCCTACAGCTTCCTTTCTCAGGTTATCCCTAAGGTTACTAGAGCTTTATACCTCTTTTGAAGGATCTGCTTGTCATAACAGCAATCTGGGTGATTCCACTTGTGTATTGAGCGCACCTCCTGAAAGTTCTGCTTTTTGGTATAGTGGCACAGTCCTGATTCTTTACAATTCAAATATAACAGTTCTGTAACAATACATCAATTCAGATAGAATATGTGCATACTTTATGTTCTGGATTTGACCCTTTATTAATGGTGCAGAGGTATCTGGTAAGGAGACTAGAATTGGGACTTGAGATGTTTGGATTTTGGCTTCTAGAAATACACAAATTATTTAAAGTAATGAGTGTTGCAGTAGTATGGAGTGGAGAGACGAAAAAGCAAAACAACAGCAGATCTTGTTTCCTTTTAACCTGAGACCCCTTTGAAGGTGCAAGCTTAGTCAAAGTAGTGACAAGAAGTTAACGTTTTAGTAATACTACTGATAACCCACCACTTTTACAGACAGGACGTTAAAAACCTGAAAATGAGAACTTATATTTAAGGAAACTGAACATGACTTGGAGTCAACATCGGTCATGATATGGACTAACATGAGTAAATCAGCAGGACTTGTGTGAACCTTTATTGGGTGGTTTCATTTGCAATCTATATCACCAAACTATTTATGTGACATTTGACTGTAGATGGAACAAAATTCTTTGTAAAAATCACATGAAACAATTGTGCATTTTTCAGGTTCCCTTGACCTCATCCTTCTCTACATATATCTTTATGAAGTGAGTCTACACACATTTATAAAACATTGCATGAACCAAAATCATATCAGGATTTGTACTTGAACCTTAAATCCCTCTAATGATGGATTACAAATTGTCCTTTAGATCAGGGGTTCCCAAACCTTTGGACGTCAAGTACCACCTGAGGTTAAGTGAGTTGCATTGCTGACAGAGCTACTTCCGCAAAATGGAATTATGGTAGCGTTAAATGAACTAAATACTGATTCGAATAATAAGTTTTATTTATTCAGATGACGAAATTTCACACCACACTAAATTTGGGAATCCATGTATTATTGTATTTAAACAGTTTCATGGGTTTTTGCTCACAACAGGCTTGTCATAAAGGGTTTTGCACAGATAAATTTCAGGGACCACGATGCGTACCACCTGAAAAGGCTCTGTGTACCACCAGTGTAAGGCGTACCACAGTTTGGGAACCACTGCTTTAGATGAACAGTCAGATCACCGGGGCAATAATTATCAGTATACTGCAAAGAAAAATTGAGCAGTGGGTTAAATTAGTACACTTGAAGCTTTTGTACTCTTTTATTTAATTTAAATTTTTTAACTTTCACCGTGAGATGGCCAATAAGCTGTGCTATTCATCAAATGAATCATTTTTAGTTGGTACGTTTTGTAAATGAAAAACATGGCAGCAGAGTAATGCATTTAAAGCAAATAAAGCTGAAAATTGTTATTGGTATTTAGTGATGACCTGTGTCAAACGTCATGTTTTATGCATATAATTGTTTTATTTGAGTGAATGCTCATGTTGTAAAAGAGAATATAGCAATTAAATATGTTTGATGTTATTAAAACTGCTCAGCTCTTCGCTTTGAAACAAATCTCTACACCTTGTTATTATTTGCTTTGTCTAAATAAATCAAATCTTCATAGTGCCAAATGGAAAAATGAGTGTTGAAATGTCATTTTTCATCCTATTATTTGAATTAAAAAGGCAAATGCCTCCATAGGTATAAACTGCATTATGAATATGAAAGGACTAGTGGTCAAAGATGGCAACTGATCAGAACAAGTGGCATAGTTGATGTGAGGTCAGATAATGTGTAAAAAATTAATTCAAAGTAAAACTTGATTGCCATTTAACTGATTCCATCAATATTGTACTTGGTAGGTTGTTTCTTCATAGATATTACGTATTACATATGGAAAGCAATTAGACAGTGAATTGCTACATCATCTCTGTTCTGAAGGATTATCCTGATGGGAAAAGTTTTCTATGGGTGTAATAATTGGGGTTTTTCATAAAAACAGTGAAAAGGGAGACGTTGTTGAGAAGCAAGTTTGGACATTCGGCTGCCACAGTGAAGCTATCTCTAAGTGTAGAATGTATAGGACATTCTGTGGTGGTCCTAGGTGAAGGAAAATGCCATAGGGGACTGTTGTGAAGGCCAGTATTTCACTGAAGCCAGTACACAGAACTGAGGGTACCAGCAGAAAACAATAGCCGTGGACAGGTTGACCACAAGCACACCCAGGAGCTTGGCCATCTTGTTGTAGAACAGGGGATTTGGTTGGGTTTTGTTGATCTTTAACCCAGTACTTGTCACGATGCTATACATTTATCTTTGCCATGCTCTTAGTGCCCCAGTGAGAGAATAACTGCCTTTGAACACAGATAACGTTTTTTTCCCCCAGAAAATCCAAAAATACTAATTATAAATCTTAAATGTATTAACTTTAAATAAGTATTAAAGTAAAGAAAAAGTAAACAGTGAAAAATAACAAAAAAAATACTAATGGAGACAAAACAAGCAGGGCAACAGGTTAACAAAAAAAACAAACAGATAAATAACATTAGAACAATCTAGATGAGAACTGGCCATTCAGCCCAACAAAGCTTGCCAGTCCCATCCACTTATTTCTTCCAAAAAAACATCAGGTCAGGTTTTGAAAGTCCCTAAGGTCTGTCTTGTGTATCCCACACTACTTGGTAGCTTATTCTGAGTGTCTTTTGTTTGTGTAAAGAAAAAATTCCTAATGTTTGTATGAAATTTACCCGTAACAAGTTTCCAACTGTTGGATGGATAAAGAAAATAAAGAATATATAAATAAAGAAAATATAGAAACAGAGGTACTTCAAGAACTTGTTAAAACTCTGAATCCTAAAACAACAAGCAAAATTCATTATCAGGATTTCTAAACCAAAGCAATAATTCAACGCTGAAAGCACTTTATAAACTGCAAGATAAGGATGAAGATGAGGACCGAATGCTAGGTGACCTTGGTGGCTAGCACCAACAGTGCTTCAGGAAGGTCCTGTAACAATGAACAAATCTTTAATTGTCCTCCAACAATCAACAGCACACTTCAGTAATTACAAGTTATTGAAGTATAGTCCATATTGGGAAAGGGGAAAGAGTTTATATCAAAATAACCCATGTGGGAGCACCAAAGAACCCATGGCGCTGGGAAGAGTGGCTTTGGAGTCGGGGTAAGCAAACTAGCCTTACTAGTCTCCAGAATAACCAGGCGCTCTCATACTAAATGGGCAATGGAAGATGTTGGATTTGTTTTATTTTATTTGTTTTCCCTCTCTGGGACATGCCTTTGTGGTGTGTTCTTTTTAAGGAAAAAATACAACTGAACAATTATTGCTCTGTCTTTATCCATTTAATTGGTTACAATTATTCATATCTTTTATTGCACATTAATTAGTTCAATTCAAGGTCTCTTGTTCTCTTCGTCTAATAGGGCATACATTTTGCCCTCACAAAATATCCATCCATTTATATCTGAATCCACTTAATTGAATTCAAGGTTATGAGAGGATGGTGCCTGTCTCAGCAGCATGGAGTACACAGCAGGAAATTGCCTTGGATGGGGCACCAGTCCATCACAGAGCACTTCTTCTTCTTCTTCTTTCGGCTGCTCCCGTTAGGGATCGCAACAGTGAATCATCTTGCTCCATATCTTCCTGTCCTCTACATCTTGCTCTGTCACACCCATCACCGGCATGTCCTCTCTCACCACATCCATAAACCTTGTAAAATTCCTCTGCCATTCCTTTAAAGAATTGAATTAATCCAGACTTAGGGTCACAGGGAGCCAGTTAATTGTGTGCAGCAGCACTGGACACATGACAGGACATAGTGCTAGTCCATCACAGAACAGTGTATTAACATTAACAATGAAATGAGAATCTTCTTGTTCTTCTTTCGGCTGCTCACGTTAGTGGTTGCCACAGCAGATCATCTCCTTCCATATCTTTCTGTCCTCTACATCTTGTTCTGTCACACCCATCACTTTCATGTCCTCTCTCACCACCTCCATAAATCTTCTCTTAGGCCTTCCTCTTTTCCTATTCCCTGGCGGCTCAGTCCTTAGCATCCTTCTCCCAATATACCCAGCATCTCTCCTCTGCACATGTCCAAACCAGCGCAATCTCGTCTCTCTGACTTTGTCTCCCAACAGTCCTACTTGAGCAGACCCTCTAATGTACTCATTTCTAATCCTATCCATCCTCGTCACACCCAATGCAAATTTTAGCATCTTTAACTCTGCCACCTCCAGCTCTGTCTCCTGCTTTCTGGTCAGCGTCACCGTCTCCAACCCATATAACATAGCTGGTCCCATAAAGCACACTTGTGACAAATATGTATGGCCAGCAAGAAAAAATTATTTGGGACACCTTTACTATGTGCAAAAGAAAAAATGCCTTCTTTGAAAGTCTGAAATTAAAATCTAAATTAAAATACTCAGTAGAGCGTAGGTCAGGAAGCCATTATGTGCTACTAGTATAGTAAACATGTATTGTATGCCATACAACTTGACCTTTCGGGGTACTGCAGTCAGCCATAGCTTGTTTCACCATGCCTCATTAGAGACAAAATTGTAATTAAAAAAAAAAGTCTACCATTTTTGTGTGTGTGTGTGTGTGACAAATGCAATTGTAAATGAAAGGAAAATTGATGAGGGATGCCGAGCCATCGGTAGGTGGTACAAAGTGCTAGGAAATAGAAGTTGCCACGTGCTCACGGATGGCTATTGCTGTTATATATTATACCTGACATTTACAGCTGTGGTTAATAAAGTATCCCTGCATACAGTGAATATTAAATAAAAACAGGCAGGTTGCTGCTACATTTTGCTCTGTTATTCTACCACCTGGGAAATGTTGTTCAAGTCATTTGATGGATATAATTGCGAGAAAGGGTTTTATTGGATCAGTGTGGCCTGATCGCCTAAAATTCATCATGATACATCTGTCGTATCTGGCCTTGGTTATATCGCTAGAAGGAAAAATAATCCAAGAGTGCAGCCTGGAGGAAACATGGTGACAATACTCTCTTTGTAAAGTATTTCCAGGCATGACTTTCTTTTCAAACTAATCCATATATCTTATTCATCCTTTTATTATTATTTTTTGTTTAAACTTTTATTGGCTTCAGAGTATTAATATAATGCACATTGCTACCTTTTTTAGCTCAATTAGTTTTACACAGCATCCTTCACAATAGACAAATTAGGAAAACACAAGGCATCACAGAGGTTAATAGACAGCATGATGAGTAAATGTTAGAGTCAGAAAAGAAAAACAAGACAACAAAGTGGGAGATTGGCATAACCAGACAACTAGTTTCCCATGCTTTCCTTGGAGTAATTTCAACAACAACAACAACATTTATTTATATAGCACATTTTCATACAAACAGTAGCTCAAAGTGCTTTACATATTAAAGAATAGAAAAATGAAAGACACAATTATAAAACAAAATAAATCAACATTAATTAACATCGAATAAGAGTAAGGTTCAATGGCCAGGGGGGACAGAAAAAACAAAAACTCCAGACGGCTGGAGAAAAATAAAATCTGTAGGGATTCCAGACCATGAGACCGCCCAGTCCCCTCTGGGCATTCTACCTAACATAAATGAAACAGTCCTCTTTGGATTTAGGGTTCTCACGGAAGGGCTTGAATGATGATGATGGTCACGTAGACTTCTTCCTTTTAATCCGTCCATCATTGTTGGAGCATCATGAAGCTTTGAGTAGGTGGAGGTGGCGCAGGCCACCACCACAAAGAAACCGGAAAAAGAAACAGAAAAGAGAGTAGGGGTCAGTACGGATTTTAGAGCCACCATGAATAGTTATTTTGAGGAAATTGAACATATAGAGTATCAGGATTAAGTTAAATTAAGATTAAAATGAAGTTATAAAAAGGCCATGTTAAAGTAATGTGTTTTCAGCAGTGTTTAAAAGTGCTCTACTGTATCAGCCTGGCGAATTCCTCTTGGCAGGCTATTCCAGATTTTAGGTGCATAACAGCAGAAGGCCGCCTCACCACTTCTTTTAAGTTTTGTTCTTGGAATTCTAAGGAGACACTCATTTGAGGATCTAAGGTTACGATTTGGAATATAAGGTGTCAGACATTCCGATATATAAGATGGGGCGAGATTATTTAAGGCTTTATAAACCATAAGCAGAATTTTAAAGTCAATTCTGAATGACACAGGTAACCAGTGTAGTGACATTAAAACTGGAGAAATGTGTTCGGATTTTCTTTTCCAAGTTAGGATTCTAGCAGCTGCATTCTGTACTCGTTGCAAATGATTTATGTCTTTTTTGGGTAGTCCAGAGAGGAGTGCGTTACAGTAATCTAGTCGACTGAAAACAAACACGTGAACTAATTTCTCAGCATCTTTCAGTGATAAAAGAGGTCTAACTTTACTTATGTTTAAGTGAAAAAATGCTGTCCTAGTGATCTGATTAATTCTAAATTTTGATTTGTTCTAAAACCCGACTGAAATTTATCAAGAATAGCATGTTTATTTAGGTGGTCATTTAACTGCATAATGGCTGCCTTCTCCAGAATTTTACTTAAGAAAGGCAGGTTAGAGATGGGTCTAAAATTTTCAAGAGCTGAGGGGTCGAGATTATGTTTCTTAAGTAGGGGTTTAACTACAGCAGTCTTAAGACAGTCTGGGAAGACCCCCGTATCTAGTGACTAATTTACTATGTCCAGAACATTATCAATTAGCATGCCTGATACTTCTTTGAAAAACCTTGTTGGTATCGTGTCAAGGATGCAGGTGGAGGGTTTTAATTGAGAGATTATTTTCTTTAAATCAGGTAAATCTATCCTAGTGAAAGAGTTTAATTTGTTTATAACAGAATGCTGGGGTTTAGGAGGATCCTTAGTGTTGGGGAGATATACTATGTTATTTCTAATATCATTAATTTTTTGATTGAAAAATACAGCGATAGCCTCACAGGTTTTACTGGAAGTACTTAGGAGGCATTCCTTTGAGTTACCTGGGTTTAGTAGGCGATCAATTGTAGAAAATAAGACTCTGGGATTACTAGCATTGTTATTTATAATCTTGGAGAAATAGCAGCGCCTCTCAAGACGGACAATGTTATTGTATTCTGTTATTTTAAGTTTTAATATTTCATAGTGGATAGTAAGTTTAGTCTTCCTCCATTTACGCTCAGCTCTGCGGTATGTTCTCTTTAAATCCGACACTCTTTGGGTCTTCCATGGTATACCAATGCTAGAAGATTTTTTCACTGTCTTTTCAGGTGCAACTATGTCAACAGCAGCTCTCACTTTAGTATTAACTCTTTCCACCTTACTATTTACATTATCCTCGCTATTATAGCTGGCACTATAAACGGACTGATTGCTTAAAATGTATGTAAGTTTTAAAGCTGCTGCCGAGTCAAAGAAGCGTTTTTTAACAATATGCTTCTCATGAGTGTTTTTTATGATTATTTCTATATTAAAAAGTAGAAGAAAATGGTCTGATAGACCAATATCAATGATCTGTTTTATATCAACTTTCAGTCCTTTAGTAATCACTAAGTCTAACGTATGACCTGCTTTATGTGTAGGCTGATTTATGAGTTGTCTCAAATCAAAAGAATCCAGGAGGTTCATAAATTCTTTTACTTTTAGATCACACTGATTATCTGTATGAAAATTAAAGTCGCCAACTATTAGGAGTGTGTCATAATTAGTAATTAAAATTGACATTAAGTCAGAGAATTCCTCAAGAGAATTTGTAGTCTGAATGGGTCCAAGTGAATCCTGTGGTGCTTTGTGAAGGGTTTCAATGGTCCGATGCTGGGTTTAGGGTATGTTGGTACCATTTCTCCCACCTGGTGGTGCTCAGGCGCTCAGCAGGAGAATTCCATAATGTATGCAGCAATGAAGTTCAATCAAAATTCAATATGTTACAGTGGTCTGTATTCCATAAGCTTTACACTCATATATTTAGACTGATTATGGTAAATTATTCTTTCATATACAATATATATTTTATTTATACTTTTTTATTATTATTACTGTATGTTACACTTCCGCTGGTTTGCATTGTGAAGTAGCATCAGTTACAGCACTACAGCCAAGTGGCACGATTCTTGAGGGTGATCCGACTCGCATGATCTTCATTGTTGAGGACCTGAGGGGCTGGACCAGGCCAAGGAGATGCCAACATAACACCTGGCTGTGGCAAATAGATGGTCATTTCTGGAGGGTGGGACTGGACCGTGTGTCTGCCCTTGAGGGGGTTGTTTCATCATATGGTGGGTGTGGTAACTCTCTGTACCAGTACATGCTCCTCATCCTGACCTGACCCTGTTACATTTCCTCCGTTTCCTTTTTATAATATACAGTTTTCCTTTTTGCTTTCATTATTATGCTGTATCAGAATAATATTTGTTGAGCTCTGCCAGGAGAAATACTGTTTTGTTTTTTGTTTCCAGTGGTTTCTTACAACATAGGGCTAAGATGCTACTTGAACACTGATTAGTTTGTTGTGCCAAACCAATATTAAGTTACAGTTCTAAAATCCATGACCTCATCCTGAGACATCCCTAGTACTGCTGGACCATGGACATGTTAGAGAACCACAACTGCTAACCCATATTAACTGTGGGACTTTTGAATTGTGGCCCTGCATAACCTCCTGCCTTCTTGAACACTGCATGCTCTGACATCAACTGGAGATGATAACGGCCAGAGCACAGCTGACAGAGATCCTGCAAGATATAGCAGAGTTCACCCTGACAAATCATGACAGAGCCTGACTTGGATTTTATGCTAAATGACTTTTTAATACAAGCTAAGTATGAAATTATCATTTGTCTCATGATTGGTTTTTATTGTTGTTATTTTGCCCCCTTTCTCACTGTTCATTTCCCGGCACGTGAGCCTGGATGATTTAGGGAGTATATTGCTCCCTTCTGGAAAGAAACAGTAAGTTTTGCTCATTGCCGTCGAGGAACCTTTTTTGGGGGTTATGGGAGAAAATAAGGATAAGCAATGTCATGTAAGTAATGTTTGTTTATTTTGAGTTATGGCTGTGTAATGTTTCCATGTCATCTTTGTGGAAAATAAAAAAATCTGGTCATGTTCTGAAGGGAAACTGACATGTTTTGGGGATAGGATTAGATTTAGGGAGAGAGTCATGGATATGTTATACATTTGCATACATTTCAGAAGTTGTTAAAACCTTTAGGCACACCACAGGTATAAACATTCAAATATCTTGTAATTCATCTTGTCTTGATTGACAATGAATTCTTGGTTGGTTGAGAAAGCATCTTGATATGAAAATCATTGTATAATAAAGAGTGATTGACTGGCTAGCTGATATGAAAACCACAGAGACAGAAAGCAGAAAATGACATGGAGACCCTGCTACTGTATATAAACAGTATATTCCATAGTAAAATAATAACATTTTAAATGCTGAAACCTGTAGAACCTCTTTGGGGAAGATCCTTACAAAGACTAGAACCATCTTATTTTCCTCAAAGTTGTCAGAAAATATTTTATAAATAGATATTTACTATATCAAATATCGCCTCACATGGGGGGTTTTAGAGCCTCAGGGCAGAATTAAAGCAGCCTCCCAGGACTAAAGGGGTTTTACTGAATAAAAGGCACAATGAGAATGTCAAGTCCCATGTTTATCTCCATTCAGACCAGCAACATTTTTCTCACTTTAGATGTCACCTGTCCCAAGAATTGAAGTCCTTGCCAAACCAAAATGCAGTGCTGGCAAATATACTTCTAAATCCCCATTAGCTAGATAAATGTTTTCATGATGCTGCCACAAGGTCTATGATGATGCATGCATCCAAACTCTTCTACCTGAGAGTAATGTGCTTTAATTTAGCAGGCTTATCAAACTGTAATGTTTTTCTTCCAAGCGAAATGAGTTTGTTTTCATGCACAGTTTGTAACAATATGGAATATACTAGCAAAATAAATCAACACTGCTGAAATGCAACAATGCTTCAGAATTGCATTGCACCACAAATCAAAGTGTTTTCTGTGCAGTTTTTTTTTTTTTGGTTTGTCATTTTTTTCTTTTGTTTTATTATTAATTCACACATAACCTTTCCTCAGTTATTTATCTGTCACCACCTAATATATATTGTATTTTAACATTATATTCTCTCTCAGTTTTACTTCACTGCTTGTGATATGGAGCGTTTAACAGTGAATGTTGCTAACATTTAAGAAATATTACTCCTCGCTTTAGTCATATTATACTGTGGAATAAATATATTGTTTCTATTTGATTTCACGCATTTATTTATGGGATGTGAAAACTGTGTTTCATTAGGGGAAATGTGATTTTCTCCTGAGACTTCAGGTAGGCAGGTTGACTACAAAAAACTCAGTGTTACTCTGAGTTCATCAGTCTTGTTGGTGAAACGTAAAACACTTTTTATCCAAACAATTGCAGAGGATCTAAAGTGTTGGCCTAAACAGTGGGATTTCAATAGATAAGAATTAACATTATTTATTTATTTTTCCTTCAGTCCATCTTCAATCCTGTTATAACTGTTTCAGAGTCATGGGTAACCAAAACTTATCTCAGTACAAGAGATGCAATGCTCTTGGAGTATGTTATGGGTCCACAGCTCGTTCAGCAAAGGCCATTTTTTAAATAAATAATCACCGCACTCGCGGTGGCTTCGTGAGGGGGCGTAGTAGTCATAGCAAGCTGCGGGGCGATCTGCGGTGTGGGCGTTTCTCACCTAGTGCACAGATGAGGGACTGCCCACATCCATGATTGTTCCCGTGGCTAATGTGCTACAGCTGCTATGGCCCGTCGCAATATAAAGAAGCGTGAGTCAGTTGGGAGGGGATGAAAAGAAAAAAGAACGAGAGAAAGGAAAAGAGGACAGAGGTTACAGGGAGCGAAGAAGCAAGGCGGTGCAACAGAGAGATAGACACGCGGAGCATGTGGGCGAGCGAACGAGCGCTCGTGGGCAGCTGTGAGGAAGCTGGGTGTTAGGCCGACACCCAGGCGTTGGAGTTGGAAGTCACTCCCGCTGAGCAAACAGGTAGCGGGAGTGACCAGGGAAAGGTGACTGGCCGCAGAAGTCGCGAGGCTTGGTGTTGTAGTCCTTGGTGTGAGCATCCTAGAGACTAAGGAGTCCAAGTCTCAGGCCTGGGATGAGTGCCAGACCGAAGCCAGGATCGGGAGGTCTCCAGACCTGTGTGTGAGAGTTTAAAGGGCAGCTACAGAGAGCGTCTCGCCTGTTGAAGGGCCCGTATGGGAGAAGCAGGTGGCACGCTAATGCTAACCGAAAAGAAGCACCGAGCATGGCATTGTTGTTTGTTTTAAAAACTGCTTCCTGAGGAACGCTTTAACCTCGATTTTAAAGGAGTGGTTTTTTTGCTATTTTTACCTCCACGTGATTTTTTTTATGGATTATTTATTTATTGAACTTTGAAAGCACTACACTTTATTTGAACACTGTTTTTGATTGTCTTTTTAATAAAAGCACTTTTGCACATTTGTACCATCCCCTTACTCAGTTGTTGCCTCCACTGTCTAGCTCAACTCGGTTATATCTAGGGTTTAAGGGCTCCCGAACAGCAATGGGAGCATGGAGTCGAACCCGCATCGTCACAGTGTTATAATGCAGTCCTCCAGTCACCAGCCAGTGTACCTCTTTCTAGACCCGGACAGCACACTTGGGTCTGTGTAATGTGACTTTGTATACTTGGCCGAAATACACCAACAAGCAAAAACTGTTTTTAAATAAGTCCCTTTTCTACTGTTTGTGTTGCAGAATTTTAGAAAATTGATGTATTTTTACAGTTAATGTATTTTTGTTTCTTTGTTTTGACTTCTTTACATATGATATACGGATGTCTTTGATTTCGTTTTGACTAATTAAAAAGTTTTTTTTTCCCCATTGGCTTCTGCTCAGGTCTCATTGAGCAATATCTCTAATTGCCTTTTAATTTGAAAAATCCACATTGTGATGTTTTTTAAAGAAAATGATCTCTGTCAACGCTTGCATTTTCACATCTTTTATGAATGTATCACCCTCCACACTAAAACAACCAAAAACACATATGATATAGATGTTCTGCTACACTGAGCAAGCTCACATTGGTGGACAAATCCTGGGAAGGTTGTTAACAATGCTGGCTATGGGATTAATCACAAAAGTGCAGAGACTGGTAAGTTATTTGCCTTTTGCGCATGTGGGTCAGCATTCAAACTGTACAAAAACAAATTCAGATGCGTACAGGAAAGGAATTCCTCTGCACCCGCTAAGTTCAAATATATCTTTTTTTCTGTGAAGAATGACCAATCAAGGAATGAAATCATTGTAATGAGCAAGATTCAATTTTGGAAGGCCTTTATAATAGACACAAATAAATCAGAGCATGATTGTAGCCGGCGTTTTTAAGAAATGTCTGCATTTTCACTCATCCATATTGGTACGTCTTGAATGCATTATCAGGCCTGTATGGTTCTGGAGAGCGTTTCTGTTTTCAGGGGTTAAAAACTCCAGGGTAATGTAGACAAAAGATAAAAATAGAGACTATCCATCCATCCATCCATTCTCAAACCCGCCATATCCTAACTACAGGGTCACAGGGGTCTGGTGGAGTCAATCCCAGCTAACACAGGGCACAAGGCAGGAAATAAACTCCGGGCAGGGCGCCAGCCCACCACAGTGCACATACACACACACACCAAGCACACACTAAGGATAATTTAGAATCGCCAATGCACCTAACCTGCATGCCTTTGGACTATTTGAAAACATCATAGTGTATAGGTAGCAATAGTGTATTTAAATTAAGGGCACATACAATCCAATGCTCACTATGACTAGTCAAAATGAAATTACTCATATCTGCTTTCTGACTTTGCTTAGTTAAAATGCAACTCTTGTTTAATTTCTGATGACTGAAAACGTAATTAGACACATTTGTAAGGAAAAGCTCTATAGAATGTTTTAAGTGTTAAAAATGGAATCACACATGCAGTTTGAATTTTGACTAATGAAAATGTCATTACATACATGTGTCTAAAATGACCTTTAACTAGTCAAAGTGTAAATTTAGATATTTTAAACAGAAATTAGAATTAGCATACTGAAATTAACAGAATAAGAGACTTGCATAGGGTCATGTGGAGCTAGGAATGAACAAGCAATTGTGTGGTCTGTGCTATGGCTAGCAGACAAATGCTTGGATCTTACATTTTATAAGCACCTCAAATGATATGCAGGTCAAATAATATTTAAAGATCAGATGCTCATAAGATGGAATAATCAACGTATTGATAATTGCAGTTTGACTAAAGTCAGGGTGAATTACCTTTTATTTTAATATTTCAAATAACATGTTTTTAGATAGATAGAATGATAGATACTTTATTAATCCCAAGGGGAAATTCACATTTTTGAGCAAAAATGTGCAATTTGGATTTATTACATGTCCATTAGCAAAAACGTCTTTACTCACTGTCTGGCTGTACTTCATGAAATATATGGTGGACCTTAGTGGCCTGTCTTTCTCAAGTCCCAAACCCAAACAAGGAGGCCACAAGTTAAAAAAACAAGATACGTTTTTATTATAAGAGAAGGATAATACAACACTGAGAACACCAAGTACAAGAGAACGGAAAATGGGCCTGCTGAACTTGTGGCTGTCCGGGCATATATCTTAAGGAGCAGCTAGTTTACTTGCTCGCAAGTACTCTAAAATATTTGAACCCTGGCAAGACACAACCCAGGACAGGGCACACTTCAACTCATTCATACCAAGCAAATATTGACTTGCCTTTAAACTAAGCAAAATGAAAGTGAAACCAGATTAACCAGAGAAAAACACATGGACTCATGGGGAGAACGTGCTGACTCCACACAATGGACAGCACTAAGAACTGTAAAGCGGTGAGGAAGCAATGCTAGCCACTACCCCAATGTGCTGCCTGTGAGTAATAAATAAATATTTAATTTTCATATGGATGTGTCAATTAGAAATTACTTAATTGTTTCTATTTTTTGAACTGATACTCCAAACCATCACTGATTCAATGTAATGGTTACTAGTTATTATCTTAGAAGAAAGCAGCAGTGGCGAAAGGCGTTAAATCAGGGCTATGTGCTGTCAGGACGATGCTCAAAAGACAGCATTAGTATTTCATTGTGATAGATAGTTCGAAATGATCCAAAAAAAGAAAGGGGAACTGCTGGGAAATAAAGCTAGAATTGACAGTTTTAGGTGATGGGATATTGAAAGATATAAGACAACGGAGATAGATCGTCTGCCTTTATCAGTGAAAGTGAAAGGATGTTAGATGAGTATTAATGAAAGTGTTGTGTCCTAAATATTATGTACAGCAGAGGGTAAATATCAAGGCAGATGATTAATACTGTGCAAGTTTCTCATTTTACCGTCTCAGGCTACTGGGGAAAGGTAAATGTAGGAATGAAAGGACCACTGAGATGATCCTGCTTCATTTCAATGTGATCTGCAGTGCATCTGCCATAGCCTTGCTTACTTAAATGGACACACTTTGGAGTTACTTTATGATCATCATTACATGCTTGTGTCCTGGTGCCTCGTGCCTCAGATTTCCATCACCATAGCCCAATGCTTAATAGATTGTTGGTCTGTACTGAACTGCTGCCGTCCTCTAAGCCCCCAACATTATTATCTTTATGAAGTCATTTCACAAAGTTTACGGTGAAGGCTCATGGCTGATTGAACACATGAGCCTAATACAGTAAAATGTGGATACAAATTGCATTTTCACGGAAGAAATTGGCACAAAGATCAAATGCACAAATTACCATTCTTTAAGAGTTTCTATTTTGAACATCCTCTCATTAGACTTCGATGTTTACATGTGAAATTATTATAATTAGACCACCGGCTGATGAGTGACACACTGAGATTTGAGAATTGGCATAACAGCCACCAGACCAGACTGCCTGTAGACTGAATAAAAAAGTTAGAGTTATACAGCATTTTAAAAAAAATCAGTGTTTAAAAAGTCTAAAAATATGTATGTTTAAGATATACAGTATATGCATCATTTTTGCCATACTTCAATGTGTGTAATCTAACGTAAAGGCATTCACAATTCTTACCAGTTGGTCTGGAAAACATGCTCCTACAGTAAGTTTTTTTATTAAATCAGAACTCATCAGAAATAAAAACATAAATGTAAAAGCATATACTGTATATTATATATACAGTAATATACCCAACTCTTTTCAAACCTGCTTAATCCAAATTCAGTGTCACAGTGGACTGCATCTTATTTCAGCGGCAACAAGTGAAAAGCAAGCACCTCTACCTTAGACTTGAGCTAAACAAATTCAACAATTATAAGAAAGCCCTTTAGAGTAAATGTGTGAAAGTCATGCATCTCACCTTAAATGTTTGCCACTAAATCAAAACATTCATAATGCAAATTCGATGTGATTGCCAACAGTACATAATATGGCAATTTGGCTCTCATATATATACAGTATGTGAACAATTTAGCATAGTATGAGCAAAATAGAAAGACAAAGTAATAACTTACAGTATCCTCTCACTTCTCTTTTTTGTAGTTATGGCACGCAGCTGGGGGTGGTACCCAGCCGGGATGCCCAGGAGGACCGGAGGAGGGCTTGCACCTCCTCCAGACCACTAGGGGGCAACCACCCTGGTTCCTTTTGGGACTACGGGTAGAGAGCTTGGAAGCTCAGCCCGGTAGGGGCCCATGGTCACCGCCAGGGGGCGCCCCAATGCCTACAGAGGCCTGGACCTCAGTACTTCCACCACACCCAGAAGTGCTGGGGGGAAGAGGATCGGGGACACCTGAAGTGCTTCCGGGTACGCAGCCGGCACTTCTGCCACACTGGGGAGTGCCAGTGGAAGATTGCTGGGAAGCACCTGGAGCACATCCAGGTGACTATATAAGGGGCCACCTCCCTTCATTCAGGGCTGGAGTCGGGTGGAAGTGGACAGATGTTGGGAGGAGAGGCAGGAGGCGGCCTGAAGAAAGGACAAGGCATTTGGAAGAGCTCTGGACTTTGGGGTGATTGGTGCTGAGGCACTGGGTTGTGTTGTTCATCACTGTAAATAGTGTAAATAAACGTGTGTTGGGTCACTAAAAATGATGTCCATCTGTCTGTGTCCGGGCCAAGTTTCACATTTTCTTTTTTGTGTCTTTGGGTGTATATCTAAAGTTACTGTGGTTGTCTTCCTATATGCAAAACAATGCATGTCCAGAGTTAGTTCCTGCCTTTGCACCATCTCCTGTCAGGGAAAGCTTCATTACCCTAGACCATGCACTGCATTAAGTGAGTTTGAAAATAGATAATTATTTTCATTTAAATAAAAACAAGTACAGTATATAATATGAAGATTAAATGACTTCATATTGTTGAACTGTAGAATGAACCCGACTCTGTGTTAAATGGCCTTTATATGCAATAGGCAAAGCAGTATTTCAGCAATTTAATAACTTAGAATTCCGCATTCTTCCACACAAGAAGCAATGCGTAAATACATTTTGAAGTAATCGTAAAATGGTGTAATATGCTTGAGCATAGTTATTAAAAAAATGAGTGACTAGAAGCATAAAACTTGGCAAAGGAAAGCTTGGGTGATTTTACTTATTATATAGATTTTCATGTAGATTATGTGTGAGTTGTTAGATACGCAGTGCTCTGAAAAAATATTTACCATTTCCTGATTAAATCAAATGTTTGACATTGAATGTATTCATGTTTTTAAACAATATCTACTATTAAAAAATGAACAAATAACACATTTTCTTTACGCTTATTTAGTGTATATAATGAACAAAGCTGTTTCACACCTTCTTGTTCTGTGTGAAAAAGTAATTGCCCCCTACACATAATAACTGGTTGTTTCATCTTTAGCGGTAAAGACTATAAACAAATGCTTCTTACAATTCAATATCAATCATATACATGTACATTACTTTAGTATGACTATTTTATTTTAGGCAGTGGCTTTTGCAACAATTAATAATTTGCATGGAGGGGTTAAAGAATGAGATGCCAGCAAAACATAGGGTAGCAGCAACATTCAGAAAGAATACATTTTGCCTTCATTAGCACCACAACAGATAAAGCTTATTACTATCGAATTGATATGGACTTTAGGGATTCTCAAATGCCATCCCTCTAGCCAAATGATAACTATAAAACCCATAGTACCAAAAAAATGTGAGTGTATTAAAAAAAGACAAAAGTTGTCAACCAAATATAGACCTTTAGGACCTATCTAAACAAAGGAGATCTCAGACTCTCCTGTTGGATGGATAGTAAACTTGCAACACTACTGTTTTCCATTGTTCATCTTCTTCCTGAATCACTCTTCCAATCACTTCATAACTTCATTCTGGGTTTACCTGGTGACCAGTCATGGTCCTGGTGCAGTTTAGACTGTTTAGGCACAGCTCCCACTACCAGAGCCAGGTGTTTCTAACTGTTCTCACATCATAGCAAAGCCCTAGAATGTTGTCTTCTACTGGCATGGGGAAAAAAGTTGACCTTAATATGCCTATTTAAACTCAATCCTTTAAACTGGTTAACTTTAACTCACTTAGCTTCAGAGAATATATATTCAGCATGCTTGCAAATAGAACACATTTATAATGAGTAATTAAACAATATTTATATAGACACATATAGCTGAAAATCAACATTAGATTAACCTCAGACAGACAGAAAATTGTAAAGCAGCATTTTATAACTGGCAAATGCTGATGTACTCATCAAGCTCAAGATAGAAACTGCTTGTCCTTCACAAGAAAGCAATGCTGGACTACCATCATCTTAATCGGGGTGTGAAAAGTCAGTCCTGGAGGGCTGCAGCTTTAGTTCCAACCTGTTTGCTTAATCTGAAACTAATCCTGTTAAATTTTATGACTTGTCAGTGTTTTCAATCTGCCATGTCAGGTCATTCTTATATCAAAGATTTTTTCCTTTTCAAGGATATAATCCAGATGATTTATAGCTTGAAGCAGATGAGCAATTTTCAGTCCTTCACTTTTTTCTCTTCAGTTTAATTGCAAATATTTATTTAAACCTGATAGCTCAAACAAATTAGATGGAAAGCCATCATTTGTATCCTATTGCTACAAAAGAACAACTTAAAAAAGAAAATAAAGCTACTCAAAGGTCAGATAAGCAACTAAGGGTGGGGAGTCTGTATAAGCGAGACAACTAAAACGAAGCAACAACAATGTTTATCTGTATGGCATATTTTCATACACAGGATATAGCTCAAAGAAGTGAAAAGATGTCAAAGAAATAGTTACAAAAAAAACCAAATTATAAATATGTAAGAATAATAATGCATAAATGACATACTGAAAATAGTGAATAAGAATCAATATGCACTTACATAACACAAATATACTGTACAAGTAATATGCATAGATTCATTTTTACATTTCTGATGTGAAGTCTGATGCTATGGTTAGATGGCCGGGGAGGGCAGAAAATGAAAGAAAAGTCAAAGAACACAGTACTAGATAAGATAAAACAAAACCTGTGGGGTTTCCAAGGCTAAAAGACCACTCATCCATCATTAGGCATTCTACCTGTCATAAATGCAGTTAAGTTGTTCCTTATTGCTTTTTAACCCTCATCCTTGAAGATTCAGTACCGTGGGTCTTGTTGACAGTTGGAGTATCTGATTTTATTCCAACATCACAGTACTTTAATCAGGTGCTGTAGACACAAAGAGCTACCACAGAAAAACCGGAACAGAAATCAGAGAAATATATTGAATAATTATGGTTGCAAATTTCAGAAGTATATGATATTTCTATGCATAAAAGTTATCTCTCTATTATAATAAAAAAATCTTGGGACAAGACGTAACTTTCTGAAGAGACTTTTTGGAGACTTTTAACATGAGATTCTTTCAAGTTATGTCCTACTTACAACCTTTGGAAGCAAGTCCCTCTCATCTAACCTCTCAGTCGAGTGAATGCTTTTGTCAGACACACTTTCTGTGCTCGCGGCTTATATAAATTTTATCAGGACAATAATTTTATACGTTCTAGATGACACATCAACAACTAAGCAAAGAAGAAAGAGCAGCATGTCAAAAAGAGACCCAAATATGTTGAAGACAAAAGAATGCAAAAAAGAACAATAATAATCTATGTGCAAATTCAGAAAATAAGGAAAGTAATAATCAGCCCGGATCAAGTGGAACTGAAAACCTCACAGGTCCAATTGGGGTCAGAAATAAAAGACAAAGAGTAAAAGACAAAGTAGAACTTCATAAAGACGTTCAAAAACGGTGTGATACAATAACTTTTGCTATGACAACAAATCATAGGGACAAAAATTCAAAAAAGTCAGTTTATTTATTAGAGAGAAAGAAATGATATTCACTCACAGGCAGATATATATTACGTTGTCACGATGTAAGTCCAAATGTGGAATCAAAATCCAGTATGATCTTGAAGAAAAATTAATTCCAAATATTGTTTTTACTGAAGTGAAAAATAATGCATATGTAACAATGCCATGTGAAAATAACAACCTTGTTAAATTGTATATCCGGGTAACCAAACCAGGGGGTTGATGAACGAAGCGCCCTAGTATTAGAAGAAGAAACAAAAAGCAGCTGTGAAAAGGCCAAAAAAGTCTGAATTTGTGTAAGCCACCATAATTTGGAGTGTTTATAGGAAAAATAACAAGTTACTTCATTAGATCGAAGTACTTAATAAACAAGAAAAGTTGAATCGGATATTTGAAATATTAAAATGTGTGCTTCATTTTAAATATTTAAAGTCTAAATATTCTTGCTTGTAATAGAAATTTGTCATTTTTCTGATGGGGCTAGTAAATGTTTAAAAATTAAAAATAGCATATTTAGAATCACTGATCTTGAAATATTCTAAAACGATACCCCAAATGCTGGTGTTTGAAATTTCTTTATTTAACCTTCTGGAAGTGGCTCTTAGAGAGCTAGGACCACCACTAAAGAATCTAATATTAAAAATATGGTTGTACTTATGATCAGCACCTTCATACAGCATAAAACAACACTCCACGTGCCTATATTACCGATTCCTATTTTTTTCAAAGTTTTGTGGAAAGGCGTAACTTTGAATCCAAATATCCCACTAAGGAGTGAACCCATGGGGTCAGCTGATGTGGTATGGACAACTTCAAGTCCTTCTGATCATTTTTGCTGACGGCACTTATTGGCTTACTCTTTATCTGGTGTAACTTCCTGCACAAATTCTGACCTAAAAATTTGTTGTGTTTATTTTAGTGGGTCTAGGGGGGCAAAAATAAGGGGGCAACTTCAAAACACTATTGAAACATAGTTAGACATCAAGAAAAGTTGAATGGCATATCATAGGTGGAGGTTTACTATTAAGTCATTAGATGCTGGACATAAAAAAATGAAGTCATTTCAAAGCATTCGTAAGTAATTCTTAATTTAAAAAGTATGTCTTAAGGAGTTTTGTAAAATGTGGCATAGCTGCCTCATTATGTCTTTTATGCTTCTCTCTTTGAATTATAAACAAACTACTACTGGAAGATCTAAGCATAAAAAAGTTGCTTGAGCAATAACTGACTTCGCATTAAGAGGCTGGATTGGAACAAAAACCCTGCAGCCACTGGACCCTTCAGGACTAACTTTACAGACTCCTAGTCTTTATCACTAAGGAACAGAAGATATTTCATTATTTCCACATGATATATCAGGAAATATACTCAGAAATCAGAATCACAACTCAGACAAGGGTTGCTTGATTGGGTGAAATTAGAAATCCTAGTCAAAAAAGCAAAGAATTCATCCCTCCAGCATTAGGCATGTTCCTAGACAGGGTGCTTGTCCATCACAAAGTTGTATCACGCACACATCCAACCTCATACAATTTTGAATTTATGAAAATTAGATAAGTAGGCTAGAAAGTGGATGGATGGATGGATTGACTTTTACTCATTCAGCATTCATCTGAATAAACTTCTAGTACGCTGTGAAAGATTTGCTTAATGATTGTGCTGACTATATAAGATGCTAAGATTAAACATATCTGCTTGAAGTATGTTATGTGTTTAGCTATATTTTAAAACTTGTACAGGATGCACTTTTTTATTGAAATATGTGAAGTTTTTTCAATGTGATTAAAATAGTAGAATAATGCATTACTGTTCTAAAATGTGCAATGTACTACTCCAATTTTAAATGAAAGGAAAATAAACGATGTTTAAAATGTTAAGGAAGAAAACAATCATTTTACACTTAATCATTCATAATGTTCAAAAAAGAAGAATATAAAAATGCACATTACAAATAATTTTATATAAGCAAAATACCATTAGGTTTAATGAAGCTGCAGCTGAAAAAAGAATGAACATGATTGGCTATCTAAGATATATTCCTACTCATGTAAATGCAAAATAGAAATAAAGATTGACAGATGTGTATCTCCTTACTAATGATTGGCGGACGTTAAAAAAATATTGATAAAAGTTAATGAAAATTATTGACTACCACCACTCCCCGATCCAAAACATCCAGCTTGCTTTTTCTTATTTTTGTGTCTCAGGAAGGAGAGTGGAGAGATGACGGATGTTGAAGGTAGACAATAATGTTTCATTTGGCTGCTAGAATTAGCATTGGTTGGCCAGTAGGAGGCACTCTTTACCGACATACCTCCATAATTCTATTCTTTGTAAGGTGTATTTTTTTTCTTTTTTTTTCTTTATTAGGTGTTAAGTGTTCATTTTTTGCATGTGCCTTTTTCAGATCTCGCCTACAGCATTGCTCTTTGCTACTACAGTATGAAGCAATTTATGCCTGCCTTAAAATACGTTTATGACATTATAGAGCATGGTAGAGGAGAGCATCCAGGTGATTATTTAAAATTTCTATATATGTTTATATTGCAGGTTGCATATTGGTGCATTAGTTTCCTCCGGGTATTCTGGTTTCCTCCCACAGCTCAAAGACATGCAGGTTAGGTGCACTGGTGATTCTAAATTGTCCTGTGTGTGTGTGTGCGCACGCACCCTGCGGTGAGCTGATGCCCTGCCCGGGGTTGTTTCCTGCCTTGTGCCCTGTGTTGGCTGGGATTGGCTCCAGCAGACCTCTGTGACCCTGTAGATAGGCTATAGTGGGTTGGATAATGGATGGATGGATGGATAGTCAAAAAAATACGGATGGAGTTTTGTTGGATGGCAGAGAGTGGAGGCAATTTTGTAAAATGTCGGAGAGAGAGGATGGAGTTCCGCCGCAGGGAGCAGGGAAGTTTTGTTGGAGGACATAAGCCATTTTGGCAGAGATAGGAGAAAAGATAGAATGAGAGAGAGAGGTGTCCTAAAAAGGATACCGTACGAGCTGATGTGCTTGGTACATAGCTACTAAAATCAAACTCAAACTGTGTACATGCACAAACGTGTAGTCCTCTGATACCTGAACAAAACATTGCCAGAAGATAATAACACCCCTAAAGTGAGACTCAAACTTGAGGCCTTGGGATTACAGAACAGAATTCTCAGTCAGTATACAGTAGCTAAAGGAGAACTCATTTTGTACAGTTGGCCGATTAGCTTTCTAGGTGCCTTATATGTAACAGCAGGCTCTCTCTTTCAATCTTGCTGCACCTGGCCTCCCCAGTACAAGTAAATATACCAGAGACATTTTACCTAAAAGTGTGTATTTTTGCAGTATTAGAGGGATTTCACTTTTTCATTGAAATTTGCATCAATATGAAAGCTTTGGGGAGAGTTTATTACAAAATACATCAGGTTCAGTGTGTAATACTGTGGCATCATTCCCTGATCTAGAAGTATAATCTATGTGATTAATGGCAATTTTCTTCAGCCTTAGTTCTTCATGTGAGTGTATGAGTTAACAGCCTGGCTGGAACTCCCAAGCCAACAATGAAACCAAGATGGAAACCAACCTTTGAATTCCAACTTGGCTACTAAAAGGCCGAGAATAAAAAGAAATTGCCAGTGTTGCTCTTTCCTTTAATTTTTGAGTGTGTGCTTCTGTAAACCTTTTCACTGACATTTTTTTCCCTTTATGTTGTACCATTGTTATGATTATTACTTGTGGGTAGGTCAGGCAGGCAATTTAAAGAACATAAAGTTTTAAGACAGGTGCAGACCATTTGGCCCTCGGTGTGCTAGTCATCATTTGCTCTCTCTGTTCTGGCAGGGTTGGTTCTGCTGAGGAGAAATAAGAAGCAATTCAACGATTCCATCAGAATTGTTGTGTAAAGGAAAAGCCAAGAAACTGGAAGGTTGTCATTGTTATAGCAATGGTTCATGCTTTATCTTTTTTTAATATTTTCTTTTTAGTCTAAGAGGGAGTTAAATCAAGCTAATGACACCACCATCCATTTTGTAAGCCTCTAAGACATGAAGGATCATCGGGGGAGCTAGAGACAATTTTCTTTGCATGGTAGGACCCCAAACCCTGAGAGTCCTCTGAAAGGCATTACCCAATTTACTGTAGTCTCACCAGTTGGTCACATCATTTGCAATTCCCACTGAGCAGAAGGGTATCATACTTGATCCACACTGAAGACATTCCAGTACAGATCGATTTTTGGTTAAAGCCACCTGAATGCACTTGATTGATTTTGTTGATTTATAACTACAGTTGGAGTCCTGGCCGATTTAATAACTTAGCCGGAGTTTGAAAGGTAAGCGGTGGTGGGGACTGAAACAGCAACTCCATACTCTACAACCTAGATCACACTGCTGCCTTTTTAATGACAGTTTTGTGAAATAGCTACAGTGTTTGTTCCTTACCTTTTTTGTTAATTTTGTGTATTGCATTTGCATAAATGTAAGCAGTATAATAGTCCAAGTCAGTGAAATGTACCAAAAATGTATTTTAAAGAGTGTAACTGGGGCACCTTGGTGTGCAAAACGAACAAGAATAAAGAGAGCCAATCAATAGGTGTATCAAAAATATAATTTCAATAACAAAAAGTGAAAGGAATGGGTGACCAAAGGGAAAGAATAATGTCATGTAATAACACAGGAGGTAAAATAAGTTCTAGATGCTTTACAAGGCCTGAATAAGAGGGTTTAGTTCCAACATATCATGTGGAATGGCTGGCTCACTCCACAAAAAACACTCTCCCTTTCCCATATGGTCAACATATTCACTCTGTCATTCATCTCTGAGAAGCCTGTATTACTAAATAACTTTGGCTTACTTTCATGGAGGTTCACTTGCCAGGCCATTGTTGTGTGCATTTAGTACAGCTGGCAATGTGAATGAATGAGTTGGTAAAGTTAAAGCAGACTGAAATTAAAAGAGGGACAGAGAATTTGCATTTTCAATGAGCAGAAGTAATTTACGTGATCTCTAGTATGGCTACTAACAGTGTCTGATCTTGTATGGTCTACCTACAGGATATTTTAGTGAAATTGTTCACCTTTGCTCAATTTGATTTTATGTAGTGTTCCTCAGGGCTTAGCACAGCTTCAGATGTTATTAAAAACAAATATTTAACATTCATTTAACTCTTTTGAGGCGGGTGTCGACTTATAACGACATACAGCAGTGTCTTCATGCAGCCGCCGGCACACATGAACACATTCAGCAATATGATCAGCTGGAGACCGATCAGCTGATACTGGCACATCACCTTCGTTTTCGATTTCAAGATCACTTGTACCAAACTCACAGTGCGATACATCAGATTCTGATCTATACTAATAAAAGGCAAATTCCTCACTGACTGACTGACTGACTGACTGACTGACTGACTGACTGACTGACTGACTGACTGACTGACTGACTGACTCACTCACTCACTCACTCACTCATCACTAATTCTCCAACTTCCCGTGTAGGTAGAAGGCTGAAATTTTGCAGGCTTATTCCTTACAGCTTACTTACAAAAGTTAAGCAGGTTTCATTTTGAAATTCTACGCGTAACGGTCATAACTGGAACCTACTTACGTACATATATACGGCCATAGCCTGCAGCTCAGTCGCAGTGTAAGGTGGAGTTGTGTCCCCCATCATCACGCCTCCCACGTAATTGAGTGCCTGCCCATATAAGGCCGTCCGTCAGCAGCAATCCAATAGACACGCTGCCGCTAAATATTCGCAGGTGAAGGACTGTGCTTATGCAAACGAAGATGAGATGGTCAGGGATAGAATAGTGTTTGGCACAAAATCAGCGAAAGTGCGAGAGAAACTTTTAAGTGCTGGGTCTTAGCTAACATTAAACAAAGTCGTGGACATCGCAAGATCGCACGAGATATTCGCGAGTTACAAGTTTAATCAGGAGATGCAGGGTATAAACGAGACTTTTGATCACTTTGTAGTGGATTTAAAATTGCTGGTGAAGGACTGTGCTTATGCAAACGAAGATGAGATGGTCAGGGATAGAATAGTGTTTGGCACAAACTCGGCAAAAGTGCGAGAGAAACTTTTTTACATTCATAGACACGCTGCCACTAAATATTTGCAGGCAAATCCACAACTTAATACCGGGAATGCCTGTTGAACATCTTAGATTCACGAGTACCTGTTATCTTTACAATGGTTGACAACGAAGATGAAATGGTCAGGGATAGACTAGACAAACACGGAGTATAACTTGAACACAACACATCCTCCAAATACGAACCTGATTGAAACAAATAATGATAATCAAATCCTTGATGACAGCAACACTCATAACAGTCACAAAACAATTATATTGACAATCATGTTACGTTATTTTTAAAATGTTTCCTTTTCTTTTTTATAACTTCTTTATCACACTTCTTCTCCGCTGCAAATCAGGGGTATTTTGCTAGTTTAGCAATAAAGCGCAAAATGTTATCTACAGAGTATTTTGTTTTGCGCATTCACTTCGCTCTTTTGCCAGATCTGCCTTTAGCTCGGTGTGAAGTCGGCTCTAGTAGCTGGCAGTTGCTCTGCTGCACATTTCTGCCAGCTGCTGAAAAAATATTCAGCCCTCAAAGAGTTAATATTTAACATTCATTCATTTAACATATATTCAATATTTAACATTCATGAAAGCACAAAAAAAGCATAATCCTGTAATCAAAACAATTATGCAATACGTCCATTCAAATATACATATTTAGCCATTTTTTGTGTAAATAATTTTATTTTCATGCACTGTGATAGCACTCAGGGAGGGCTGCCCCAGCCAACTGCTTTATTAAAAAAATCACTCCTTAGCAAAATAAAACAAGTTTAAAGCAAAGTTATCAGTACCCTTGTTCTTTCCCAAGTAAATGGAGAGGATATCTATTTTCCTTATTCTTTATTGTTGAACGTTTATTATGGATGTGTCTAGTTAGCAGAGCAGGGGTTACTGTTAAAGGAATGTGCTACACAAAAATTATCTATTTTTGCATGTTACTTACCCTGTGTAATTTGTAGTGATGGGTTTTTATGTAAAACAAAGATACTTTCTGCTAGAATAGACATCTAAGGAGATCACCCTAGACCACAACAAAAAATATCAAAAATGTTCATGAAAAAAATCTCACATTACTCACTCCACATGTCAACTCATTTAGTAGAATACTCACAACTTGCATTTTTTGCTAAAAATATGGTTAAAATTAGAAGAAAAATAGAGCAGAGTACACGGAAACAAGCTTTTGAATTGAAGACAGGACTCTTAACCAGTGAATGACCAATGTCATTCAGGCAGTGATTCCCGACCCAGGACAAAACCATTCACTTATCCGATGATCATCACGCTCAGTTCACAATGGCAGCATCGCAGGTGGCCTGTGGCCAATCCTGGACAACCTCCCCAACTCCCATTCTGATGGTCATGCTTGATTCACCAAGGCATTGATGATAGCACTTGGTTGATCTAACACTCTTATGCTCTGGTGATTGTGCAGGACCACCCCTCCCAGGTTTGACAATTGTGCTCGATTTACAGAGACCACACTGGCATGGGAAACATTGAAATGGGGTTTATGTAATTGTAATTTCTGGTTTTGATGATGTTACTGTTTTTTACGTGCTCAGTTTTATAATGTTTACGTTGTCTGTTGTCACATATTATATACTGCTTGGTTCTTTGAAGTCTATGAGTGAAATATTTCAAAGCAGATCAGCCATATTGACACATAGTAACCATAACTGATCCTGGTTGTTTACATGTCTTTCTTCATATAGTCACTGACAATCATTTCATCCATCTAACATGCTCTCTAAAAGGTAGCTGCTTTACTAGACATTACATAGTACAGTTCATTTAGGAATTGCATTTCCGCTATAGTCAGCATTACAAGAAAAAAAAATGTTAAGATATTCAAAGGCTGGGCTATCTATTTTCAGATAATTAAACTTTTGAAAAGGTTACAGCATTTCAAGAAATGTTTAAAAGCCTTACTGTAAACTCTCAGAATTTAAATCCTGATTTTAAAAATGTCTTAGGTAATAAGTGATTAATTTTCTGCATCATTACAAATGAAGATGCTAAAATCCCATCTGTGCACCACTTACCTGAAATCACAGTGGCCATAAAATCACAATTATTCCTGGCTGAAGGGCAGAATATCACAGTCCCATTTGTCAACTAAATGATGAAATATTGTGACACCTTGGCTTCGTAGAATGTGGACTTCAAGGAGTTTGTGAGAAGAGACAGAGAGAAACGTTAAAATGAAGCAGAATGTATTGTTTCTTGTCAGTTTTATTTTTTCATTTACTATACAATCGAAATAATACTTGAAATGTATGATTTTAAATGAATATTATACAACACAATATGTAAAGTGAATACTCTTTTCCAATGTAAATATTACCTATAAACTATTGAAAATAAATTCTTATCAAAAAAATCCTTGGTTTCTATCAATAAGGATTTTCTTTGTTCTTAGTTAAATGTAACACTTCTTTAACTTACATATAAAATAAATTACTCTTGCTTAAGCAATGTTTGACTTGCATGTATTTGTAAAATAGTGTATTTTCACAGTCCCCAAGTAAGTGTTGGAAACACCAAAGAGCTGAATATTCTATCTGAGATGCCAGTAGACCGAGACGCTTTTTTAGGATTAATAAGTGAGCAGTGGTGGCTTTCTGATTTTGCAGCCTGCAGATTGTAAATCTAACACAATTACAGCACAAAACAGTGTGACTGGTCTGAAAAGCATTTTTAAACCATGCTATATTTTTCCCCATAATGTGCCGTTATATATTCAATTACTGACTCACAAATACAAAGGAAGTCATAGATGTCTTGGTGGAACACAAAAAAGGCAGGATTCAAAATTAGTTTATTGCAAGACCCACACAGCACTGCAGCATTTATAATAACATTAAGCAAACCTATTGTTTCTAATCAGCCTGGAAGTCTGGATTTACAATACAGCAGAAAACTAGGATTCTTCGATGGATGGGGGGCATGTGGATACAGGGAGAACATACAGAAATGAGCTGGTGTTTGAGTCTCTTGAGCCAGCAATGCTGATTGTTGTGCCCTTCTTTCAAAAATGATATCATACATCTGTCAATCTTTAAACTAAATTAATGCAATTCATGGTCAAAGGGGAAAAATCCTATCCCAGCAGCATGCGGCCAACCTCTGCTTGGAGCACCACACACACACTCAAGCACATGTGGCTAATTTCAAGTTACTCATTAGCCAAACATACATGTGTTTGGGATGCTACAGGAAAAGTAAACCACCTAGAGCAGGGGTCCCCAACTCCAGTCCTGGAGGGCCCCAGTGGCTGCAGGTTTTGATACTAACCCTTTTCTTAATTAGTGATCTTTGTTTGCTGCTAATTAACTCATTTTGAATTAATTTAAATTGACTTGTTTTTTAAGATTTGTTCCCCTGAATTTCTTCATCATTCCTCTGATTTGCTTCATTTCTTTCCTTAAGTGGCACCCAAACAGAAATGAAATGTGAACTGATTGAGCCAACAGAAGACCAACTAAGTCAGGGCCTCAAACTCCAACCAGTTGCTTAGTTAGCCGTCGATTCATGTTGTTAATTAAACCCGTTCTTTAATTCCATGGCTTGTTGCTGCTCTCATTGTGCAATAGCATACATTTCTGAAAATTCTGATTTTCTCTTTTCTAAGAGAGCACCGTTAAAATGTGTCTGGGACCTCCATCTTTCTTTAGTTTCAGATATTGTACGATGAACACAATTTGCTGGTCATGTTTTTGTCTTATTTTGCATCTCATTATTGTTTGGTTGTTAAATAAGGAAAAAGAAGCAATTAAGAGGTCTGAGTCTTTAAGAGAAAGTCAAATAAAATGAATTCCAAAGAAGTTAAGTAGCAGCAAAAACAGGTCACTAATTAAGAAAAGGGTTAGAATCAAAACCTGCAGCTACTGGGACCCTACAGGGCCGGAGTTGAGGACCCCCAACCTAGAGAAACACCCACACATATGCAGAAGAATCCGCAATATCCAATATGCAGTTGGGGACTGGGCTGGAATCCAAAACCAGTTTCGGTGAGCTATGAGGTTGCAGTCCAAACCAGTGTAATAACATGCTTCTTTATAGGATAAAACAAGAGGACAGAAGACCAGATAATATTAGGCTCCAGCTCTGCTCAGTCCTAACACTGGATGGATTGGAGTCAACAAACGGGTTGATATTATAACAACATATTTTTAAAACCCACTTTATCTGATTTGGTGCCTGGGCCATCACTGGACAGAGCAAGAGTCTGTTCACTCACCTATGCTTATACAGGGCCAATTCTAAACTGCCAATTAACTGGGAAAAAGACAAAAGTACACACAGACACTGGGAGAACGTTACAATGTGACACAGACAAAAAAAATGGATACTGGATTTTGAAGCCAGGATGCTAGATCCATTAGTCAGCAGTGCTGATATAATCTAATCAGCCGTAACATTCTGCTTCCCCACTGCTCCACTGTCTGAATGGATCTGTTTGTATTTGAATAAGTTTTGGATTGAAATCTCAAACATATAAAATTTAGGTGAATTTACAACTGGATGTTTCCTGGTATGAGTAAGTCTGTGTTTGAGTGACCCTGTGATGAATGAAGTCTTCCTCAATGACTAGTTCCTGCCTTGAGCCTGATGCTGACAGGAGAAGCTGCTCATGTGACCCTGAACTAGATTAAGCTGGTTTGATAATAGCTAGAAGACATAATGGTTGGATGAATAATTTAATCATTTTGTATTTCATGAATAGATAAAAAGGAGACAAAATGAGTAGCTGGATAATAAATATTTTCTAGTATGCTCACATCAGTGTAATGTACAAATCATTTTTGTGTCTATGGGTTTGGCTTCCCTGTGGTTCTGTCTGATATATTTCACTGCATAATACCAGTGCCTTTCATGCAGCACACTGTAATCAAATAGCCATTACAAGCATGTTCGTTGTACAGTAATTAACAGAGTTCAGCAGCTGTTTTAGTGTATTTGCTGTGAAGAGTAAAGGTGAACGCACTTTCTTTACACTATGCATGAGCAGGAGAATTTCCTCTTTGAATAAATCTGTTAATAAACGCACGGACCAATAATTCAGCAAGTGAACAATATTTATAAACATTTATATTCCAAAGACGCATAATAATTTTATTGCAGATCTACTGTTGATAGCTGTGAAATGAAAAATACGTTACCATATTTTGTCTTCATGCAATACGGCTATGTAGCAACGAGTGTGAGGATAAGTGATAGAAGCTGCTGATATGCGTGTTTTGTATTTGGAATGTTTTTAACTTTATTGAGTCATTTTACTGTCACCGGCAACAAATTTATGTCAGTGATTTGTTGGATGTCATAAATTTCCAGTTATGTAGGCTGCAAGGGAAGTAATTCCATTTTAATTATACCTCCTATAAGAAACCCATTGATGAGGAAAATTATTGTACGTGTTAATGCGCTGCCAATGATTTTTTTTCCTGCAATTAATAAAACATTATTATGAATTCTATTAATTATGCTAGTTTAAAGAGGCAGAATCAGTTGACGGTACAGGGAAAATTGAACTCTTGGTTTTACAGGTTGCCAGCCCATTTTTTCTGATTATCACAATGGAAGGGGATCATTCTATCACTACAGGCATACAAATATAAAGCAAAAATCACTGCCAGAAAAATTTGGCTTTACAATGAGAGACGGACAACAGCTCTTTGGGGAGAGGTTAATACACGAAACAAAAGTGACCACAGAAA
The DNA here is from genome assembly GCF_016835505.1 of Polypterus senegalus. NCBI lineage: Eukaryota > Metazoa > Chordata > Cladistia > Polypteriformes > Polypteridae > Polypterus > Polypterus senegalus. Next base: position 113,858,698 of record NC_053154.1, read on the forward strand.
GAATATTTAAATAGCACAAAATCAAAACTAAATGACAGATAAGAGCAGCTCTCTTAGAAACAGGAGAATTGTTGGTTTATTTTTGCAAGTGGCAGAGCAGTTTCTCTGCATCGCAATACTTTAGTGATGGTGCAATAATAGATCCATATATTGCTAACCAAACAGCCCCTTTAATAACTCTTTCACGAGAGAGCTGTTTCCCTTATCATTTAGGCACAGCTCCAGCAAGTAGCTGCTGCAACTCCTCAGTCTTAAGTAACATGGCGTCGTGTGTGTTACTAAGTTGGCTGTTGCTTTCCAACAGGTTCACGCTGGGAATGTGTTCATAGCAACCTGCAAAAGGGCAGTGATTGATAACGACTTCAAAACACATGATGAAAAGCTCACAAATTTTTAAAAAGCAGTAAAATTCAAAACATGGATGATTAAAAACATTCCACAAATATTAAAATAACGCTAGTAGGAATCATGCCAGTGATAACCTCCTGTTATCCAAGTTGTTAATTAGACTAGTGTAGAAGTTGAAAGCCTCCATTCAAAGAACTCTGTTGCCGACATTGCAGGTTAAAGTGTCAAATATTGGAAATTTTGTACTTTGAGACTAATAGAGATAGGACAGTAGGCATCCCAACTAAAAACATACTGTGCAGTGGCATTATTTACATTATAATATAGCTGTTTTCCATGCAGGCTTCCTACAATAAAGATTAACAGTAGGTCCAAACATGCATGCCATACTTAAAGATCACCGGTATGATGACACTTCACTGTCCTCCAGGAATATTTTTGTCTGTTTTCTTTGTTACTACTTGTGCACCATTCAGATTTGTTTCCTGCAATTACACCCCTGCTACATTTGGAGTAGCCCTCATCTGATATTAAACAAATGGTCATTCTGTTGTTTAATATGAATCTTTGTTTGAAAGTCGTAAAGCTGGGCTGCACATGCAAGGTCTGGATTATTGAGTCCTCTGTGGCAGACTCATGGACTGGACAAATACCGGACTTACTTGCCTCAGGTTGAAGCAGAAGTGTTTCTCCCTTCTCATATATTTCCTCTTAAAGTGTCACCCAGTGCCATGTTACAATGTGCCATTGCTTAACAATAAGTCAGTTTTGGAATCCAGAGAGCAGCATTCAGAGACGTGCATTTGATATTTGTCTGAATATTGGAGGACAGGATTTCTGTAGATAAATCGCATCAAATTTTCAGTTTGCTGTTTTTTATATACAGTAGGCATTGTTTCTGTCTAAAGTGCCTTATCAAAGACAAATAGGTATTTAGAACTGAACAGCCTAGAACTGGCTTTTTTTAATACTATTGTCTATAAAATGTGTCCATTGCCCTTGAAGTTTTTCATACTGTATTGTGTTACAATTGTCCTGTATTTAAAAAAAACAATTGTAAAAGCTAAAAGAACATTTAGCAAATCATTGTAAATTAATTGTATTCACTCATTTACTGAACTTTCTTAATTCAGTGTTAAGGTCATACGAAACCAGTGCCTATACCAACGGCATCGGTCACGGGGCAGAAACAAGGTGCTAGTCCATCACAAGACATTGTCATCTCACAACAAGCCCAATTCAGAGACACTAATTCACAGAACACGAATGCATTTGGAATATAAGAGGAACACTGGAATAATGGAAATAGAGAAATCTGTAAACTCCATATGAGTAAGGCAACTGCACTAAGCGCTGTAATACTTATTTTTTGATTAAGTAAAAAATGACTGAATTCAGGAGAATAAGCACTAATCTCTGTCTGGAAGTGACTCTAACAGTAAGACTGTAGGTCTTTTTTTTCCAAGTCACATTTTACTTCTTCACTTTAGGCCGCTGGACTTTTTTTCGATTAAATTTGGGGTCATTTCTTATTGTGATCTGATCATTTGTATATTCAGATATTTAAGATCACAAATCAGAACATAGATTTAAACATAAACAATTCTGCTACTGAAATGTCACAACATGAGTAGTTTGAGAGAAGTGAAAGCAAAGCTGGCTTCAAGTGTAGTTTCTTTTATGCTAAAGCTTGAGTACCTGAAACAAAACACATAAACACAGAGAGAACATGCTAGAGAGAAACAGATACTGTGTGTGGGACTGACATTCAGGTTGCTGGATACTTGAGGCAGCAGGACAGACTACTATAATACACACCGGAGGCAAAAAGGTGCAAAACAACTGGGTCTTAGCCATTTAGACAGCATATTGGAGCCTTTGAGTCCATGTGGGAAACAAAAATTAGTTTTTGAGACAAAATAGATTTTTTAACTTTAGTGGTAAATAATATCATCGAGAGGAAAAGCTATCATAGTAAGTCCAGTCTGCAAGGATGCTTCTTTCTGTCAGAACAGAATGAACATATTCTAAATAAAACTTGGAACTTGGGAGAAGATTCATTATGCAGTATGACACTGACCCAGAATAGCCAGCCAAAGCTCAGATATTAGTCCAAATATTCATCAATGGCCACCATCCAATTTGTGGAAACTTGAGAAATATTGCCAGATATATTTGGAAAACAATGCAGTGCTCAGATGTGTGAAGCTACTAAAGATCTATTCTGAAATAATCCATTCATCCATCGGTTACCAAACTCATTTAATTCAGATAAAGGGTTGTGGTTGCCTGGCCCCATATGGCGGCAACTGAGTACGAGGCATGATTGATGTCTTAACAAAGAACTTGTCCATTGTTAGGCACACTCATATTGCACACATAGCTGTAATTGTGATTCAGCAAATGTGTACTTTAGGGAGAAACACACCAGCTCATATTGAGAGTATGTCTCTGGAGTGTGTCAGGAAACACCAGTAATCAAAGGAAGCTTGCATGAACGTAAACAGGCAATGCAATTTGTACAATAAAAGAAGTCCCAGCCCAAAGTCATATTTTAGAAGAGGGTCTTGCAAAGTTCGTCTTAGAAGGACATGGCGGCTGCCAGTTTTTGGTCCAACCCATTTTTTTTATGACAGGTCAGTTGCTGCTCTTGATGCCCTTGTTGATGCTGTTGATGTTTGTTAAGGTTCCCCCTTAATTGCTTCTTTAGTCTTAAATGACTGAATTTAATATTTAAAAAGCAATACGTTGCAAATAACAAAGGAACACCTAGTTCTGAATCTTAGCTGAATCTGTATTTTCTATGTACAAATGTGTGTTATCATCATGAACTGTCTTGTTTAATAAAATACTAGCTGAAATACCCAGCGTTCCCCAGGAGGAAAATAAAGTGTTTTTTTTTTTAATTGTTTGAGAAAACATAATTAAAAAAAAACACAACTTTAAAAATAAAAATAAATGAACAAACAATAAACCTGGGTTTGCTTCCTGGGTCCTCCCTACATGGAGTTTGCATGTTCTCCCCATGTCAGCATGGATTGGCACCCTGCCTGGGGTTTGTTTCCTGCCCTGCACCCTGTGTTGGCTGGGATTGGCTCCAGCAGACCCTCATGACCCTGTAGTTTCCTGCGGGTTGGATAATGGATGGATGGATAAAGACTCACTAATGTGCTTGTCTTGTGGTGTTGTATGTATGTCATCATCCAGTTGATGCTCGAAACCAGCCAACTGCATTTAATTTGAAAAGCACCAGGGGCGCGATAGTGCTCAAACATAAAGAATGCTGGCTGTTACCTCCAGTTCATCCGCGTGTTTTGTTTAATTGTTTGAGAAAAACATAATTAAAAAAAAAAAAACGTTAAAAATAAATGATGAAACAAAGACTCACTAATGTCCTTGTCTGCGGTCTTGTATGTATGTTATCATCTAGTTGACGCTCGTAACCGGCCAACTCTATTTAATTTGAAAAGCAACAGGGGCGCGGTGCTGCTCAAAAATAAAGAATGCTGGCAGTCGCCTGGTACATACTAACAGTGTAAGCCCGTGTTGTTAAAAGCACGGGATCCTAGAAAGTATTTAAATTGTCAAAACTACTCTGGACATCTCTCTCCTAGAAGGATTCATGTTGCCAAAGTGCTCGCATCGTTTATGCATTAGCAGCTAAGCGACTGTCTTTCTTAGGAGGTTTCCTTTTGCTGGTGTACGGGCCTTGCTTGCATATCCTCAGAGCTGGAGCCCTTACCCCGACTATACATCTCACTTCAGGGCTGGACAGACACACACACTTCCAAGCGTAGAACTCTATTTAATTTCAAAAGCAACAGGGGTGCGGTGGTGCTCAAACATAAAGAATGCTGGCAGTCGCCCCCAGTTCACCCTCTGGTGGTTGTTTCGAGTGTCAACTGGATGATAACATGTATACAAGATCGCAAGATCATCCCCACCGTACACAGAAGGGGGTGGGTTACGGCTGATTTCATTGATTTCTAATTAAGCAAATCAGGTGCGGACAAAATCCTGCTGCTACTACAGCCCTCCAGGACTGACTTTACCTCCACATGATACAGAGCAAAGGTGGTACTCATAACACACCTCCCTTTGTGATTGAGTTTTAATATTTTTATCATGAATAATGAAAAGCACTGTGTGACATTTCTTATGTATCACACAATTTTAATATTGCATTGTAAGTGCCTGATTCATACTTTGCAATACATAACCAGCAATGTAAAAACAGTATCTTCTATTCCACTACCTATCTAGTTAGTAAAAACCTTTGAACTAAGCTCTTAAAACCCAAAGTGAAGACTGTTTGATAGGTAGAATAATATCCCCCAACTGCCATACATTGCAGGACATCCTTAATTTTAGCATAGTTTACCTTATTTCAGGATTTCATTTTGTTGTTCCTGTGGTCAGTACTGTTTTATATAGTGTTTTCATGGGCATGGACAACTTCTTTAATGTTACTATTTTTCAGCCAAAAGTGAAAAATTGTCAGGGTATTAGGACAACGAGGAGTGGCCAGGAGATGACTTTAAATGCCATAAAAATAGTAGAGTTGTCAGTAACCAAAATGTCAAAATGTTTCCTAGCCAATTAATCAGTAAACAGATTGTCAAAATATAGAACATGTGTAGAAGGTTTTTAGAACATCTACAAACTTTGGCAATGACTGACTCATGGTGCCAGCTTAATTAATGTTATGCTGGTGACATTGGCAATGTGACTCTCGAGACATAGTACAGTAGCCAAGACCTGCTTTGTATGAGATGTTAAACTTAGGTCTTGACTCTCTTTGGTCATTAAAGATCCCTTGACGTTTTTCAAAAAGAGAATGGTTTACCCCAATGTCCTTTGCTAAATTGCCCACCACAGCCTTGTCATTCTGGCTCCCTGATCAGTCCTCGGTCCTTTATTGACTTACTATCTCTTGACCTCTTCACCACCTAATAGTTAATGTGTGGTGAGAATACTGGCCCAAGAATGCTGCATCATCCAGGTGGGTACTCACATTGGTGGTTGCTAAAGTGGTTCCTCACTGTCTATGTAAAACACTTTAAATAGGTTAGAAAAGCCCTATATAAGTGTAATAATTTATTATTTTTATTGTTAAGCATCAGTAGTTCAAAATTGTGGCACCCATACGGAAAGCAGTATGTTATTACAAAGTAATGAGAAAGTAAAAATTTGGCTATTTAAGCCAAAGGGAGCAGCAAAATAACACTGAAACCAAGAAGAGCCTTAGGAAAAAAGTAAGAGTACACAAAAGAAAATGATTTAATAGCAGGAAAAATGAACAGACCATAACAACTAGCAGCATTACTACCACTTGATGCCAGCGATGCTACAGTGCATCGTAATGTCATTTCCTGCCACTATATAAGATGGAGGCTCTTGATTCACATTATTTGAGTTTTTAGATTTAAAAGGTGTTAATAGCTATTTGTACTTCAAAACTCTTAATAAGAATAATCTTGGTCCTGACCTCCTGCTTAATTTTAATCTTATTTTAATCTCATTTTTTAATCTTATAATTTTATCTCAATGTTTTGTTTTTTGATATCTGTAATGCATCACTCAGTACTAATTACCAGTCCTCACCTGGTTATCAAAAAACGTAAACTGTAAAACATTTTCGGTGTCTCGCTATCCATTCCATTTATTTCCACCCTCCCATAGGAAAAGCCCCTTTCCAACTGGCCATAACATTAAGTTTCCTTTTTCTTGAAAGCTGAAACCTTGAGTGCAAAAACGTGGCAAGAAAATGTCTTATTTGTGATGTAGTACTTTACCAAGCTACTAGAACTTATAGCCGTGCTGTAAAGGACGTAGTCTGGTAATAATCTATGTATAAATGGATCTCATGGTGGTGCAGAGGTTAATGCTGCAGCCTAACAGAAGTCTCAGATCCCATCCCTAAATAGATTTTTGCCCCATCTAGAGTTGATACCTGACTTACTCCTGTCGCTTCTTGTCTAAACCCCAGCTCTCTGCAGCCGGAGATTGTGGGTTCAGGCAATAAAATGGTAGAAGAATCAGTAAATGAGGTGAATGGTAGAAAATGCTTTGTGCTGAACTGATAATTAAAAATGTTATATATAAAGAACAAGCAACAAATAAAAGTCTTTTTTATTTTAAAACTGTTTTAAAATTGTTTTAGATAGATGGATCACTGCTGAGATGCTTTTACTGGTATTTTCCTAATTTTTCTACGAATTAAGATTTTCTCGGTTCGTTTCATTACAGTATTATTTTTCTTTTTTTTTTATTAATTTTATTGCAATCCATACAAAGCAATCAAGTTTTTACAAAAAGAAAAACTGAGTTAAGAACAGATCGATCCTCACCCCTGAGAGAAAGAGCAAGCCAAACGGCGTGAAATTTAAGGCTTGTAAACATACCTAAATTAATAAATTCTCTGTGCTTTATGAGCTTATTTTAAAATATTACTGATTAGATCCTGCCATGTTTTGAAAAAAGTCTGAATGGATCCTCTAACTGAGTATTTGATTTTTTCCAATTTCAAATAGTATAACACATCGTTTTCCCACTGACTTAAAAGAGGAGAGTTTGGGTTCTTCCAGTTTATCAGAATAAGTCTGCGTGCCAACAGTGTAGTGAATGCAATCACAATTTGTTTGTCCTTCTCCACTTTAAGCCCCTCTGGAAGAACCCCAAACACAGCTGTTAATGGGTTAGGAGGGATTGTGTGTCCAAGGCTGTCTGGTAATTAAACATTTTTGTCCAGAATAATGTTAATTTGGTGCAGGCCCAGAACATGTGACCCAGTGAGGCTGGGGCTTGGTTGCAACGTTCGCAGGTTGGATCATGTCCTGGAAACATTTTGGAGAGTTTTAGTCGAGACAGATGTGCTCGATATATAATTTTGAGTTGTATAATTGTATGCTTTGCGCATATGGAGCTCGAGTGAATTCTCTGCATTGCTACTTTCCACTCCTTTTCTGATATATTAATTAAGAGATCTTTTTCCCAGTGTCCTCTTGGATCTTTGAAAGGGAGGGATTGTAAAATGATTTTATATATTGTAGAGATGGAGTCTAAGTCCTTGAGATTGAGCAATATTTTTCCAGCATGGATGAGGGTGCAAGATGAGGAAAATCTGGAAGGTTCTGTTTAACAAAGTTCCTGATTTGAAGATAGTGAAAGAAATGTGTAGCTGGAATGTTAAATTTGGAATGTAATTGTTCATAGGATGCAATGACGTTGTCTATATAAAGATCTCTAAGCAATTTATTTCTGTGGGAAAGATATGAGATAATCTGCCCTCTTAAGAAGGCCTTGATAGTTTCCCAGAGTATTCCTGCAGAGATCTCAGGGGATGTATTTGTCTCTAGAAAGAATTTGATTTGTTTGAATATAAATTCCGTACAATTCTCGTCAGCTAATAGAAGCGGGTTGAGGTGCCATCTGCAGGGTGAGTGTATGGGACTTAGTAATTTTAGCTCCAAGATCATAGGAGCATGGTCTGAAATAACAATAGCATCGTATTTACAAGATTTAATCTTAGGTAAGAAGTTATTATCTATAAAGAAGTAATCAATCCTTGAGTAGCAATGATGTACTGGTGAGTAGAAAGAATATGTTCTTGAATTTGGGTTTAAAAACCTCCATGGGTCTGATAAGTTGTGATCAGTTATAAACTTTGTAATTATCTTTGCGGTGTTAGATGCCGTTCCCCCTGTGGAGGAAGTCTTATCTAAAAGTGGATTTAGAACACAATTAAAGTCCCCAGCCATTATAACTTTATGAGTGTTCAGATTGGGAATGGATGCAAATAAATTTGTATAAATTCCTTATCATCAACATTAGGTACATAAACATTTATCAAGATAATTTTACAGTTAGATAAGTCTCCCATGACCATTACATATCTCCCTTCAGGATCCAATACTACATCTGATGCTACAAATGGTACTGTTCTATGTATGAGAATTCCCACCCCTCTAGTTTTCTTCATAAAACTAGAATGGAACATTTGGCCAGTCCAGTCTTTTTGCAGCCGGAACTGATCCTTACTTAGTAAGTGGGTCTCCTGTAAAAATACTATTTTAGCATTTAGACCTGTTAGGTGAGAAAGTACTTTCTTTCTCTTTAATTCGTGATGCAGGCCTTTAACATTCCAGCTTACGAAGTTAACTGTCCCATCATGGAGACACTGATTCTGAGTTTTTGATGTCATTTTATAGTCTTAACTGGAAGTGAGACAGCTTCGGTCTTAATTTCCTATTTCCCCTAGAGTTGTTGCTATGCAGCTTATTATTACGTTGATAGTTATAATTATAAAGATTGAGAGGATAGATTAGGTATAGATCAAGCCTGCTCTCTTTCTCTCCCCTTAACCCCCACCCTCCCTTTTTGCCTCCCCAAGTGAGGCTAAAACCCACTTCACGAAGTCCCAGTCCTCTGACATACCCAGAGACAGAGCACGTCCAAAGCACAACAAGCCCCCATGCAGTGGCTTTAGGGTTAAAAGATAGAGATATCTGTTACCAATATAGTCTAAAAAAAAAAAAAGAATTTTGCACTTAAAATATATATATAGTCTTCAGCAATTTTAGTGCATTAAGATGATACCCCCAGATAATAAACCCGGGTGATGGTGTTAAAAATGTGTCCAGAATAAGCATAACAAGTCTTAATGCAGTAATAGCAATAACAATAAACCAAGGGTATGATATTGAACAGTCTCATTTAGGGTGGATATGAAATAATTAGCTAAAGAAAAAAAGAGAAAAAAGAAAAAGTAATTAAGCACAATAAAACATAAACAGATAGCGCCCTAGTAACACTAAGTAATAATGAGAATATATGTTGATAAAAACCCGTATTTTAAACAAATAGATCAGACAGTAGATTATTAATCCTTGCTTTATCATTAACCACCATGACTCACTATTATGTATCAGAATAGTCCAGTATTTTTTTTTTCTATAGTTAAATTATTATTTTCATCTAAACAACTCAGCTCCCACAATTTTGAGTCTATGTGGAATGAAGTCCACATGGACTTCAAGAAATTTCAGATGGTATATTTTGTGTTTTGTCAAGAAGATTTATTCTCAACTAATCTGCACTTAACCCTTATTTTTTAATAGTTACCCTCAGCAGCCCGCTGAACAATCGCACTCCTCTTGTGGTGTGCTTTTCTTATCAAAGCACTATATCTTAGTCTTTAACACATCAACAGTCTCACACTCCACATAGCTTCCTTCACTTTGTTCATAAAGTTTACGGCCTGTAGGCTTTTAGTGCAGCTATTTACTGTTCCCTGAGTATTACATTTGCGATTCAGTTAGAGCTTTTCCTTTCTGTAATAAAAGCATCTTCATTTTGTCGACTTGCAGTGGAGGAGTGTAAAGCCTTGTCCCAGTGGACATGCATAGGTGGACACCACCATAAAACATTCCCAGCACATCTTGCTTGCTTGCTTGCTTTACATGCACGGCAGCACAAGGCTGCAGACTGGCAATATTGCCATTATCAATACCAGTATCCATCAATTCATTTTAAATTGGCAGATTTACCTGGTGGGGATAACCACATTATTATTATTTTTATTAGTCGATTTGTTCACAGCATTGCTGGCTGCGTTCTGATATTGGATGTCGACAAGGAATTTATCAAATTTCTCCTGCCTGAGCCTCCACTTCTCTAAGAATATGTAGTACTACTTCAGCATGCAGGTCATTGTATTTAGCTGCTTTTATTCTGTTTCAATGATTTTGATGTTTGTGCCATTTTCAATAATTTCATCAGTATGGAGATACTGTTTGATTTTTCTGATTTTCAATGACAATAATCCGATGATTATCACTGATTGTACAATATATTTTAAGTGTATAACTGTACAACTCTTGATTTTGAGTATATTTATTGGGACATGTTAGTATTTTTTCCAATACACTTTACCATCAGTCTCTGGGCAGATCAGTGTAACGTAGTATTAGAATGTTTGTTTGTATATTTTGAACTCTCATCTGTTTACAATAATTTGGATAGTTAATTTAAATTTATTTTATTGGCTGTTTGTTCCATTCTGGATAATGTCATACAATCTTGAATTATGCTTGATGTTGTGAGTTCCTCACATGCTTCACTTTATGACATTGTGGGTGCCATGTCACTAAACAGCAAGGAGCAATTCCTGTCAGACCTTTACTTAAAAATCCATAAAAGGCTCTGTTTTCTGAAAGGGTGAAAGGATTTGCTTTGTCCAGAAATTTAGGATCCTACGTAAGTATTCTCATGACTCAGATTCTTGTTTTTGATAGACAGACAGATCAATATGAAAGTTCTTTTGATCAATTCACCCTCATTTCTTTTTAGTTTTGGATTTTTGATATTCTGCCATTCAGGAAATCAACAGAAGAAAAAAAAAGATACATTCTTTTCTTATTTGGAGAAATCTTTTTAGTTGGACACACACTTGTTGAAGATCTTGGGACAAGGGATTACCTTTGTGTTTCTCCATCATGAACATTAATTTTCTTTTGTATAACTGGTTTTAATTTCTATTGTGGTGATGTTTTATATGTACTCCATATCTGAGTCCTCCGTCTCCTAATATACTTGCCAGATATTAGCCTTTGGATGAAGAATCCTGAGGCCAGTCAAGGAGTTCAAAATATGATGGCTACCAAATTATTGTCTGGACTAGTAGCCACTCAGCTGTTTACAGGCAGATATTTTTTGAGTTTTTAGTATGTAAGGTGGATTTGCTTCTTAAATGCCTGATTTTGAGTCATACCTCTTTCACTCACAAAGAAAATAAGAACCATTTTAGTAAGTGGGTATGCTTACAGGCTACTTATACTTTTTATCATCCAGCAGAATATTATATCCTCTTTTAACATAAATATTTCAGTAGTGTATTGATGAAGTCAGCTGTATAGTAGATGACAGCAATACATATTACCCTATATGAACACAGTCTCATTTGCAGAGTAATATCATCTCAGTAATCTACTTACAATGATGCCTTTATAAACCACAATACTATTGGAAAAATATTTTTAAATAACATTCCCAATCCGTGTTAGGTTTTCTTGGGAATTATGAATTAGTTTCATGTGAATGCTTGTGTCAGTGGGCCCAAGTGCTATGATTTTCAGTTTCTGAAATAAGTAGTTTTCTTATCAATTCATTATCTTCATTTAAAAATTTCCATCCATCCATTTTCCAACCCGCTGAATCTGAACACAGGGTCACAGGAGCCAATCCCAGCCAACACAGGGCACAAGGCAGGAACCAATCCCGGGCAGGGTGCCAACCCACCGCAGGACACACACAAACGGGCCAATTTAGAATCGCCAATCCACCTAACCTGCATGTCTTTGAACCGTGGGAGGAAACCCACGCAGATATGGGGAGAACATGCAAACTCCATGCAGGGAGGACCTGGGAAGCGAACCCGGGTCTCCTAACTGTGAGGCAACAGCACCACTGCGCCACCGTGCCGCCCTTAAAAATTTTTATTGTCATATTTTTGAAGTTCACCCTTTATTTTATGCATTGTTTTTTACAACTGCCAATGCCTTTTATAATGACTATAGTATAATGTGGCCAGAAAAGCAGACCAGGGTTGACCACTGTAAAAGGTTTGCGGTACCAACCTGGTAGCCCCTTTTAATGTTACACAGGAGAAAGATAGCTGAAAAATGGCACAAAGCAAAAGCCATTATGTTTAGTCAAGAGGTTTGAAAAGATCAGGAGCTCTGTCTGCCTTGGGTGTCAGTTTGACAGTGACTCCATCTTCAAGGATCGGGCCGAATATCGAGGGCTTGTACTGGAAGGGGCGGAGTCGTCTTTGGGCATCAGGGTGTTGTTGGGTGTCTTTTCCTGGCTGCAGAGGAGGAAAGAGAAGATACTGTTAGCATCATCCCGGGGTGGAGTTAAAGACTTTTGGTTTACATATTGGGCTTTGATGTTTTGGTTTATTTTTTTGATTCTGACACTGGTCTGTTTGCAGTTCACAATTCACTCTTTCATCCCTTATACTAAACTTATCCTTTTCTGACCTGCCATTTCTCTTTTGCACCTTGGCAGCAGATTGATAAAGACTGGAACTTTATCCAGGATTGGTTCCTGCTTTGTGCCTTGTGTTGCCAGAATAAGATCCAGTCTTCCTTTACTCTGAATCAGATTAAAACAGCACAAGAATGTCATTTTAGTCTAGAAATCAGTTGCATCAGTTCGTTGTAGAGCACAATGTCCAATGAAAAGCCTGCTGTGGATGGAAAGTTTTTTTTCTTCAATTTTGCTCTGTAAGTGTGCTTCCCAAATACAATGATTGATGTCACTTTCATTTCTAATGTGTTTTTGCTACTAAAGAGTGAGCTCCCTGTCACCATTTTTTATCAGCACACAGAAAGACCTCTAACATAATACCTTTTCAAATTTCGAACCAACTGTACATATTCTTTTATAGGCATCCTCAGTTTTTGAATTTCTTATGCTAGACATTAAATTATTTTTTGTCCTCATGACTCAGATTATGCAGGTTTGAGAACTGTTTTTTAACAGAACCAGTTCTGCTAATTTGATTAGGTGAAATATAAAAAATAACAAAGGATAAATGAATGTTAGATCCCTGCTGATTCAGGATATTCAAATACACAGCTTTGTATGCAAGTGTGAGTCCATGTGCGTATGTATGCACTGCATCAGACTGGCAGTCCTGCTAAGGTGTCGTGCATCTGTTTTATTGCAGATATGGCAATACTAGCTGTCATAAACTATGGTTTTCTTAATCAGACATTGCTTGATGCCTAAATGTAAAATAATGCATGAAGCAAATGGAGCCAAACATTATATCACTTCAGAACATTGGTTATAGATGTTAACTTTGTTTCTCAATGCGTTCTAGTTCACTTTGATTTGTGCTATTTTAATTATTTTACATTTTGCTGAGAAGGCCTCTTGGCACAGTGGTTAAATTGATAGCCTTTCCACTTTAAAATGCATGTAAAGTTAAATTATGATTCAAAATTGGAGCGGGTGTGCAGTGTGATGAACTAATGTCCATCCAAGGCTGACTGCTGCCTTGCTGTCGATGTTGAAAGGGTCATCTTTGTCTTTTTGTGATCCACAAAGACAGCAACTTTTATTTTATGTAGCTCCTTTCTGTGGTGAACTCCATTCCAGTTACAGAGATACAGTACAATTGTTTGCAGTTATTATTGTTATTGTAGCTTTGCAGTTGGATCATAGGTAGCGGTCACACTGTACATTGAATTGGTGAAAAGGATTGAACTGGCCGACTTAAAGTTCACTGCCTTAGCCATTTTCCACACTTGGTAAGAGACGTTGTGATTGTTTGACGGGTTAACTAATTGATTGCTGAATGCTGATTACATTTAACTGATGTGTTTATAAACAGCAAAATCTAAATCACAAGTGTATCATACACATATTTCCGTATATATTATTAAAATAGAGTACTGGAAATCTAATGTTCAGATTTTCAGGGGTGTATACATGCAGAATTTTGTTTTATACATACAGAGATTGTAATTTTCTTTATATGTTGAATTCAAAATTGATTTCTATTGTAACCTTATTATTTCATGCAGTCATTCTGTATTTTGTTTTGCATTTTATAGACTTTCCTTATGGTAATGGCTGTGGTAATGTTTACTGGAAGTTGTGACATGTACCATCACCGTGCCACTGCTCTTTAAAATGAAACATTCAAGTTTCTGGCTTTACTCAACTCTGCTTACCTTTTGTGTATTTAGTGATAAATCAGTTGCATGATTTTCCAACCATCCATCCATTATCCAACCCGCTATAACCTAACTACAGGGTCACAGGCGTCTGCTGGAGCCAATCCCAGCCAACACAGGGTACAAGGTAGGAAACAAACCCTGGGAAGCCCACCGCAGGGCACACACACGGGACAATTTAGAAACGCCAATGCCCCTACCTGCATGTCTCTGGACTGTGGGAGCAAACTGGAGGAAACCCACGCAGACACGGGGAGAACATGCAAACTCCACACAGGGAGGACCCGGGAAGCAAACCCGGGTCTCCTAACTGCGAGGCATCAGCTCTACCCACTGCGCCACCATGCCGCCCTTGCATGATTTTCAACATTGATAGATTTTTTGTTGGGGTTTAATATTCTGGCTCTCATTATTTTGGCTTTGATCTCAGCCTGTTTTTTGATTATGTGTCTCGTTCTTATTCCCTGGTCCTGTGACAATAAGTTTATACGGAGCACAAAAAGTCAACAGATTAAAAGCAAACATTCGCTGTTCATATATTTCACAAAAACAAGCATATTGATTTACTTATTTGTCTAACACCTTTATCCAAGGCAGCTTACAATATCTGAGATACAATTGGTTACATTTCTTTTTGTTTTTCCAATTAGAATACAAGCAGGTCACACAGTGTCAATAGCAGGACCCACAACCTTGGGGTTTTCCCAGCCAAAGCCTTAACCACTGTACCGCACCATCCATTCTCCATAACCTGTTCATAAATGTGGAACACACATGTTTAATATGTGCCTAATACTGGTCATTTACATCTAAAAATAGGGACATACAATAAAACTCAGTTGCTGTAAATTATACCTTAAGATAAGTGAAAAGAAATATAGGCATTAACTGTGTAAAATCATTAGATATGTCATTAAAAAGAAATTAGCAAGGATGAGGGCTAACCTTCCCAGACAAAATTAAATGACACAATTAAAGATTTAAACAAAATACAATGTGATAAGAAATAATACATTGCCACTTGGTCCTACAAGACGGCGAGTATAGTACAGTGTCATTACCAGAATAACTGAGCCAGCATTCAAATGTTTCTTTTCAGATTTGTAGTACTGTAGTACTAGGGTGTTGTACCATGTTAGCCATTATGAATGTAGTGAGAAGTCAAGCAAAATGACACCTTTTATTGGCTAATTACAAAATGCAAGCTTTCGAAGCAACTCAGGGCCCTGATTCAGGCAAGATGGGTGTTGAGATTTGTGAAATTGCTAAAAAGAACTCATTTTGAGCTGAGGTAAACTATTTTTACTATTCTGTGGACTGGTGTATTATAAAACAATGGGTCCAAGAGTTGTGCTTCAAGCGTTAAACGATCCATTGTGATACCCATTTAATCTTCAAGGCATACATAAACTTAAAAACCAAAGACATACTATGAGCATTGGAATCCAAAGAAGAATCCAAAAATGAAAGGATTATGTCTTCTTATTAGACTGCCCAGAATAAACGTAACAAAACAAAGGGAACAAGATAAAGGTTTGGGTGAATCCGCCCTGTATATTGTCAGGTTTGCTGCAAGGTAACAATATGATGGGTTAGGAACAAGAGTAATCTCTTCAAATCGAGTCATATGACAGACTGCAGACCAGGGGGATCATCTGGTTTATAGAGTAAAGAGGGAGGAAGAGGCGGGTCTTCAAGGGGAAGTAACATCATCCCAGGGGCGGTCTTTATGCTGAAAACAGAAAGTTAAGTTCTTAAATGTCCCTTCAAGGAATGAGAGAAGATATTAGTGCACATAATCAGTCCAACGCGGCACTTCAACAATAACTAGACCCTGCTGCTGACTCCCATGCGTGTGTTTGTGACAGCGTATACAGTGGATAGCCTACAAGGAGGTTAGCAGTATGTTGCAGAGTGGCTGGCACAGAACTGTGAATGCTGTTGTCTGTGATCTTGCATTAAAACTGACTCTAGGCTCTCATCCACCAGAGTTTTATTTTCTATAGAGATGCCACTGAGTGGAGTATTTGCTTTCTTCAACTCTGTTCTTAACTGACCATAATTAAATGTAAATATTAATAGACATATAGTGTTAGGATTCTTTCCCAGAAATTTAGTATGAAAGTGTTTTGTTTCACTGTGTGTTTAAAATAATGTTTTATGTATATTCATTATGCAATTTGTAAAGTTTCTATTTTCATGTCTGTACATACAATACAATACATTACAATTTATTTTGTATAGCCCAAAATCACACAAGAAGTGCCGCAATGGGCTTTAACAGGCCCTGCCGCTTGACAACCCCCCAGCTTTGACTCTCTAAGAAGAAAAGGGAAAACTCCCAAAAAAACCCTAGTAGGGAAAAAATTAAAGAAACCTTTGGAAAGGCAGTACAAAGAGAGACCCCTTTCCAGGTAGTTTGGGCGTGCAGTTGGTGTCAAAAGAAGGGGGTCAATACAATACAATACAATGCACAGAACAGAACAAATCCTCAGTACAGTATAAAAATAAAAATATTACAAGTACAGAGCAGAATTTAACAGTAGATGATATCACATAATATGATTTGGATTTGTTTAGAGTCCTGGAGACCTCAGCCATCAAGCTGCCTCCCCCATTTGGCCAT